>NC_090646.1:57562396-57893333 GCF_040937935.1 Hyperolius riggenbachi
TTGTAGAGCGTAGTGTGAGGGGAGGGGACTATATAAAGAAAATGTCAAGTAGTGAGTCAAGGTGGATATTTCAATTAGACACCATTATCCCCAAAGGCTTGAACAGTGAAATGGAGCTTTTTGCCTTTTTTTGAGGGTTTTGTATTTGGAGGTGAGGTTGATATGGTTATGTATAACGATAACAGTAATAAGTATGGATCACCTCTCTCTCTGGGAACTTAAAGCGCTATGTGTATGGGGCTGAATTGATGGATGTATGGTGTTTAATTAAAATACAGGATGGACTGGTATATAAACTATACTTTTTTATTATTATTATTCTTTCCTTTTTATATGTTTTTTATATATTTTTATTTTTATTTTTTAATGATCAACTATGTTGGAGAAATGAGATCTGATGATATGTTGGAAGTGAGACAGGTTCAAAGGGAAAGATGAGAGAAAAACAGTTCAACCCACTATGACCTATGACCCCACAAATTAGGGGGCTGGATGATCTGCCAGCGGGTATTTAGGAAGTAGGAAGGAGATGAGCTTCAGACTGACAAAATCCTCCTGAGGAAGGCCACCGATCAGTGGCTGAAATGCATTGAGGTTTCAACTTTAACTTAAACTTTATTGGGGAGACCGCTGGAACTAGGAGAACCCGCAGAAGCGCGCAGCGGTAATCCGTACAGTAAGCTCCAGCGTACTCAAAGGTGGTGACGTCACCCGGACTAACCCAATACTAGCGAGAAGAAGCAGGAAGTGCGGCGAGCGGATCACTGTGTTGAGCACACGGAAGCAGGGGCGTAGCAATGGGGGTTGCAGAGGTTGCGACCGCATCGGGGCCCTTGGGCCAGAGGGGCCCCAAGGGGCCCTGCCTCAACTGCAGTATTAGCTCTCTATTGGTCCTGTGCTCATAATAATCACTTCTATAGATGCTTTGAATAGTGGTAATGATTAACAAGCTGTTCCCCATCCCCTTCTTGCTCCTCTGACACTGTAGTTGCCATTGGCACGTTTTGGTCCGCCATATCAATTGTTATGTATAGAGTGCTTGGGGGGGGCCCCAATGTAAAACTTGCATTGGGGCCCACAGCTTCTTAGCTACGCCACTGCACGGAAGTGACGTAGGCGGCACTTGGAGACCTGCAAGAGAGTAATACGAGAGTAGTCTGACAGCGGACAGACCCGGCCCCGTGATGGTGAGGAATACAACCGAGGGTGCACCTGAATATCCGAGGAAGTGAGCTGATAAAACTGTGATTCTGGCACTAGCACTCAGTATGTTCAAATTAAGATGAATAATTCATATTGAACGAAGAAATAGACTTTTTTGTGCATGTATATTTGCAGCATGGTTCCCATTTACTTTAACATACTTTTTCTGCATCCTAACCCTTTTTTTCATCCTTTTTTAACTTATTTTTATTTTTCATCACAGTAAATGAGTATAGAATATGAAATAAAGTGAGCACTAAAATTGTTGGATTTAAAATAGAAACGTGTTTTTTCTGCAGTTGCAGTTTTACTAAAGGTAGCATGTTCACATACTAGAATGGAGTATGTGCGTGCTCTGGCCATGATGTTTTATACACAGTTGTCGCTTAGTTTTTCATCTACTTTTTGGTACTTTTTTAATTGCAGAGTGCTGAAAGTTAGTTTAAACAGACGATGAAAAATTATCTTGTAGGAGAAAAGAGAAGTTAATTGAATACGGGTCATTGTGTTTGCACTGTTACAGTATATATATTGCAAAATGTTGTTTGTCCCCCCCCCCCAAAAAAAAAATAATAAAAAATGATAAGGTACCTTTGGGCCCTAGCTAGCCCCTCAGTGTTACGTGGCCACTAGTATAGGTAGCCACAGTATAAGTAGCCAGAGGCACCCCGTTATAAGAAGCCAGAGGGGACTCCAGTGTAGGTAGCCAGATTAGACTACCAGTGTAGGTAGCCAGATTGGTTCCCCAGTATAGGTAGCCTCCAAAGTATTGTTAGCCAAATTAGCTCCACAGTATAGGCAGCCCCCCATATAGTTAGCCAGATTAGCCCCCGGTATAGGTAGCCAGACTGACTGACTCCCCAGTATAGATATCCACCCCCTTAAAGTATAGGTAGCCAGATTAGCCCTAGAAGTATAGGCAGACAATTTAGCCATCCAAGTATAGGTAGCACACCAAGTATAGGTAGCCCCCTAAAGTATAGGTAGCCAGATTAGCCTCCCAAGTATAGATAGCCCCCCAAGTATAGGTAGCCAGATTAGCCCCAGAAGTATAGGCAGACAAATTAGGCATCCAAGTATAGGTAGCACGCCAAGTATAGGTAGTCACCTAAAGTATAGTTAGCCAGATTAGCCTCCCAAGTATAGATAGCCCCCCAAGAATAGGTAGCCAGTTTAGCCTGCCCCCCGAAAGAACAGGTAGTCAGATTAACCCCTCATAAGCAGAGTTAGCAAACAAATTGCTAGAGGGAAGTGCTATACCTGTCCAGGCTCCACCAATGATCTACCTTGCCATGCATCTGAGTTTATATGATTACAGTGCCCTCTATTGCCCCATAACACACATGACAAGAGAGTGTGTTCTAGTCATGGATATGAGGTTACCATGAGGAAAGTAGATAATCATTGAAGCCCAGAGAGTTATTCACTTTACTCCAGCGCTCCGCTCACTACTCTGCAATGCAGGGGGGCCCCAGACCCCCTTATCGTCAATCAATCGCAAGCACCAGGTTCCCTTGGCTATGGGCCTGACTTAGGGCTGGTGCACACCAGAGCGGTTCTGAAGCGTTTTTTAAAACACTAAGGGCCCATTCACACTTGCTGATCGCAAAACGCTAGCGATTTTACTAGCGTTTTTCTCGGGTGTTTTTTGGCGATTAGAGCCCAAAAAAAATCAGCATTCACACCTGCCGATTTTTTTTAGCAATCGCGTTTTGCGCTTCTATAGCACTAAAACGTGATCGCTGGGAAATCGCCTGAAAATGGTGCAGACCATGCATTTGCATTTAGCATTTTTGGCCAATTAGCGCAAATCGCCCAAGTAAGAACAGCCCCATAAGGTTTCATTGCATTAGCGCTTTTAAAAATCGCTAGCGTTTGAGCGTTTTGCCGAATGCTCAAGTGTGAATTTGCCCTTACAGGGGGAAAACCGCTTGGCTAATGGAAGTGAATGGGATGGTGCACACCAGAGAGGTTAGTTTTTTCCACAAACGCAAACTTGGAGGCTGCAGAATTTTTTAGATTTCTGAGGTGTTTCTGCCTCAATGTTAAAGTATAGGAAAGTGGAAAACAGCTCTGAAAAACGCTAGATCAGAGTGTTTTTCCAGGCGTTTTTGTTGTAGAAGCTGTTCAGTAAGAGCTTTTACTGTAACAATATTTGTAATCTGCTACACAAAAACTCTCCAAAAAACCTCTCTAAACATGCCTAGAATCTCTCTGAAATCTGCTTCAATAACCTCTAGCGTTTTGCAGATCTGCTAGAGGTTTTTGGTGTGCACTGGGCCTCATGCTTTTACTTTTTTTAATGATTTATTGGTTGTTTACAGTTTCGTCTGATTTTTAATTAAAGAGGAATGCCAGTGAAAATAATGTAATAAAAAAGTGCTTTATTTTTACAATAATTATGTATAAATGATTTAGTCCATGTTTGCCCATTGTAAAAGCTTTCCTCTCCCTGATGTACATTCTGACATTTATCACATGGTGACATTTTTACTACTGGCAGGTGATGTCAGTGGAAGGAGATGCTGCTTGCTTTTTTTGGGCAGTTGGACACAGCTGTAAACAGCTATTTCCCACAATGCAATGAGGTTCACAGACAGAAAACTGCCAGGACCATGGTCCTCACAGTTCCCTGTGGGAGGGATTTCTCCACAATATCAGCCATACAGAGCCCCCTGATGATCCGTTTGTGAAAAGGAAAAGATTTCTCATGGGAAAGGGGGTATCAGCTACTGATTGGGATGAAGTTCAATTCTTGGTTACTGTTTCTCTTTAATATACAGTATGTGATCCTATGTATTGCAAGCTGAAAATAAATGAGAGTTGGCTCTTGGGTGCATGAAAAAGACACTCAATATTTTATTTATGACAATCACATAAATAGGAAATGTAGTACAAACACAGTAAACCCTAAAATCTTAAAACCCCCCACTAAAACCCATAAGGATTCTCCCCATACACTTTTCCAACACCAAAGGGGCTGCAGTCCCCAGTGTGACAAATTGAGGATTCCTGTGCTCTCAGGGAAAAGATGATGCTGCAGAAAGTATCTGGCTGTAAATGCAATGGCATGCAGATGGCAAAGTTCGTGGCAGACATTAACAGATGATGGATAGCATGTAGTAGCAGAGGATGTTAATGTGCTGGAGATCAAATGTTGAAATTCATAGCAGCCATGCAACAAAGCACTGTATAGCAAATAGATACAGGTAAATCAAGCTGATGGTGCAATCAGAGCATGAACCAGCAAAAAACTGGCGGTCACCATGGACATATGATGAAGCAAGCTGATGGCAAGCAGGTGGCAAAGCAAAAGCAAAGCAACTGATGGTGTGCAACACATGCATGAAAGGTCCCCCAATCGCAGGGCATGAACAGTTTAAAGGTGAATCACAACCAGATGGTGATGTCCACAAGATGAATGGTGCAGCCAGTCAGTCCCCCAATCGCAGGGTATAAGCACACTCTCAATGTATAGGACGGGAATGCCACATAGTTACCAGTCCTTTCATCAGCAGGTCCAAACGGCAGTGCAGCTATAGATTCCAGGATGTATGAGCCATGGATGCCATGTGTTGCCAGCCGTGCATCATCCAATATAATGGGCACAGGACGCCAGGTGGTGTGGAAAAGGAGGAGCGCTGTCAGGAAAGCCTGACATGTTTCGCCGCACCTAGCAGCTTTTTCAAAGGCAGACAGCGGTAGCGTGTGCATGGACGCCATAGTGGCGTCCATAAATACTGAGCGCGGCTGCGCAGCTCCGCCCGCCCACCCCCCAACCCCGTCATCACCACACGCCCACCAAGCACCATGTGGGCGTGTGGGCGGCAAGCATCCGGAGCGCAAATGCGCTCCACCGACAACCGAGCCGGAAGTGTCATGCGACACCAGGCAAAGGACGTCAGGGAAGGAGCCGCCCATAGGGGAGGACGGGGAGGGAGGGACCAGGCAAGCCCGACCAGCGCAGCCGCACCAGCATGAGGGCATATGTGAAACAAGCAAACATACCAAATAAGTAAAAGATTTGAAAAAATATATACATGCAAACAAAAAATGTATGCATGCATATATATATGAATAGAAATCATACCTATATTCAAAAATAATAAACACCTCAAATCACAGATACGGGAATCCGCATCAGCAGGCAATGGCACTCCAATAGAATATACTGGACACGCCATGTCCGCGGACGCGGAGATCCGTACATTTTAACACATGCATATAAATATATAGAAGGTGGAGAGTGACCGGCTCATATAAAAAATACATGACCACTGTGGGGGTATAATCAAAAAACCCACCATCAGTATATAAATTGGCCAGCATGAAAAAAGCTACAGCCAAAAGAGAGGGACGGAACCAAGAAAATGAAGCAGGGAAGGGTGAGAGGAGCGTGGGCTTTATACATCCACTCTCCTCTCACCCTTCCCTGCTTCATTTTCTTGGTTCCGTCCACCTTTTTTGGCTGTAGCTTTTTTCATGCTGGCCAATTTATATACTGATGGTGGGTTTTTTGATTATACCCCCACAGTGGTCATGTATTTTTTATATGAGCCGGTCACTCTCCACCTTCTATATATTTATATGCATGTGTTAAAATGTACGGATCTCCGCGTCCGCGGACATGGCGTGTCCAGTATATTCTATTGGAGTGCCATTGCCTGCTGATGCGGATTCCCGTATCTGTGATTTGAGGTGTTTATTATTTTTGACTATAGGTATCATTTCTATTCATATATATATGCATGCATACATTTTTTGTTTGCATGTATATATTTTTTCAAATCTTTTACTTATTTGGTATGTTTGCTTGTTTCACATATGCCCTCATGCTGGTGCGGCTGCGCTGGTCGGGCTTGCCTGGTCCCTCCCTCCCCGTCCTCCCCTATGGGCGGCTCCTTCCCTGACGTCCTTTGCCTGGTGTCGCATGACACTTCCGGCTCGGTTGTCGGTGGAGCGCATTTGCGCTCCGGATGCTTGCCGCCCACACGCCCACATGGTGCTTGGTGGGCGTGTGGTGATGACGGGGTTGGGGGGTGGGCGGGCGGAGCTGCGCAGCCGCGCTCAGTATTTATGGACGCCACTATGGCGTCCATGCACACGCTACCGCTGTCTGCCTTTGAAAAAGCTGCTAGGTGCGGCGAAACATGTCAGGCTTTCCTGACAGCGCTCCTCCTTTTCCACACCACCTGGCGTCCTGTGCCCATTATATTGGATGATGCACGGCTGGCAACACATGGCATCCATGGCTCATACATCCTGGAATCTATAGCTGCACTGCCGTTTGGACCTGCTGATGAAAGGACTGGTAACTATGTGGCATTCCCGTCCTATACATTGAGAGTGTGCTTATACCCTGCGATTGGGGGACTGACTGGCTGCACCATTCATCTTGTGGACATCACCATCTGGTTGTGATTCACCTTTAAACTGTTCATGCCCTGCGATTGGGGGACCTTTCATGCATGTGTTGCACACCATCAGTTGCTTTGCTTTTGCTTTGCCACCTGCTTGCCATCAGCTTGCTTCATCATATGTCCATGGTGACCGCCAGTTTTTTGCTGGTTCATGCTCTGATTGCACCATCAGCTTGATTTACCTGTATCTATTTGCTATACAGTGCTTTGTTGCATGGCTGCTATGAATTTAAACATTTGATCTCCAGCACATTAACATCCTCTGCTACTACATGCTATCCATCATCTGTTAATGTCTGCCACGAACTTTGCCATCTGCATGCCATTGCATTTACAGCCAGATACTTTCTGCAGCATCATCTTTTCCCTGAGAGCACAGGAATCCTCAATTTGTCACACTGGGGACTGCAGCCCCTTTGGTGTTGGAAAAGTGTATGGGGAGAATCCTTATGGGTTTTAGTGGAGGGTTTTAAGATTTTAGGGTTTACTGTGTTTGTACTACATTTCCTATTTATGTGATTGTCATAAATAAAATATTGAGTGTCTTTTTCATGCACCCAAGAGCCAACTCTCATTTATTTTCAGCTTGCTATTCACTATCGTTGGCATGTGCATGGGAGAGACTTTTTTGATTGGTATATATTTTCATGTTTTTGGAAGGTTTACATATTACCCTATTTGACGCTGCCCTTTACCTTTGAGAGATTTTTTCACATGATCCTATGTATTGAGATACAGTGAAAGCAAAGTAACGTATGTTACATTTAAAGAAGCGAAAAAAAATGATGATATTATGATTTGTATGTGTAGCACAGCTAAGAAATAAAACATTAAGATCAGATACATCAGTGTAATTGTTTTCAGTACAGGAAGAGTTGAGAAACTCCAGTTGTTATCTCTATGCAAACAAGCAATTAAGCTCTCCGACTAAGTTAGTCGTGGAGAGGGCTGTTATCTGACTTTTATTATCTCAACTGTTCCTGGACTATTTACTTTTCCTCTGCTAGAGGAGAGGTCATTACTTCACAGACTGCTCTGAAAGAATCATTTTGAATGCTGAGTGTTGTGTAATCTGCACATATTATAGAATGATGCAATGTTAGAAAAAACACTATATACCTGAAAATAAAAGTATAAGAATATTTTCTTTGCTGCTAATCTTCTAGTAATTATTCATAGTACACAACCAATTCCCTATATCATTTTTTTTTCGCTTCAGTGTCTCTTTAAGAGAGATTTTTATAATAATTATTTATTAAATAAATCTCTTTGTAATCCATATTACATGTGTGCTATCACCAAATTATGTATGTCAATCACTTTTCTCTCAATAAAAAATTACACACATAATACTAATGATAGATGCATCTTTTTTGTATAGTGTTTTGATTTTGACTAAAGTGTACCTGTTGGGAAAAGTGCCCCAAATGGGTAATTCATTTAGCCAGGGAAGTCTCTGGATAATTCAGAGGCTTCTCCTATTTCCCTCAACCTCAACGTTCCAGTGCGGGGAGCCCATGAAACACTTCAACAAGTGGTTGTGGAAGACTGCACATGGCTGCTCACCCATCCGGGAAGGAGCATTGCTGAGCCATAATTTGGGCTGGCTTTTTTCACTGAGCCCGAGCAGCTCTATGCTACTGAGCAGGCAAGAGGCACCCCTCACCAGTGCAGTGCGGTCACGCTTGTATCATAGATGGCCATTAACCTCCCAGGCGGTAAGCCCTAAATGAGTTCGGGCTAAGCCGCCGCAGAGGATTTCTCAGGCCCTGGTGGGCCGATTTGCATAATTTTTTTTTTGGTACACGCAGCTAGCACTTTACTAGCTGCGTGTACAAACCGATCGCTGCCACTCTACGCTGATTCGCCGCTACCTGCCACGCTGCCCCCCCAGACCCCTTGTGCAGCCTGGCCTATCAGCGCCAGGCAGCGCTAAGGGGTGGATCGGGACTCCCCCGTGCGCCATGACGTAGATGACGTCGATGACGTCATCCTGATCGTCGCTATGGCAACGGGGGAAGCCAAACAGGAAATCCTGTTCTGAACGGGATTTCCTGTTTGCTCTGATCGCCAGAGGCCATCGAAAGGGGAGGGGGGATGCCGCGGCACAGCAGCTATCATGTAGCTAGCGCTAGGCCAGCTACATGATTTAAAAAAAATAAAATTGAATGTGCTACGCTGCCTCCTGACGGTTGTAATAGGCCGCCAGGGAGGTTACGTTTTAGAGGGTCCCGGTGAGAAGTGAGGGTCTGATGAAGGCCATGGGAAGCCTTAGTGCAAAGCAAGTGTATTCAGTGGCATGTACTATATACAAGATGGCACCAGATAGGCAGCCACGGCACACCTCGAACGCGAACTTCCGAAAAAGTTTGGGTTCGCACGAACTTTCGAACCACTAATAGACTTCAATGGGGAGGCGAACTTTGAAAACTAGAAACTTTTATGATGGCCACAAAAGAGATGGAAAATATGTTTCAAGGGGTCTAACACCTGGAGGGGGGCAAGGCAGAGTGGGATACACACCAAAAATCCCTGTGAAAAATCAGGATTTGCGCACAGCAGCGTTTTAAGGGCAGAAATCACAATGCATGCTAAATTGGAGGTCTAAAGTGCTTCAATACATCTTGCATGTGTATACATCAATCAGGTAGTGTAATTAGTGTACAGGTTCACACTGACAGACCAAACTCACTGTGTAACGCACAGCAAACAGCTGTTTGTGTAGTGATGGCCGTGCTGGACTGGTGCGCACCATGTCGAGAGTGCAGGCGATAGCGGTTTTCAAGCCCATATGGTCGACGGGCTGAGGTAGCTCAATGACAGCTGCAGTGCAGCCAGAAAAATTAGGCAGGCATGTACACACACCACAAAAAATTGTTATTGCTTTTGTTAGCCTTAAAAATTCAGGAATCCGCCTGGAGTCCTGGACCCTGTTGGTGGTGGCGGAGAAGGCAGTCACAGGGCATGCAGGCAGAGATTAATTTTGATAAATTTTGATAAAGGTGAGGCACTGAACACTTTTTTGACCTAGGCGACTTCACTTGTGATTGTGACAATGCCTCCAGCTGCGCTGAAGGTCCTTTCTGCTCGAGGCAGGGCAAGACAGAAGTTGTGACAGCTCTGGCCACAGGTCAAGCCTGCACACCCAGTAGTCCAGGGGTTCATCACTGCTCATAGTGTCTACATCCACACTTAAGGCCAGGTAGTCGGCTACCTGCCGGTCGAGGCGTTGGTGGAGAGTGGATCCGGAAGGGCTAAGGCGAGGCTTTGGACTAAAGAATGTCCGCATGTCCGACATCACCATGAGATCGCTGGAGCGTCCTGTCCTTGCCTGCGTGGACATGGGAGACCGGCAAGTTGTTTCTCCACTGAATATCGGCCAAGTGTGCCATGGCCGTGTAAGACCACCTGAAATGGCCACACACCTTCCTGCACTGCTTCAGGATGTCCTGTAAGCCTGGGTACTTAGACACAAATCTCTGAATTATTAGATTCAGCACATGTGCCATGCAGGGTACATGTGTCAACTTTCCCAAATTCAAAGTCGAAATGAGATTGCTCCCGTTGTCACACACCACGTTGCCGATCTCCAGTTGGTGCGGGGTCAGCCACTGATCCACCTGTTTGTTAAGAGCAGTAAGGAGAGCTGCTCCAGTGAGACTCTCCGCTTTGAGGCACCCCTCGGGTGATGGCAGTATGGTGGCATCAGCAGCTGACATTGAAGGGCATGTTGGCTGGCTGTCCATAGGTGGCGATACATGACGCCGGACATTGCCACCAGCTGTTTCTGACAACGAGCTCCCCCTGCTTCTTTCAGCAACTCGTCTCCTCCTACTCCTCTCTGACTCCCCCTCTGAACTTTCCCCCTGTTCTTTTTCTCTATTGGCAACCCACATGACATCCACATCATCATAATCATCATCATCATAATCATCCTCCCCAGCTTTGCTTGTATCAGACACCTCCAAAACTGCACAAACAGCAGGTACTTCATCATCCTCCTCCTCACAATGTGCAGTCACACAGGTGCAGTGAAAGGTATGCAGTGACTGGTATTACAATACAATGTGCAGCTGTCACACAGGTGCAGTTAACAGTTATGCACAGACTGGTATATAAAACAGTGTGCAGTCACACAGGTGCAGTGAACAGGTATGCAGTGACTGGTATTACAAATGTGCAGCTGTCACACACACAGGTACCCTGAACAGGTATGCAGTGACTAGTATTACAAATGTGCAGCTCTCATACACACAGATACCATGAACAGGTATGCAGTGACTGGTATATAGTATAACACTGCGTGTGGTCACGTAGGTGCACTGAACAGGTATGCAGTGACTGGTACCAATGCAATGTGCAGCTGCCACACACACAGGTACCGTGGACAGGTATGCAGTGACTAGTATTACACATGTGCAGCTGTCAAACACACAGGTACCCTGAACAGGTATCCAGTGACTAGTATTAAAAATGTGCAGCTGTCACACACACAGGTTCCCTGAACAGGTATGCAGTGACTGGTATATAATAAAACACTGCGTGTGGTCACATAGTTGCACTGAAGAGGTATGCAATGATTGGTATTACAAATGTGCAGCTGTCACACACACAGGTACCGTGAACAGGTGCAGTGACTAGTATATAACACTGCATGCTTCTGTCATGCAGGTGCAGTAAACATGAAGAGGTATGCAGTGTGTAACGATTGGTGTCAGCAAGAACAGATTTTCTGATTATTGGTGATCTGCAGTATCACCAATAATACAGATGTTATACTTGATTATGTGGTGATCTGCAGAATCACCAATAATACAAGTATAGCAAGACACAGGACACTCAGGTGTAAGATAGTGTTTGGTGCAACAGTAATATTGATAGAGATACCCACTATCCCAGAGGAGCTGGCAAAAGGGGGTATCTCTAAAGAACACAATAATTAGTACTCCAGCAGGCTGGAGACACAGAGGAGTAGTGAAAGGTTCACCCGAGGAGTGGGTGATGCACAGTAAGACAATGTAGAGTGATCACTCGAGGAGCGAGTGATTCAGACTGTACTGCAGCAGGTGAACCCCTGAGGGTCTGGAGATCCAGGCAGTACTGTAATAGCTAGTCACCTGAGGAGCAGGTGATTAAGACTGTACTGCAGCTATCAACCTGAGGAGCAGGTGATTAAGACAGTACTGCAGCTATCAACCTGAGGAGCAGGTGATTAAGACTGTACTGCAGCTATCAACCTGAGGAGCAGGTGATTAAGACTGTACTGCAGCTATCTACCTGAGAAGCAGGCGATGCAGATTAAACTGCAGCTATCTACCTGAGGAGCAGGTAATTCAGACTATACTGCAGCTATCAACCTGAGGAGCAGGTGATTCAGACTATACTGCAGATATCAACCTGAGGAGCAGGTGGTTACTAAACTGAGAGTCCCTCACCAGGACTAGGCTCCCTGGTGAGGGCAGAAGAGTCAGACAAGCAGGTTCGGCAACACACGGACAGATACGGAACAAAGGTAGAAGACAGAATCAGAGTGAGGGATAAGCTAAGTCAGCAACTGGATCAGATAGGCAAAGGCACAGAATCTCAAGACAGAAGAGTAGTCAAGGCTAACAGAGGGTCATAACAAATAATACAATTCAGTTAGTACTTTAAGCTATCAACAGAATCTGGCTAAGCGTGGATCCCCAGCTCCTGCTGGTTCTAGCACACTTTCGGATCTGACTATGGGTCTGAGTGCTAACACGTAGCATATGCAACAGCAGACAAGGAACAACTGACAGGCATGTTCTACATATACTGGGAGCGCTCCTTAGCACCGCCCCAGTCACTCAGCCAATCAGGATCAGTGTTGGAGTCAGCTGACCGGCTGATCAGCTGACTCCCCTTCTGCTTGCATAAAGATCCTGACTGTGCGCGCGCGAGTAGACCTCAGTCTATGTGCGACTGAAGGAGAAGGGGAAAATTCCATCATGTAACAATGTGGCGAAGGCCACTGGCAGAGACGCGGGGACAGCTGCCATACCGCTCAGCGCTGTGGCGGCTTCCTCCTCATTCACCACAGTCCCAGGCACAATTCCATCATGTACCTGCGCGGCGGAAACCGCCGGCTGAGACGCGGAGATAGCCGCCATGCCGCTCCCTGTTGTGGCGGCATCTCCGCTATCCCTTACAGTACCCCCCCCCCCCCCTGATGAGTGGACTCCGGACGCTTCTTAAACAGCTTTTCAGGGTATCGCTCATGAAACTCTCTTTTCAGATCCTCGGCATGCATGCGGTATTCCGGAACCCAAGTTCTCTCTTCTAGACCATACCCCTTCCAAATCGAGAATCCAAAATTTTCTCGATCTCATACTCAGGTTGATTGTCAATCATCACCGGGGGGCAGCAGGCTTCAACAGGGAAACATGAAATTATCTCACACCTCTCATGCTGGCTGGGAGATCAATCATATATGTCACATCATTAATTCTTTTGGACACCGGATATGGGCCTACAAATCTGGGTCCCAAATTGGGTGATGGTTGTTTTAGCGCCAGATGCCGAGTAGACACCCACACCATATCTCCTGGAGAAAACTTCCATTCAACAGACCGCCTTTTATCTGCCTGTTTTTTCTGCGTCTGAAAGGCTTTTCCCAGATTCCTTTTTACCAGCACCCAGACTTCCTTCAATGCCCTTTGCCAATCCTCTAGAGCAGGGAAATGGGATGATGCCACAGGTAAAGAAGAGAATTTGGGAGCTCTCCCTGAGACTACCTGAAAAGGAGAAAAACCTGAAGAAGAACTCTTCAGGTTATTATGCGCAAATTCCGCAAAAGGCAAGAACTTCACCCAGTCTGACTGGGCATCTGCCACATAACACCTGAGAAATTGCTCCAGGGACTGGTTAACTCTCTCAGTCTGTCCGTTGGTCTGTGGGTGGTAGCCTGATGAAAACGACAGGTCCATACCGAGCTGTTGGCAAAAGGCTCTCCAGAATTTAGACACAAACTGGACTCCCCTATCTGACACCACATTCTCCGGAATGCCATGCAGCCGGAAAATGTGCTGGATGAAGAGATCCGCCAATTCCTGAGCCGAGGGGAGTCCTTTCAATGGGACGAAATGAGCCATTTTACTGAACCTATCAACTACCACACAGGTGACCGTCTTGCCCTCAGACCTGGGGAGTTCTCCTACGAAGTCCATAGACAAATGAGTCCATGGTTCACTTGGCACTGGCCAACGGTTGTAGCGTACCTACTGGTGCTTGACGAGAGGGCTTATTTCTGGCACACACAGAGCACTCTCTCACAAACTCCTTGCAATCAAGTGCCAAAGAAGGCCACCATACACATCTGGCCAGTAGATCCTGAGTTCGAGCAGCCCCGGGATGCCCTGCATTCTTATGGGCGTGAAACAACTGTAGGAGTTGTAAGCGAAAGGGAAGTGGCACAAATAGTACCCCCTCGGGCTTCCCTTCTGGGATATCCTGCTGGTAGGGCCCTAAGGTCAGCGCCCAATCCTGCCAGGTTTCCGTGGCGGCCACCACCAATCTTTGAGGTAAAATGGTCTCAGGGTTTGCTGGCTAAACTGTCTCGGCCTCAAAGCACCTAGATAATGCATCTGATTTGACATTCTTACTGCCTGGAGTGTACATTATAATAAATCTGAATCTTAAAAAGAACAAGGACCAGGGAGCCTGTCGGGGGCTAAGCCTTTTGGCCCCCTCGATGTACTCCAAATTTTTATGATCAGTATAAACAGTAATTGTATGTTCTGCCCCTTCAAGCCAGTGACGCCATTCCTCAAAGGCTAACTTAATGACCAGGAGCTCCCGATTGCCGATATCGTAGTTCCTCTCGGCTGGAGAGAACCTACGAGAAAAGAAGGCACAGCGATGCAGTTTACCTTGAAGGCCAGAGCGCTGAGACAGCACAGTCCCAACCCCAATCTCAGATGCATCCACTTCAACGATGAAGGGGAAGGTGACATCCACGTGTCTTAAAATGGGAGCAGAACAAAACAACCTTTTGAATGTAGCAAAGGCAGACTGTGCCTCTGCTGACCAATGGTAAGTGTCAGCCCCTTTTTTTGGTGAGGTTGGTGAGGGGTGACACCACAGAAGAAAATCCTTTGATAAACTTCCTGTAGTAATTGGCGAAGCCCAGAAACCTTTGGAGTGCCTTCAATCCTACGGGTTGAGGCCACTCCAATACAGCAGAGACTTTTTCAGGGTCCATGGAGAGACCCTAAGTGGAAATAATATATCCCAAAAAAGGGACTTTAGTGACTTCGAAGAGGCACTTCTCTAATTTCGCATACAAGGAGTTCTGCCTCAATTTTCTTAACACAAACTTCACGTGCTTCCGATGTTCTGTCAGATTGGGTGAGAAAATCAGTATATCGTCCAGATACACTAACACAAATTTTCCCAGAACTTATCTGAAAACCTTGTTGATCAACTCTTGGAAGACGGCAGGGGCATTACACAACCCGAAGGGCATGACCAGATACTCGTAGTGCCCGTCGGGCGTGTTGAATGACGTCTTCCATTCATCACCATCCCTAATGCGTACAAGGTTGTATGCCCCTCGTAAGTCCAACTTAAAAAAAATACTGGCATTGGTAACTTGGGCAAACAAATCGTCAATCAACTGCAGTGGATAACGGTTCTTCACTGTGATCTTATTCAACCCCCGATAGTCAATACAGGGTCGAAGCCCACCGTCCTTTTTCTGTACAAAAAAGAACCCAGCCCCAGCAGGTGACCGGGACGGATGGATAAAGCCCTTGGCCAAGTTTTCCTTAATGTATTCCTGCATTTCCAGCTTCTCTGGCCCCGAAAGATTATAAAGATGACCTCTAGGGGGCATACAACCTGATCTCAGCTTTATGGGACAGTCAAAACTCCGGTATGGCGGGAGTTTATCTGCTGATTTGGGGCAAAACACTTCAGAAAATTCTGCGTACTGCACTGGCACTCCTTTCACCTGAATCTTAGTGGCACAAACAGCAACTCTCTCCAAACAATGATGATGACAATGGGCTGACCAGCTCTGTAGCTGACCTGAGGCCCAGTCAATCTGAGGGGAGTGAAGTTGCAACCAAGGCATACCGAGGATTATGGTAGAAGTTGCCATTTGCAGGACAAAGAACTGTAGTTTCTCCTTATGTAGAACCCCTATTTCACACAATAACAAGGGCGTCTGGGAAAGAGGCTGTCTACATTGTAACGGAGAGTCATCTACTGCCGTGATCAGAATCTGACGGTCTAACGGGAGTAAGGGAATCCCCAATTTTTTGACAAAGTCATAATCTATAAAATTGGCTGCAGAACCTGAGTCTACAAATGCTTCTGTAGGCATGGCCCGACCCTCCCAGGTAATGGAGCAGGGAAGGAGCAAGCGATTATTGTTTAGAGGTACAGATGGCTCGCCTAGGGCATTACCTCTGACTACACCTAGGCGGCAGCGGTTCCCGACTTTTTAGGACAATTCTGGACAATGTGACCCTCCTCAGCACAATATAGACAGAGTCTCTCTAACCTTCTGCGATTCTTTTCCACTTGAGTTAACCTAGAATGACCGATTTGCATCGGCTCATCTTGTGATGACGGAGGTGGAGAAGAGGCGTAGGAAATAGATCTTAAAGCGTTTTTCCCACGGGTTCGTTTTTGATAGTAAATGCGGCAATCAATCCGCACGGCCAATGCAATTGCCTCATCCAGGGATGTAGGCTCAGGATGCCCTAGCATCAAATCAGAGACTGCATCGGACAACCCTGACAGGAAACAATCTAATAAGGCATACGTTCCCCATCTAGCTGACACAGCCCACCTCCTAAACTCTGCGGCATAATTCTCAACCGGATTACGACCTTGCCTGAGAGTCTTTAGCTTCCTCTCAGCCGTAATAGCCATGTCCGGATCATCGTAAATAACGGCCATGGCCTTAAACAACTCCTGAACTGAGGATAAGGCCTCATGCTCTGCATGCAGACCATATGCCCATGTTTGTGAATCTCCTGTCAAAAGCGTCTTTATAAATGTTACCCTCTGGTTCTCAGATCCTGACAGATTAGGCCTTAACTCAAAATAGGATAACACACGATTTCTAAAATTCTGAAAGTCAGATCTATGTCCTGAAAACTTCTCTGGTACGGGCATACAAAGGTCCGTTACTGGAGGGGATCGCACTGTATCAATAGTCGTTTGAAGTACCTGAACCGTCCCAGACAGTTGGGTGATCTGAGTCTGTTGGGTACCGATAACTCCGGTAAGATCGTTTACCGCAGTGGTCAGGGCTTCAACTTGACTACGTAGTGCGTCCATTTTGTTTGGTCTGCTGTTCTGTAACGATTGGTGTCAGCAAGAATAGATTTTCTGATTATTGGTGATCTGCAGTATCACCAATAATACAGATGTTATACCTGATTATGTGGTGATCTGCAGAATCACCAATAATACAAGTATAGCAAGACACAGGACACTCAGGTGTAAGATAGTGTTTGGTGCAACAGTAATATTGATAGAGATACCCACTATCCCAGAGGAGCTGGCAAAAGGGGGTATCTCTAAAGAACACTGTAATCAGTACTCCAGCAGGCTGGAGACACAGAGAAGTAGTGATAGATTCACCCGAGGATCGGGTGATGCACAGTAAGACAATGTAGAGTGATCACTCGAGGAGGGAGTGATTCAGACTGTACTGCAGCAGGTGATCCCCTGAGGGGCAGGAGATCCAGGCAGTACTGTAATAGCTAGGCACCTGAGGAGCAGGTGATTAAGACTGTACTACAGCTATCAACCTGAGGAGCAGGTGATTAAGATTGTACTGCAGCTATCAACCTGAGGAGCAGGTGATTAAGACTGTACTGCAGCTATCAACCTGAGGAGCAGGTGATTAAGACTGTACTGCAGCTATCTACCTGAGGAGCAGGTGATGCAGACTAAACTGCAGCTATCTACCTGAGGAGCAGGTGATTCAGACTATACTGCAGCTATCAACCTGAGGAGCAGGTGATTCAGACTATACTACAGCTATCAACCTGAGGAGCAGGTGATTACTAAACTGAGAGTCCCTCACCAAGACTAGGCTCCCTGGTGAGGGCAGAAGAGTCAGACAGGCAGGTTCGGCAACACATGGACAGATACGGTACAAAGGTAGAAGACAGAATCAGAGTGAGGGATAAGCTAAGTCGGCAACTGGATCAGATAGGAAAAGGCACAGAATCTCAAGACAGAAGAGTAGTCAAGGCTATCAGAGGGTCATAACAAATAATACAATTCAATTAGTACTTTAAGCTATCAACAGAATCTGGCTAAGTGTGGATCCCCAGCTCCTGCTGGTTCTAGCACACTTTCGGATCTGACTATGGGTCTGAGTGCTAACACGTAGCATATGCAACAGCAGACGAGGAACAACTGACAGGCATGTTCTATATAAACTCGGAGCGCTTCTTGGCACCGCCCCAGTCACTCAGCCAATCAGGATCAGTGTTGGAGTCAGCTGACCGGCTGATCAGCTGACTCCCCTTCTGCTTGCATAAAGATCCTGACTGTGCGCGCGCGTAGGCCTCAGTCTATGTGCGACTGAGGGACCAGGCAAAGTTCCATCATGTAACAATGCGGCGAAGGCCGCTGGCTGAGACGCGGGGACAGCCGCCATACCGCTCAGCGCTGTGGTGGCCTCCCCCTCATTCACCACAGTCCCAGGTACAATTCCATCATGTACCTGCGCGGCGGAAACCGTCAGCTGAGATGCAGGAATAGCCGCCATGCCGCTCCCTGTTGCGGCGGCATCTCCGCTATCCCTTACACAGTGATTGGTATTAGAAATGTGCAGCTGTCACACACACAGGTACCGTGAACAGGTGCAGTGAATGGTATATAACACTGCATGCTTCTGTCACGCAGGTGCAGTAAGCATGAAGAGGTATGCAGTGATTGGTATTACAAATGTTTAGCTGTCACACATGTGCAGTGAAAAGGTAGGCACTGAATGTGCTGGGCCTGGCAGTGGCTAGAGATGTAGCGAACGGTTCGCCGGCGAACAGTTCCAGGTGAACTTTGGGGGTTCGCGTTCGCCTGGACCAAGCGAACTTTTGCGGAAGTTCGATTCGCCCCATAATGCACTATGAGGGTCAACTTTGACCCTCTACATGACAGTCAGCAGGCACATTGTAGCCATTCAGGCTACACTAAGCCCTGGAGCCCCCCCCCCCTCCTTATATAAGGCAGGCTTGCCGGCCATTACACTCACTCGTGTGCCTGCTAGAGACAGACTAGGGACAGCTGCTGCAGACTTGTTCTCCTAGGGACAGATTAGTTAGGCTCAAGGTCTTGGCTTGCTCCTGGCTGATTGTTATTGCTAACATAGCACCCCTCAACAGCTCTTTTGAGAGCTAATGCTTTCCTGATGTGTTTTTTTTGTGTGTGTTGCTCACTGACACTGCCATACAGCCCTATCTGTTGCAGCTGGACCTTGGTAATTGTTATTACTGTGCCAGCCAGCTCCTGCCTAACTTTCTATACTGGGACACCTACCTATGCCTACCTAACTACTGGGGCACCTACTTACCTATACGGGGACACCTACCTACCTACCTATACTAGGAGACCTACCTACGCCTACCTACCTATGCTGGGTCTCCTACCTATGCCTAGCTAACTACTGGGACACCTACCTATGCTTACCTACCTATACTGGTTCTCCTACCTATGCCTAGCTAACTACTGAGGCACCTACCTATGCCTACCTACCTATACTGGGACTCCTACCTATGCCTACCTACCTATACTGGGACTCCTACCTATGCCTACCTAACTATACTGGGTCTCCTACTTATGCCTACCTACCTATACTGGGTCTCCTACCTATGCCTAGCTAACTACTGGGACACCTACCTATGCCTACCTACCTATACTGGGACTCCTACCTATGCCTACCTACCTATACTGGGACACCTACCTATGCCTACCTACCTATACTAGGACTCCTACCTATGCCTACCTACCTATACTGGGTCTCCTACCTATGCCTAGCTAACTACTGGGACACCTACCTATGCCTACCTACCTATACTGGTTCTCCTACCTATGCCTAGCTAACTACTGGGACACCTACCTATGCCTACCTACCTACACTGGGACTCCTACCTATGCCTACCTACATACAAGAAGATAATAGGGTTGTAGCTTTATTGTGGACAGACCAAATTTGATCAGCTGGACAGTCACTGTTGTTCTATCTACCACAGCCCGGCGACCATATGGGCTTGAAAACCGCCACGGCCTACACTCTGGCCACGGTGCGCACCAGTCCAGCACGGCCGTCACTATGCAAACAGCTGTTTGCGGTGCGTTACACAGTGAGCTTGGTGTGTCAGTGTGAAGCAGAACTCTAATTACACTCCCTGATTGATGTATACACATGCAAGATGTTTTAAAGCACTTTAGGCCTGCAATTTAGCATTCAATGTGATTTCTGCCCTTAAAATGCTGCATTACGTCACATCCAGATTTTTCCCCGGGACTTTTGCCATGTATCCCACTCCGCCATGCCCCCCTCCAGGTGTTAGACCCCTTGAAACATCTTTTCCATCACTTTTGTGGCCAGCATAATTTTTTCTATTTTTCAAAGTTCACATCCCCATTGAAGTCTATTGCGGTTCGCGAACTTTTCCGCGAACCGAACCTTCCGCGAAGATTCGCGAATGGGGTTTGTGAACCGAAAATCGGAGGTTCGCGACATCTCTAGCAGTGGCACAGTAGGAATTATCAAGGAGCCAAGGGCCAGCTGCAACTGACTGTGACTGACAGGGCTGTATATGCAAGTGTCAGTGGGACACACACAAAAAAAAAAAATAGATCACAAGAACAACATTAGCTCTCAAAAGAGCTGTTGAGGGGTGCTTTTTAGCAATAAGTATCATCAAGGAGCAAGCTAACAAGCCTAATAAGTGAATCAAAAGACCGCACTCACGTCAGTGGGTAAGCTGGTGCCGGGCCCCAAGGCCATCAAATACTACTGTCGTGAAGGAGTCCGCACACAGACTAATCGGAGCAATCACCACAAGTTTATTGTCCCATCACATGTATATAAATCCACAGTCTGACCTGCATAGGCCTATGCAGGTCAGACTGTGGATTTATATACATGTGATGGGACAATAAACTTGTGGTGATTGCTCCGATTAGTCTGTGTGCGGACTCCTTCACGACAGAAACAAGCCTAACAAGAGGCTAACTAAGCTTCCCCTATGTCTACAGCAGGTTCCTCTCCCTTCTCTAATTACTGCAGCCACACAAGTGAGGGAAATGGCCGACGCTGCCTGCCTTTTATAAGGGGGGGGGCTCCAGGAGGGAGTGTAGCCTGATTGGCTACCATGTGTCTGCTGACTGTGATGTAGAGGGTCATAGTTGAGTCTAATGATGTAGTATAGGGGGGCGGGTCGAACTCGCATATAGTTCGTGGTTCACCGCAAGCATGAACCACCAAAGTTTGCGCAAATCGGTTCGCAGTCAAATCGTTCGGGCCATCGCTAGTCAGCAGACACATGGACACATGGCAGCCAATCAGGCTGCACTCCCTCCTGAAGCCCCCTCCCCATATGAGGCAGCAGCGTCGGCCATGTTCTCACTCTGTGTGCTGCAGTATTAGTGAGAGAAGGGAGAGACATTGAAGACATAAGGAAAGCGATAGTTAGGAGGTCTGTTAGCTTGCTCCTTGCTGATATTTGTTGTTGAAAAGCACCACCAAAACAGCTCTTTCGAGAGCTAATGTTCTTGTGGTGTGTTTTTTTTTTCTGTGGCCCACTGACACTGCATATACAGCCCTGTCTGTCGAAGCTAGTTCTTGCTAATTGCTATACTGTGCCAAGCCCAGCACATTCAGTGCCTACCTTTTCACTGCACCTGTGTGTGTGACAGCTGCACAATGGCCTCAATTCACTAAGATCATGCTGGAGATAATAAGGCAAGAGATAACTTACCTCCACACAGTGAGAGAGTTATTTTATCTCTTCATTCCTTAAGTTACCTCCTCTGTAGTTAATTTACCTCCTCTGTAGTTAATTTACCTCCTCTGTGGTTAATTTACCTCCTCTGTAGTTAAGTTACCTCCTCTGTAGTTATTTTCACACGCAGTTAATAAACAGCCTGTCTTTAACTCTGGAGTTATTTTAAGGATTGAAGAGTTAACTTAAAGACAAAAGAGTTAACTTTAGGTTTGCCTGAGGTAAAATGTTTCCTGAATACTACATGCCTTATCACCATGGTGATAACTCTAGAAGAGTTATTAAAGACAGGAGATAAGCTTAGTGAATTGAGGCCATTGTATTGTAATACCAGTCACTGTATACCTTTCACTGCACCTGTGTGTGACAGCATGCAGTTTTATATACCAGTCACTGCATACCTGTCCACTGTACCTGTGTGACCGCATGCTGTGTTATATACCAGTCACTGCATAACTTTCACTGCATCTGTGTGACCGCACGTTGTATTATATAGTAGTCACTGCATACCTTTCACTGCACCTGTGTGACTGCACATTGTATTAGTCAAGTCAATGCATACCTTTCACTTCATCCCCCTTAATATAGACAAAAAAACAGGTAGAGGCAGAGCCAGGGGCAGGCCACCCAGCAGGTCTTTTCGAAGTCGTGCTGTCGTGATTTCATGCGGCCCTCGACCAAAGTACAGTGTTCAACCCCCAATATTGTCAGAACGTAGTTGAATATTTAACACAGAACACCTCATCTTCCTCAGCTTCCGCATGGAGCATGACATATCTTCCTCCTCCTGCTCTGATTCTGGCACCCCACTTAAAACTCCGTCGGCAGCCATCACCAAAGGGCCATCATCCCAGGGCTCAGCGGTGTGGACATTTTTTTTGTGTGTCTGCCTCAGATGAGAGCAAAGCCATCTGTACTCTCTGCCACTGAAAATTGAGCCGTGGAAAGACCAAGACTCGCGTAGAGACAACTACCTTACGAAGGCACATGATGAAAAAGCACAAACTGCAAAGGGATGACCACCTGAGGAAAAGCAGCACACAAAAGCAAAGCCACACACCGCAGTGGAAGATACCAGGCCGCATTTATTTCTCCAAAAAACTGTCCCATGATGTGAAAGGCAAGTGGTGTCATCTCTGGCACACAGCATTGGGTCAAGGGTCCATCTGACCACATATGCCTGGTCTGTAAAGCACGGTCAGGCCTGCCCAAAGACTAAGTCAGTCCCCACACACAGCATCTCTGCCTGGATGCCGTGAGTCTGCCTGCCCCAAGACTAAGTTGGTCCCCACACAGCATTTCTGCCTGCAGGCCGCTTGACTGCCTTCTCCGCCACCACCAACAGGGTCCAGGACTCCAGGTGGATTCCTGAATTTTTAAGGCCGCAGCAGCGGCCGCTATAATGATTTTTCTAGTATACATGCCTGCCTAATTTTTCTGGCTGCACTGCGGCTGCAACAACAAAACGCATGTACATGTGTCAATTCCCCTTTGTGATCGTTACCGGTGAAGGGGCTTGTGTATCACAATGAAGCAACGACCATCTAAATTAGTGTGTTGGGGAGCACACCTGACCCAAGATAATAAGGTCGTTGCTTCATTGCAGACATGGACAGACCAAATTCGATTAGCTGGACACCCAGTCACTGTTGTTCTGTCATTGAGCTACCTTAGCCCGACCATATGCGCTTGAAAACCACCATCGCCTGCACTCTCGCCATGGTGCGTACCAGCATGGCCATCGCTACATAAACAGCTGTTTGCGTTGCGTTCCACAGGGAGTTTGGTCTGTCAGTGTGAAGCAGTACACTAATTACACTACCTGATTGATGTATACACACGCAACATGTTTTCAAGCACTTTAGGCCTCCAATTTAGCAATGCAATGGGATTTCTGCCCTTAAAACGCTGCTGTGCGTCAAATCCGTAATTTTCCAGGGGACTTTTGGTGTGAATCCCACTCCGCCATGCCACCCTCCAGGTGTTGGATCCCCTGAAACATCTTTTCCATCACATTTGTGGCCAGAATTAGTGTTTGTAGTTTTGAAAGTTTGCCTGCCCATTCAAGCCTATTGCGGTTTGCGATGTTCGCCGGTTCGCAAACTTTTTTGCAAGTTCGCGTTCGCGGTTCGTGAACAATTCTACTGTGCTCACTCTGCTTAATTGCAGCCCGCCTAACATTGGAATGCCATGCTCATCCACCCCGCATTGATGGCAATGAGGTGGCCAGAGTATCCTCCCCCTGTCTCCTGGGCACCACCATCTCCAGCGACCTAAGATGGGAGCCCAGCATCACTGCAGCCCAGTGGAAAGCCCACCAGAGACTATTCCTCCTGTGCCAACTAAGGAAGTTTGGCATGGCCCATGAGATCCTGACAAGTTTTTACTCTGCCACCATCTAATCGATCATCTGCTTCTCCATCTTGGTCTGGTATGCTGGTGCTAGTGACCGGAACTAACAACAGAGGGTCATCAGGTCAGTGGACAGGATCATTGGGAGTCCCCTCCCCTCACTTGCCATCCTATATAACAACAGACTGTGCTCTAGAGCTCTGCGATCTGCCAATGATACCGCTCATCCAGGCTATTGGTTCTTCAGCCTGATTCCACTAGGCTAGAGGGTTCGGGCCATACTAACCAAGACTGCTAGGCACAAAAACTTTTTTCCCTCAGCCTGCAGCCTCTTGAACTCCTTACACATACTTCCCACCGCACCTTAAGCCGAGCTCTGGGCTATTTTCTTGGAAGACCGGCCAACCTGCCACAAGATCATAACTCTTTGGTCCCTCTTAGGCATTATGTCACAATTTCTTAATGCTTGTTATTGCTCTGTAAATTGTCATTTTTTACTGCCTGTGTGAGTCTATTTATGTAAGAATGTACTGTATGTGTGTGTGTATGTGCCACAATCATTTAAAAACGCCTTGGTCGATTCAATGAAACTTGGTATACTGATCCCTTACTACGTGGGATGATATGTTCTGGGGGTCTTGCACCCCCCCTGCACATCTTGGCAGAGTTACAGCCAATCAGATTTCCCCCATTCATGCCAATGGGAAAAATGTAAAATGCTGCTCTCAAAGTAATCAAGCCACAGTCCCCACACTTGGCACAGTTGGTCACTTGGTGACCGAGGTTACAAATTCAAGAAAAGTGAGTGGAGCATTAAACAGCCAATCAAATTTTAGCCATTCATTTTCAATGGGAAAATATAAACTGCAGCCATTCTTAGACTGTTAATCGCAGGGTTTTCAAACTTGGCACACTTGGTCAGTAGGTGAATGAGATTAAGATTCAGGAAAGTAGGTGGAGCCTACAACTGCCAATCAAAATTCACCTTTTGATTTTCAAGGGGAACATTTCAACTGCTTCCATTCTTACACCGTTAATGGCAGAGGCTTCATACTTGCTACAATTGGGTGACTGGGGTTTAATTTCACTAAAGGGGTGGTGCCACAAACAGCCAATCAGATTTTTTGGGTGGATAAACTGCTTCCATTCACCCATTTTTAATGCCAGGAAATTTCGATTCACAAACTTGGTCATTAAGTGACTGTGTGTCAAGGTTAGAAAAAGTGGGCAGAGCAAAAAATAAATTTCACTGGGAAAATATAAACTGCAGCCATTCTTACACTGGTAATGGCAGGGTTCTCAAACTTTGCACTATTGGTCACTGGGTGACTGAGATTAATATTCAGGGAAGTGAGTGGAGCCTACATTAGACAATCATAATTCACCTGTTGATTTTCAAGGGGAATAATTAAATTGCTGTCGTTTTTACAATGGAAATAGCAGATGGCTCAAACCTGGTACTATCGGTCATTGGGTGACTGGTGTTCAAATTCTGGAAAGGGTGCGGAGCCACAAACAGCCAATCCGATTTGTTTAATTTCTATGGAAATGTACAAATTATTGATACCAAGGACCCCAAAGCTCATAAACAATGGTCATTGAGTAACTGTATGACAAGGTTAGAAACAAAGGCTAGAGCCAAAAACAACTAATTTTTTACATGGGAAAATATAAACTGCAGCCATTCTTACACTTTTAATGTTAGGGTTCTTAAACTGGATACAGTTGCCCACTGAGTAACTGGGATTAATATTCAGAAAAAAATTGTGGAGCCAATCAAAATTCACCTATTGGTTTTCAAGGGGAATATTTAAAGTAAAAATGAGGTCATAATTATGGGCGACTTCAACTTTCCAGACATTGACTGGGGTATTGAGGCTACCCATTCTGGTAAAAGCAGCAAATTTCTGGCAGCACTACAGGACAATTACTTGACTCAAATGGTAACGGAACCAACTAGGGGGAATGCGTTACTGGATCTGATCATTTCTAATAGACCAGATAATGTATCAAATGTGCAGGTTCAAGAACATTTGGGAAAGAGTGATCACAACATGATAACGTGTGATCTGGTGACTGATAGGCCACGGGGCAGCGGGACCACTAAAACTATGAGTTTTAGAAAAGCAAAGTTCAATCAAATTAGGCAGGCACTAAGTTTGGTGAACTGGGATAATGTACTACAAGGGGAGGACATTGAAGGGAAATGGCAAGCTTTTAAACTTACTCTCAATCAATATTGTAGTATGTATATCCCATATGGAAACAAAATGTCTAGGAATATAAAAAGGCCTCTATGGATGAATAGGAAGGTTAGGGATAAAATGAAGAGGAAAAGGAATGCCTATAAGGTCCTAAAACAGGAGGGGACCGAGGCTGCACTAAGCAATTACAAGGAGTGCAATAAAAATTGTAAAAAAAGAAATTAGGCTGGCAAAGATCGAAGCTGAAAATCAAATCGCTAGGGATAGCAAATCTAACCCAAAAAAGTTTTACAAGTACATCAACTCTAAAAAAAGAAAGGTTGACTGTATAGGACTCCTAAAGGATGAGGGTGGGAACTCAATGGTGGATGACCAAGGTAAGGCAAAGTTATTAAATGCTTTCTTTGCTTCTGTCTTCACAAAGGAAATAGCACTGTTGCATATTACAGAGGCAGAAGAGTCTCAATCTTCTAACTGTAATATTAAATACTTAACGCAGGAAGAAGTAAAGGCAAGACTAAATAAATTAAAAATAGACAAGGCACCTGGCCCGGATGGCATGCTTCCTCGGGTCCTAAGGGAATTAAGTTCAGTTATAGCTTTATCTTATCTTTTGTGACTCTCTTGCAACTGGCAGAGTCCCAGTGGATTGGCGTACAGCCCACGTTTTCCCATTATTTAAGAAGGGCAAAAAATCTGATCCAGGAAATTATAGACCTGTAAGCTTAACATCAGTTGTATGTAAACTATTTGAGGGGTTACTAAGAGATACTATACATGACTTCATAGTAGAAAATAATCTTATTTCTCAGCATCAACATGGGTTTACTAAAGACAGGTCCTGTTTGACTAACATGCTCAGCTTTTATGAGGTAGTGAATGCTAATATGGATATTGGGAATGCTGTAGATGTGATATACTTGGACTTTGCAAAGGCCTTCGACACTGTTCCCCACAGAAGTCTGGTGCAAAAGTTGAGGATGCAAGGACTGGGGAAGAGTTTGTGTGCATGGATAGGGAACTGGCTAATGGACAAAAAACAAAGAGTTGTGGTCAATGGATCATACTCAAAATGGGAGACTGTTAGCAGTGGGGTCCCACAGGGGTCTGTACTGGGTCCAGTGCTCTTCAATTTATTTATTAATGACCTAGTAGATGCAGTAGTGAGCAATGTTGCTATTTTTGCAGATGATACAAAATTGTGCAGAATCATCAACTCTCAGGAAGATAGTGTCATATTGCAACAGGATCTGGATAGGATGGCTATATGGGCACATACATGGCAGATGAAGTTCAATGTTGACAAATGTAAAGTCATGCATTTTGGTCGTACCAATGGTCTAGCACCATACACAATAAATGGGATACAGTTGGGGACATCAAACTTGGAGAAGGACTTAGGAGTACTCATCGACAACAAGTTAAATAATCATACTCAATGCCAAGCCGCTGCAGCTAAAAAAATTTGGGATGCATTAAAAGGGAAATAAAAACTCGAGATGCTAGCATAATATTGCCCCTGTTTAACTCTCTAGTAAGTCCACATCTGGAATGTGGAATTCAGTTCTGGGCACCACATTACAAAAAAGATATTGCAGTTTTAGAGCAGGTGCAGAGATGAGCTACAAAATTGATACGTGGGATGGAAGGTCTCGCTTACCAAGAAAGGTTAGATAAACTGGGTTTATTTAGTCTAGAGAAAAGACTCTTAGAGGAGATCTAATTAACATGTATAAATATATCAGAGGGCAATATAATAGCTTGGCGGATGAGCTTTTTGTCCCTAGGCCTTCTCAAAGGACTAGAGGACATGATCTGCGCATGGAGGAAAAATGTTTTAGCCATTTATTTAGGAAAGGGTTCTTTACAGTAAGAGTGATTAAGATGTGGAATGCATTGCCACAGGAAGTCGTTATGGCAAACTCTATACCTGCATTTAAAGGGGGCTTAGATGCTTTCCTTGCGTTGAAAGACATCCATGGCTACAATTACTAGGTTATGCCTAATGATGTTGATCCAGGGATTTTATCTGATTGCCATCTGGAGTCAGGAAGGAATTTTTCCCTTTTGGGGCTAATTGGACCATGCCTTGTGGGTTTTTTTTCGCCTTCCTCTGGATCAACAGGGATATGTGAGGGAGCAGGCTGGTGTTGTACTTTGTACTGGTTGAACTCGATGGACGTATGTCTTTTTTCAACCAAAATAACTATGTAACTATGTAAAGTGCTGCCATTAATGGCAGAGGCCTCAAACCTGATTCAGTCTGTCATTGGGTGACTGGGGTTCACATTCTGAAAAGGTGGTGTAGCCACAAACAGCCAATCAGATTTGTTTAATTTCAGTGGGAACATTTTAATTATTGATGCCAAGGACCTGAAAGCTCACAAACTTTAAGTGACTGTGTGCCAAGGTTGCAAAAATTGGGCGGAGCCAACAACTAATTTTTTTACATTGGAAAATATAAACTGTAGCCATTTTTACACTGTTAATGGTAGGGTTCTCAAACTTGACACAGTTGGTCACTGGTGACTGGGATTAATATTCAGGAAAGTGGGTGGAGCTTATAAGAGCCAATCAAAATTCACCTATTGATTTTCAAGGGGGAATATTTACATTGCTGTCATTCTTACACTGTTAATGGCAGATACCTCAAATCCGATACAGTAGGTCATTGGGTGACTGGGGTTCAAACTCTGGAAAGGGGCGGAGCCACAAACAGCCAGATTTGTTTAATTTCAACAGGAAAATGCAAATTATTGATGCCAAGGCCCCCAAAGCTCATAAACTTGGTAATTGAGTGACTGTATGTCAAAGTTAGAAACAGTGGGCGGAGACAAAAACAACTAACTTTTTACATGGGAAAATATTAACTGCAGCCATTCCTACACTGCTTATGCCAGGATTCACAAATTTGACACAGTTGGCTACTGGGTGACAAGGATTAATATTCAGAAAAGTGGATGGAGTCTACAAGAGCCAATCAAAATTCACCTTTGATTTTCAAGGGGAAAATTTAAGCTGCTGCCATTCTTACACTGTTAATGGCAGAGGCCATTCTCTGTATAACCAAGCTGCTACTGGTTACAGTGGTCAGACTCAGGAAACTGATGGCACTTACTGTAAGTATAGTAAATGTCGTAACTGGGACCATGTTTACATTGAGTTGTATACTCCTTTTATGATCAATTTAAGGATAGTAGATGCTATTATATGTGGACTAACCTGAAAAATATTTTCTTTGTCAAAAATCGGTCAGGGAATATTGATCACAGCAGAAATATGAATGTCACCACTGCTACATTTGTACCACCTGGGCCAGATTTACCATTAGGCACTGTAGGCATGTGCCTACAGGCGCATGATGATGGAAAGGCGGCTCAGTATGCTCCTCAAGTGCCTCCCTCCTTCTCTGTGCAAAGTCCTGAGCGGAGTGTAAATTAGAGGTTACTCACCCGGTTCTCTGCAATCCACTGACAGATATCCCTTCAGTCGGGGGCACCTCTAGCTACTTAATACTGAGGATAGCTCTAGCTACCTAATACTAAGAGGTACTTGTTGCTACCTATAATGGGCAAGGGAACTAAGGGAGAAGTGACAGGTGGGCCAGCCAGCACACTTGTGGTGTGGTTTAGCAGGTGTTTGTAGGTTCATGGAGTTTGAAGCCTACGGTGGCAGGACATCTGTGCCTATAGGCTTCGGTGAGGTAAATCCAGGCCTGTGAATCACTCAATGCAGTTCAAAGCTATGCAGCCATTGCTAATGCAGCAGTCCCCTCCTTGGCTTTCTGTGCTAAGATGACTAATGTAGGATTTTTCTAAGCACGTTTTGAGTGCAGATCAATCACAAAGTTTAAGGTTCTTAAATAGTTTTAATTTAATATGTTTTTAACTGAATAAAACATTTTAGCTCTTAAAGATGTCTAATATTGTTTAGCTGAAGCAATGAATTGGGCATCAGAACTTTGGCTTTATTTGGGTGCCACCAAAGTGCTCAATGCATTGTCTGGTACTTGATTTGAGTGCCATTGCATAGGTAAGCACTGGTTAGCTATAGTGGGGCATCTTTTTTCAGCTATATAATCACTGAATGCAGGTAAGTAATTAATTTACTGTAACCAATAGGCAGTGCTCAGCTAACAATAGCCAAGCACCGGTGGCCTAGTCAAGCACCTGACAAGAAAAGTGATGGAACTAGGGATGAGTGAGCTAAAAAGTTATCCCCAATCTCACAGTAAATAGTAAATAGGGCACATTCATTTTTTCCTTTACACATTTTTGCTAATTCCCCAGCAATTTTTAGGTTGTAACTGCATTGGGGGACTCAGGAAGCCCACCTGGTACATTATATGGAAAGCTCTGGAAGGGAGGGCCAACCAAGCCAAGGATAATGGACTCATCCCCACATTCAGTGCCCATAAGGATGGTGAGGGTAACTAAATTCACTGTGGCAAGGCAACGCCCAGATGCTCCCCCCCCCCCCCCCCCCGGGATATATTGAAGTACACCTTGCCCAATTCCACAAAGAGTTCAAAAGAAAAAAAAAACTCAACCGTGAGAAAATTATATTTTTCTTAATTAAAAATAAATACTTACCTGTTATTTAATGTCTCCATACCAACATCCTCAGAAATGTCCCATGTCAATAGTCTCTCGTAATGTTGATTGGAGATCCACTGCAACCTTGGAAAAGCACCCACACACTTTGCTTCCAGGACTTACTATAATAAAATATAGCAAGCCCTGGCAAAGCATCTTTGAAAGTGCTGCCGGGGCTCCCTATTGGTCCAATAACTAACCAATAGAAAGCCCCTAGCAGCACTTTACAAAGATGCTCTGCTTGGGTTTGCTATACTTTAGTATATATAGTAGATAAAAGTAGTTCAGAGTATTTGTTCAAAATAGAGTCTGTTCTAGTCCACTAGAGAGATGTCAGATAGTGAGATTGCATAATCAAGCTGGAAACACTAGAGGAGAGGGCCCTGACAAAGGCTTACAATCTAAAGGGTGGGAGTACAATTGGTGCATCTGTTGAGAGGGTGCCCAGCAGAATGTATTATGATACATAGTACTGATGCTTTGAGCATGAAAAGGTGACTCTTGAGGGCTAGTTTGAAGGTATTAAAGGTGGGGGCAAACCTGATGGCTGCTGGAAGTGAATTCCAGAGAGTGGGGAAAGCGTTATTGAAGTCCTGCAATCATGCATGGGAGTGAGATATGCGTTGTGAAAACATGCAAGGTTCTTGGAGGACTGGAGGGCTTTGGATGGTATGTGCCTGTTGACAAGATTGGAGATGTAAGTCAGGCAGGGTCTGTGCATCGATTTGTAGGCCAAGCTCAGAACTTTGAAATTGATCTTGAAGCAGATGGGGAGGCAGTGGAGAGCTTTGCAGAGGGGAGTTGTAGAGGCGCAGTGGTGAGAGGAGTTGATCAATCTGGCTTCTGCATTCATTACCGATTGAAGGGGGGCATTATGGTTTGAGGGGAGGCCCGATAAAAGGAAATTGCAATGGTCCACATGGCAGAAGACAAGGACACGGATGAGGAGTTTGTTGATGTCAAGGGGACTGGTATAAGTGGATCCTGGAGATGTTGCAGGTGGGATGGTCGGAAATACAGATTCCGTCAATGCCGATTACCGATTCCACGGATTTCCAATTTCCATTTTCAAGTTTCAGAGGAGTCTTTTTTGATAAATTTTTTGCATCCTCTGATTGGTCAAATGCTTCCGAATTCTGTGATTGGGCTAAAATTACCGAGTTGTGGTATAACATTATTTCCGCAGAAACCCGATCGGAAATGCAGAAATGTTAATTCTGCGGAAGCCAAATGAGCATCCCTAACACAAATCACCACCACGGAATATAGCATCACTTACTTTTTTTTTATTAAAGTGGACCTGAGCTCAGAACTCCTCTCTGTTAAAAAAAGATACACAACAGCATAATAACCTTTAAACAAAAAACATGTATTTTGTTACAGCTGATACAAATCCTAAAATAAATTTGCACAGTTTTTACTTCCTGATTCATGGAAGCAGACATATTGTTTACAGCCTGTGCTTATCTGCTTATCTGCCATAGGCAGTCATGTGACACAGGGGAGGATCAAATTACAACAAGTGATTAGACACAAATGAGGGGGAATTAAACAGGCTAAACTCTCTAAATACATACAGGGTGCATTTCTCTATGTTTTCCTTCTGTCCTGTACAAGAGTTCAGATCCGCTTTAAATGCCGCATGCAGTACACTGTTTTTTTGTGGATAAGAAAATCACCCAGTTATGAGATAGTCTGTCTTAGTAACTTGCCTTTTGAGTTTAAATCTGGTCTCATCAAAATTATATAACACTTTGGAAAAAATATTAGAGTAAGAATTCCAACACTAGAAGATATTATGGCAAATATCTCTACTAGCACAGCACTCTTTCCTGTAGCACTCATATAAGCTGGGATAAAAGTGATCCACACACTGCAGAAGACAAGCATGCTGAAGGTGATGTATTTGGCTTCGTTGAAGCTATCTGGTAAGTTCCTGGCCAGGAAAGCCACCATGAAGCTCACAGCTGCTAGGAGCCCCATGTAAATCCGGAGTATGGAAAATGCCAGTGAAGAACCTTCATTGCACTGAATGATAATCTGGCTTGAATGTGATTGCATATTATTTTCTGGAAATGGAGGTGAAACTGATAACCAAATTAAACTAATTAACACTTGGAAGAACGAACAAGTAAAGACAATGCAATTGCTGATTTTAAGTCCTATAAATTTTCTCCAGGAGCTTCCAGGCCTAGTGGCTTTAAATGCTCCATAGACCATGAAAGTCTTGGCCAGGATTGAAGAAATAGCAACCGAGAAAGTGATACCATACAGGGTGTGCCGAACCATACAAGTGGCCTGCACTGGGCGACCTATAAACAGAAATACACAGAGGAAGCTCAACATAATTGAAATCAGTAAAAGGAAGCTTAAATTTTGATTGTTAGCTTTGACAACTGGAGTGTCCTGATAAATAATGAACATTCCTAAGATGATTGAAGTTTTTACAAAAAACATTGCAGTGATGATGGATGCAACAACTGAAAGTGTGTCCTTATTGTAAGAGAGGAATTCAACTGATTTTGGAATGCATTGATTGTTATCACTTGGCCACTGGTCTTCTGGGCAATTCACACACAATCCTTTGTCTAGGAAAAGAAGTCCAAACAATGTATATTTTACATTTTTGTAATGACAAGCAAACAGAAATACAGATAGGCCCTGTTCACACTTGCAGTTTTTTAAAAACCGGAACGGATGTCCAGACCGCACTGGATCCGGACCGGACCTGACCCGTACGGTTCCTATCCTGATCCGGTCCGAATCCGGTCCATTTGCATCCGTTTTCCGTGCGGTATGAACATGGTTGCAGTCCGGATCCGGTTTCTTAAAGAGATAACAACCTGTATAAATACCTGGGGTCTGGGAGGTCAGCAGAAGCTCTGGGGTCATTGTTGGAGACAAGTGGACGTGTGGAGACCATCCGTGGATACAGAGACTGCTGTTGGGACCATGGATCCAGTCATTTTTTACTCGTATACCTGGGAATTCTCTCCTTCCTGTTGTTCACCTACTCGTTATCAGACATATCAGACATGTTGCTGCCAAAGAGCTCCAGCATGAAATCGCTGCTGCTCCACTCTGTGAACGCTGGGCCCATGTGGTCCCCATCCAAAATGCATAGAAAGTGGGGTAGAACGTCCGTTTTTTATAGCCAGTGTGTTGTGCGCGCTCCGTTTCTCATTGGTTTGTATTGGCCGGATGCAACAGTCAGGCTCCGCTCCGGATACGTCTGCCGGAGGAGCCGGACCAAAAATAGCGCATGTTGGGTCTTACGCCGGAGTCCGGATCCGGTCCGGCTCCGGTCCGGAGGAAACGGACGCATGTGAACGGACGCATAGACTTTCATTGCTATGCCGTGCGTCCGTTCCGTCCGTTCCGCATGCGGTCCGGCTCCGGCACGGCGATTCCGGACGGCGACCGCTAATGTGAACCGGGCCATAGCCCCCTACTTACAAACGATTTGAGTTACAACATTTCAAAGATACAAACAAACTTGTCATTTATACACCGGGGAAGGGGGGGGAAACAGTGGTTAGAAAGGATGCAGCCGATTCCCGAGAGATTTCATGTTGAAATCTATTGGGGATCGGCCTGCGGTGAATGGGCAGCCTATAGATCTTTCTCTAATCAGATTCGATCAGAGAGAGATTTGTCTCTTGGTTGAATCTTCCCTTCATCGCTAGATGTGTGGTCACCTTTACATTCATATTAGTGCAGGTGGAGCAGCTGCAGCTTGGAAGTATAAATGATCAGAGATTTTGGGGAGTAATTTTGAAATGTAGTTTTGATTTCGTGATTTAAGCTTTTATTTTACTCAAAATGTACACTAGACCCTTGCTTGACACATTTTGGTAAGTTATAGGTTAAAAAGGTTATGAAAATCCAGCAGAAATTGAATGCCAGAGAGGCCCCTCCATCCCTCCCACCCCAGCTGTCACACACTGATTGCTATTAGACTAATCGGTTCCCCAGGGCCCCCAACCTCCCCAACACCTTAATCTCTAGTATCTGGCTTGCAGTCACTGTCATGTATCCCCTTTTCTTATTTCTTTCTGCTTCAAACACAATTGGGAATGACAGTTGATTGAATTGTGCGCCCCCTCCTACACTGCGCCTCTGCCTCGGCCCGGCCCTGCCGCCGCGTAACAGGCCCCCCCCCCCCGGAGACCCCGTGCGCAGCCTGGCCAGGCAGTGCTGAGGGGTGGATCGGGACACCCTGTGATGTCACAACGTTAATGACGTCATTCCGTTCACCGCGGGAAGCCCTAAAGGAAATCCCGTTCATGGCTAGCCTAGCTACATGATTTTAAAAAAAATGCAAAGAATACTTCTGCGCCGCCACCCTGGCGCAAACAATAGAACGCCAGGGTGGTTAAATCCTCAGTTCATATATAACTGAAAATGTTACCGCTTTACAAATCAATAATACTATATATATATATATATATATATATATATATATATATATGTATATATATATATATATATATATATATATATTATTATTATTATTATTATTTATTTATTTATTTATAAAGCGCCAACATATTCCGTGGCGCTGTACAATGTAAGAAAACAAACAAGGGATACATAATGATACAGACAATGATATACATGGAAATATGAACACTGATACAAGATACAGCACTGCTGATTACAATTTGATTTAACAGGATGACTAAAATGTATAAATTTCTAACAGTGTGCAAGCAATTGAATTAATAACATTCCATGACACAAAAGGGTGAGAGCCCTGCCCTTGCGAGCTTACAATCTGAATATATATATATATATATATATATATATATATATATATATATATATATATATATATATATATATATATATACATACATACAGTGGGATGCGAAAGTTTGGGCAACCTTGTTAATCGTCATGATTTTCCTGTATAAATCGTTGGTTGTTACTGTACAAAAATGTCAGTTAAATATATCATATAGGAGACACACACAGTGATATTTGAGAAGTGAAATGAAGTTTATTAGATTTACAGAAAGTGTGCAATAATTGTTTAAACAAAATTAGGCAGGTGCATAAATTTGGGCACCACAAAACGGAAATGAAATCAATATTTAGGAGATCCTCCTTTTTCAGAAATTACAGCCTCTAAATGCTTCCTGTAGGTTCCAATGAGAGTCTGGATTCTGGTTGAAGGTATTTTAGACCATTCCTCTTTACAAAACACCTCTAGTTCATTCAGGTTTGATGGTTTCCTAGCATGGACAGCTCTCTTTAACTCACACCACAAATTTTCAATCATATTCAGGTCTAGGGACTGAGATGGCCATTCCAGAACGTTGTACTTGTTCCTCTGCATAAATACCTTAGTGGATTTTGAGCAGTGTTTAGAAAGATCCAGCCTTGGCGCAGCTTTAGCTTTGTCATTGATTCCTGGACATTGGTCTCCAGAAAGTGCTGACACTGAGTGGAATCTATGCCTCCCTCAACTTTGACAAGATTCCCAGTCCCTGCACTGGCCACACATCCACACAGCATGATGGAACCACCACCATATTTTACTTTAGGAAGCTACAGGTGTTTTTCTTGGAATGCTGTGTTCTTTTTCCTCCATGCATAACACCCCTTGTTATGCCCAAATAACTCATCAGTCCACTGCACCTTATTCCATAATGAAGCTGGCTTGTCCAAATGTGCTTAAGCATACCACAAGCGGCTCTGTTTGTGCTGTGGGCATCCTCTGCATCACTCTCTCATACAGCATCTCACTGTGTAAAATGCACCGAATGGTTGAACAATGCACAGTGACTCCATCTGCAGCAAGATGATGTAGGTCTTTGGTGCTGGTCTGTGGGTTGACTCTGACTGTTCTCACCATTCGTCGCTTCTGTCTATCTGAGATTTATCTTGGTATGCCACTTTGAGCCTTAACTTGAACTGAGCCTGTGGTCTTTCATTTCCTCAATATGTTCCTAACTGTGGAAACAGACAGCTGAAATCTCTGAGACAGCTTTCTGTATCCTCCCCCTAAACCACGATGGTGAACAATCTTTGTCTTCAGGTCATTTGAGAGTTGTTTTGAGACCCCCATGTTGCTACTCTTCAGAGAAAATTAAAAGAGGAGGGAAACTTAGAAATGACCCCCTTAAATACTCTTTCTCATAATTGGATTCACCTGTGTATGTAGGTCAAGGGTCACTGAGCTTACCAAGCCAATTTGAGCTCCAATAATTAGTTCTAAAGGTTTTGGAATCAATAAAATGACAACAGTGCCTATATTTTTGTACCTGCCTAATTTTGTTTAAACAATTATTGTGCACTTTCTGTAAGTCCAATAAACTTCATTTCACTTCTCAAATATCACTGTGTGTGTCTCATATATATATATATATATATATATATATATATATATATATATATATATATATATATATGTATACATATATATATATATATATATATTTATTTATTGTATTTATAAAGCGCCAACATATTACGCAGCGCTGGTCAATAAATAGGGATACATACAATATTTAGGGGTGACATACAGCAAAATGACAATACAGGAATACAAGAAAGATCAGATCATGCAGCACAGTATGAGTACCAGGTAATGCTTAGTCAGTCACTGGAGGGGAGCATGGAGATTAGGCAAGTTAGGTTCACTCAGATGCATAGCATGGGCTCACAGTAATGGAGATGCATGATCAGGTAGGACACAAAAGGAGGAGGACCCTGCCCAAAGGCTTACAATGTAGAGGGAGAGGTAAGGACACGGAAGGTAGGGGACCAGAGTTCAGCTGTAGGTTTAGAGCACTTGTGAGGGGTAGTAGGCCAGAGTGAAAAGGTGAGTTTTGAGGGCATTCTTGAAGATGTTGAAGGAGGGGGCTGCCTTAATGGGTGGAGGTAGGAAGTTCCATAGTGTTGGAGCAGCTCTTGAGAAGTCCTGGAGGCGTGCATGGGACTGGGTGATGCGGGGGGGCGGTTAAGCGAAGTTCATTGGAAGAGCGGAGTGAGCGGCTAGGTGTGTACCTCTGAGTAAGATCGGAAATGTAGGTTGGACAGGTTTTGTGGACAGATTTGTATATATATAATATATCATGACTGAACATGTAAACACCAGTTTCTGCTTTGATTTTCTTTATGTTTTCTTATTGGAATCTTTTTACCTGTCTCATTGGATATTTCTCCATCTAAACACTGGATACAGTCAAAGCAGCAATGCGGAAACCCTTTCTTTATAGTTCTTCTATAGCCTGTAGGGCATTCTTCAGAACAAGTTGAAGTAGGCATCTAACATACCAATAGAAGAAAAAAATGTTTATGTAATATTATGGGATATGTGAACATAAGAAAAATCATAACTAACTAAAATTACAGTTCATTCGTTCAATTCCGTCCACTTAAACTTAAGAGTGCTTAGCAAGAATATTTATTGATTAATTGTATTGTGTATTTATTTCAATCTTTACTGAATAAACATGGTATGCAAGTAATTCAACTACAGAAAGTTCATATCCAAAACAGGCAGAAAGAAAAAGGAAAACACCAGCTTCAAACTCAAAACATTTTTATATCGTATTTCTTCAGATTAAAAGCCCCAAGACACAAAAATATAGTTAAAAAAATATATGAAATTTAAAGAGTAATTGTTAGGCATTAAATACAAAATTAATTTTCTATTGCAGGCTGTTACAATGTTAAAGAGGATGCTAACCAGGCAAATCAAATCAATCTTTCTGTTTTCCAATTAGTTCTTCTCTCCTATGCCCCCAAGCTCTAAGATGGTACGCAAACTAACACAGACGCAAAAGAGAAGTGACATGGTGTGATGTATCAGCCTGATTAGCTGAAGCCTCTGTCACTCACTTCTCTGCGCAGTGATTGGCCGCCTGGTCTCCTTTTGTCTGCGGTGGATCTAGCCGCTGTTAGAGTGCATGGAGGGGGACCAGAGGCTATCTTCTGTGACTGTCCTCTGCCCCCCTCCTCCGGTGGCATGTCCACGCCCCCCCCCTCTGCCCTTCTGCCACCCGCTGCCTGCCACATTCTCCCTCTTCCCCGTGCTGAATATTGGGGAAGGATAAAGGTGGTGCACACAGACTCCTAGAATAATGGTTCCAGGCGCTGCAGTTCCCCTCTGTAATCTCTGCACTGCCGCCAGCGGTAGTGCAGAGAATAGATGGGAATGGCAGTGCTTGGACCCATTGTTAGGAGAGTCTGTGTGCCTGCTGCCTTTATCCTCCCCACTGTGCTCACAATCAGTGCGGGGAGGAGGGGGATGCGGTGGGGGGGGGAGAGGTAATTTAACCTGGAGGGCACAAGATGGCCCTTGCCAGGACAATACTTAAAACTGAAGAAAAAAAACAAAACAAAACGTGGACAGTGCAATATATCAATTATGTAAGTAGAGCATGCATTTTATCTACTTGCATGTGTATTTTTTGTGGGGGGGCATAACAAGCTAACAGTTGCTCCTTAAAGCAAGTGTTTTACATTGTATAACTATAACAGGATTGAGCAGCATAACGTATGTTGAAAAAACATATAGATTTGCTAGTGCTGCATGAAGAAATAAATGCAATATAAAATAATTAAGTGAAACATGGACTATCTACAATGACTGGATATCAAAGGATACACAAGTACACAAATAATAAAAAATAATAATAGTAAGATGGATCGACAGATGTGTCAACGTTTTACATTTAGCTCAAGCAGGGGAATGTATAGTATGCATAATCTCTAATACTAATCTGCCAGTTGAACTATTATTATTACTATAATATAATCCAATACTATCATAAACCCTAAACTTTACAGTAACTTTATCTAAACCAGTAGTGACCATTCAAAAGCGTAAAATTAAGCTTCTCTAATCCTTACATACTCTAATTTTAAAGCATTCCTCCATTAAAATAAATAAATAAATAAAACATATCATCACTATTAGGGATGCTCATTCGGATTCCGCGGAATTGCAATTCCGCATCGGAATGCGGAAATCGGTAATGCAAGTGCGGTAGGCGGATTTCCGACGAAATCGTGGAAATTTCCGCCGACTTTAACATCGATTTTTCTCAAAAACTGTAAGGTCATTTTGAAAACTTGTTTAAACCCTGATAATTTGGTGTTTCTAGGACTTACGGGGGCTTTGCTATTAACCACTAAAGTCGGCAGATTTTTACTGTAATGTAAAATGCAGAAAATCTGCATCTGCCTATTTTCTGCATTTTACAATACAGTAAAAATCCGCCGACTTTAGCGGTTAATAGCAAAGCCCCCGTAAGTCCTAGAAACACCACATTTTCAGGGTTTATTAAACTGAATCTTGTAAACAAGATGCAAAAAAAGTTTTCAAAAAGACCTTACAGTTTTTGAGAAAATCGATGTTAAAGTTGGGCATAATTTCCGCGATTCGGAATGCGGAAATTGGTAGCGGAAAGCGGAATCGGTAATTGGCAATGACGGAATGCGGATTTACCGCAGAATCAGAAATTGGCATTTCCGACCATCCCTAATCACTATACAAAAATCATTTTGTAACAGATTCACTGAATATTTTAATTTAACCACAATTTGCAACTTTTTTGGGGGGAATTTTTCAGTAAGCCATGGCAACAGTAAATGACTTGGTGTAAATCATACTAGCTTGTCACATTGATGCAACAGAGTAACCAAGCAGCTCGGGGGACTCAAACCACTAGGAAGGTATAGGGGGATCAAAGAGACCGAAAAGCCCTCCTACTAAAAAGAAATTCTTGGTGAAATTTGCTTTCTTAAAACAGAAGGACATTTGCAATAATTCAGCTATAAGTGAACATTTGTGGTTACCCACAATGCACCACCACTGAATATGCAAATTATCTCTTTTTGTCCTTGTAAGCCAGACAAGCATTCAGAACCGCTGGTGTATAGCAAGCCTATAGCTTTAAATATTACACAGCTACACCAACCCCACATGTAGACAGCCTGTTTCAGGATTTTGGCGCTCATCAGTACATGGCAGAGATTTACACTCACCTAAAGGATTATTAGGAACACCTGTTCAATTTCTCATTAATGCAATTATCTAATCAACCAATTACATGGCAGTTGCTTTAATTCATTTAGGGGTGTGGCCCTGGTCAAGACAATCTCCTGAACTCCAAACTGAATGTCAGAATGGGAACAAAAGGTGATTTAAGCAATTTTGAGCGTGGCATGGTTGTTGGTGCCAGAGGGGCCGGACTGAGTATTTCACAATCTGCTCAGTTACTGGGATTTTCACGCACAACCATCTCTAGGGTTTACAAAGAATGGTGTGAAAAGGGAAAAACATCCAGTATGTTGTCGATGCTAGAGGTGAGAGGAGAATGGGCCGACTGATTCAAGCTGATGGAACAGCAACATTGACTGACATAACCACTTGTTACAACCAAAGCATGCAGCAAAGCATTTGTGAAGCCTCAACACACACAACCTTGAGGTAAATGGGGTACAACAGCAGAAGACCCCACCGGGTACCACTCATCTCCCCTACAAATAGGAAAAAGATGCTACAATTTGCACAAGCTCACCAAAATTGGACGGTTGAAGACTGAAAAAATGTTGCCTGGTCTAATAGGTCTCGATAAAGTCAGAATTTGGTGTAAACAGAATGAGAACATGGATCTATCATGCCTTGTTACCACTGTGCAGGCTGGTGGTGGTGTTGTAAGGGTGTGGGGGATGTTTTCTTGGCACACTTAAGGCCCCTTACTGCCAATTGGGCATCGCTTAAATGCCACGGGCTGCCTGAGCATTGTTTCTGACCATGTCCATCCCTTCATGACCACCATGTACCCATCCTCTGATAGCTACTTCTAGCAGGATAATGCACCATGTCACAAAGCCCAAATCATTTCAAATTGGTTTCTTGAACATGACAATGAGTTCACTGTACTAAAATGGCCCCCACAGTCACCAGATCTCAACCCAATAGAGCATCTTTGGGATGTGATGGAACGGGAGCTTCGTGCCCTGGATGTGCATCCCACAAATCTCCATCAACTGCAAGATGCTATCCTATCAATATGGGCCAACATTTCTAAAGAATACTTTTAGCACCTTGTTGAATCAATGCCACATAGAATTAAGGCAGTTCTGAAGGTGAAAGGGGGTCAAAAACCGTATTAGTATGGTGTTCCTAATAATCCTTTAGGTGAATGTATATGGCTGTATGGGATAGGAATTGGACCAGTACAACAGAGTAACCAAGCAGCTCGGGTGACCCAAACCACTAGGAATGTATAGGAGGATAAAAGGGACCGAAAAGCCCTCCTACTAATAAGCAATGCTTGATGAAATGTGCCTTCTTAAAACAGAACAAAATTTGCAATAATTCAGCTATAACTGAACATTTGTGGTTACTCACAGTGCAGCACTACTGAATATGCAAATTAGCTCTTTTTACCCATGAAAGCCAGACAAGCATCCAGAACTGCTGGTGTATAGCAAGCTTATAGCTTATAGCTTTAAATATTATACAGCCACACCAACCCTACATGTAGACAACCTGTTTTGGGCTTTTGGCCCTCATCAGTACATGGCAGGGATTGATATGGCTGTATGAGAGAGGGTTTGGACCAGTACAACAGAGTAACCAAGCAGCTCAGGGTGACCCAAACCACTCGGAATGTATAGGGGGATAAAAGAGACTGCAAAACTCTGCAAAAAGTAATTTTATTGCTACCTCAAATCCCTTTTAATGTGCTACTTGACTGCAATACCACACTCAAAATGCATGCATAGGTTTGGGGAGTGGCTTGGGCAAAGCATGTAGAAAATGGCACCAGAGGTGCACTGTTACAAACAGCGCCCCCAATGTTAAAAGCAAAGATTAGTGGCTATAAATGGTTATTTGGGAACCTGGATGCACCTGAGGATTATAGCCTCATTTAGCCATTTACAGGCTCTATTTACTGTTTATAGTGGGCTTTAACATTGCTGCCTATGGCGTAAAATATCAGGGGTTAGGAAGTAAGGGTCTTTAATGTTAGAAGTGTGGGGTAAGGTCCATAGGCGGTAAGGTTAGACTCCACGGGGGAGGGAGGATTGGGGGGTGGGCGTTAGTTTAATTTTAGGCCCCACTGGTTAAGGTTAGGCACTGCCAGGGCGAGTTAAGGTAAGGCACCACAAGGCAGGGGGGGGGGGCTTAGGATAAGGGATCGGTAGAGGTAGGGCTTTGTGTGAAAGTAGGGTTAGTTCACAGTAAAATATTGGTAAATAAAGTGAAACTACATAGGTGGTATGGTGTTCTAAAAACTAGCTACACACCACCCCACCAGTGATGAGCCAAAATGTCAATATTTATTATTTTCGTATTCATTTTCAGGAAAATAATGTTAATTTTGATTTTTAAGCAAAAATGCCATCAAAAATATGTTTTCCTGTTTGTGTGGGGTTTTTTGTGATTTTTATGGTAAAGTATTGTTTTTTTTGTGGAAAAATGTTCACTGTGAACTGTCTGCATACGTGAACTGCCGGCCATTATTAGTGAAGAATACGATCAATCATGACATATTTTTATATCACTGTGCCAAGCAAATGTACACAGTAACAATCAGAATAATTTACAAACTGAACCAAAGAACTTTCATTTCCTGGCCTGTCAATAAACAACACCTAACATAGGCTCACCAGACCTCTACAGCGTCTCCATTCCATTGAGGATTAGTGCAGGCTCCATGCTGCAAAATTATTCCAATGCTTCAGTGAATGTTAATGTTCATACACAATTTTATAGAAGTGTCTTTACTCTTATTTTTCTTTTTCAGATTGAGTAATTAGAACCATGGATCTGAGTAGTGATGCTACTTATGATTACGCAAAATTTCCCTTAAAATTTCACAATTATGCCCATTTGTAATTACCTTTTAGAAATACAATTGATTTTGCATAATCCATTTACAATTTTGCGTAATTACAAGTAATTTGAGCTGACTTTACCAATTAATAGCAATAGCAATAGAATAACAGCAATAATAACAATTACCGTATTTATCGCCGTATAAGACGCTCCGCCATATAAGACGCACCCAATTTTAGAGGAGGGAAATGAAGAAAAAAAAAAGATTCTGAACCAAATACTGTAGTAAAATATTTTATATCAACTACATTAAGTTAACAGCAGTTTAAGAACAATTTTATGTCAACCATGTAACATATTAACATAACATAATGTAACATATTAAGAACTATCTTCACTCAGTCAGTCAGCAAAGTCAGTAAACAGTAACAATACCAACATAAGGTTCTAATGTGCTGCCATTTTTATTCGAACCCTAAGAATTCCTCTTCTTCGCTACTATCAGCATTGAGGAAGGACAGATCCACACAGTCACTGTCATTACTTTCTTCTTCACTGGTGTCAAATAAGACATCATCCTCTGTTCCATCTAAGGAATTACTAATGCCACATTTCTTGAATGATTTTATAACAATGTCCTCCTTTACAGAGTCCCATGACCTTTTAACCCATTCACACACTTGCGTGATAGTGGGCCTCTTCATACGTCCAGTAGGCATCAAATCATGGTTCCCAGCAGCCATCCAGTTGTTCCATTCCTCTCGCATCAGAACTTTAAACGGTTTGTTAATGGAAACATCCAGAGGTTGCAGCTGGCTGGTAAGACCACCAGGAATTACTGCTATGTGGGTCTTTACCTCCTTAAAGTTCTTTTTAGTTGTTTCCGTGATGTGTGCTCTGAACTGGTCAAGCACCAGCAAGTAAGGTTTCTTTAGAAGCCCACCAGGACGTTTGGCCCACCCTTTAGCAATCCACAGCCTCATGCCATTTTCGTCCATCCACCCTTTGTCATGAACATTAGTGTTGGGCGAACATCTAGATGTTCGGGTTCGGGCCGAACAGGCCGAACATGGCCGCGATGTTCGGGTGTTCGACCCGAACTCCGAACATAATGGAAGTCAATGGGGACCCGAACTTTTGTGGTTTGTAAAGCCTCCTTACATGCTACATACCCCAAATTTACAGGGTATGTGCACCTTGGGAGTGGGTACAAGAGGAAATTTTTTTTTAGCAAAAAGAGCTTATAGTTTTTGAGAAAATCGATTTTAAAGTTTCAAAGGGAAAACTGTCTTTTAAATGCGGGAAATGTCTGTTTTCTTTGCACAGGTAACATGTTTTTTGTCGGCATGCAGTCATAAATGTAATACATATAAGAGGTTCCAGGAAAAGGGACCGGTAACGCTAACCCAGCAGCAGCACACGTGATGGAACAGGAGGAGGCGCAGGAGGAGAAGGCCACGCTTTGTGAGACACAACAACCCAGGCCTTGCATGAGGACAAGAAGCGTGCGGATAGCATGCTTTGTACCGCCATGCAGTCATAAATGTAATAAAGATAAGTGGTTCAATAAACAGGGACCACGTGGCAACGCTAACCCAGCAGCAGCAGACGTGATGGAACAGGAGGAGGCGCAGGAGGAGAAGGCCACGCTTTGTGAGACACAACAACCCAGGCCTTGCATGAGGGCAAGAAGCGTGCGGATAGCATGCTTTGTACCGCCATGCAGTCATAAATGTAATAAAGATAAGTGGTTCAATAAACAGGGACCACGCGGCAACGATAACCCAGCAGCAGCAGACGTGATGGAACAGGAGGAGGCGCAGGAGGAGAAGGCCACGCTTTGTGAGACACAACAACCCAGGCCTTGCATGAGGGCAAGAAGCGTGCGGATAGCATGCTTTGTACCGCCATGCAGTCATAAATGTAATAAAGATAAGTGGTTCAATAAACAGGGACCACGCGGCAACGCTAACCCAGCAGCAGCAGACGTGATGGAACAGGAGGAGGCGCAGGAGGAGAAGGCCACGCTTTGTGAGACACAACAACCCAGGCCTTGCATGAGGACAAGAAGCGTGCGGATAGCATGCTTTGTACCGCCATGCAGTCATAAATGTAATAAAGATAAGTGGTTCAATAAACAGGGACCACGCGGCAACGCTAACCCAGCAGCAGCAGACGTGATGGAACAGGAGGAGGCGCAGGAGGAGAAGGCCACGCTTTGTGAGACACAACAACCCAGGCCTTGCATGAGGGCAAGAAGCGTGCGGATAGCATGCTTTGTACCGCCATGCAGTCATAAATGTAATAAAGATAAGTGGTTCAATAAACAGGCACCACGCGGCAACGCTAACCCAGCAGCAGCAGACGTGATGGAACGGGAGGAGGCACAGGAGGAGAAGGCCACGCTTTGTGAGACACAACAACCCAGGCCTTGCATGAGGGCAAGAAGCGTGCGGATAGCATGCTTTGTACCGCCATGCAGTCATAAATGTAATAAAGATAAGTGGTTCAATAAACAGGGACCACGCGGCAACGCTAACCCAGCAGCAGCAGACGTGATGGAACAGGAGGAGGCGCAGGAGGAGAAGGCCACGCTTTGTGAGACACAACAACCCAGGCCTTGCATGAGGGCAAGAAGCGTGCGGATAGCATGCTTTGTACCGCCATGCAGTCATAAATGTAATAAAGATAAGTGGTTCAATAAACAGGGACCACGCGGCAACGCTAACCCAGCAGCAGCAGACGTGATGGAACAGACGGAGGCGCAGGAGGAGAAGGCCACGCTTTGTGAGACACAACAACCCAGGCCTTGCATGAGGGCAAGAAGCGTGCGGATAGCATGCTTTGTACCGCCATGCAGTCATAAATGTAATAAAGATAAGTGGTTCAATAAACAGGGACCACGCGGCAACGCTAACCCAGCAGCAGCAGACGTGATGGAACAGGAGCAGGCGCAGGAGGAGAAGGCCACGCTTTGTAAGACACAACAACCCAGGCCTTGCATGAGGGCAAGAAGCATGCGGATAGCATGCTTTGTACCGCCATGCAGTCATAAATGTAATAAAGATAAGTGGTTCAATAAACAGGGACCACGCGGCAACGCTAACCCAGCAGCAGCAGACGTGATGGAACAGGAGCAGGCGCAGGAGGAGAAGGCCACGCTTTGTGAGACACAGCAACCCAGGCCTTGCATGAGGGCAAGAAGCGTGCGGATAGCATGCTTTGTACCGCCATGCAGTCATAAATGTAATAAAGATAAGTGGTTCAATAAACAGGGACCACGCGGCAACGCTAACCCAGCAGCAGCAGATGTGATGGAACAGGAGGAGGCGCAGGAGGAGAAGGCCACGCTTTGTAAAACACAACAACCCAGGCCTTGCATGAGGGCAAGAAGCGTGCGGATATAGCAGCAATGCTTTTTGCCGCCATGCAGTCATAAATGTAATACAGATGAGAGGTTCAATAAACAGGGACCGGAAACGCTACACCATCCCAGATGTTCATTGGTCATGTTACTTGGTTGGGGTCCTGGAGTGTTGCGTAGTCATTTCCAATCCAGGATTGATTCATTTTAATTTGAGTCAGACGGTCTGCATTTTCTGTGGAGAGGCGGATACGCCGATCTGTGACGATGCCTCCGGCAGCACTGAAACAGCGTTCCGACATAACGCTGGCTGCCGGGCAAGCCAGCACCTCTATTGCGTACATTGCCAGTTCGTGCCAGGTGTCTAGCTTCGATACCCAATAATTGAAGGGTGCAGATGGATTGTTCGACACAGCTACGTCATCTGACATGTAGTCCTTGACCATCTTCTCCAGGCGATCGGTGTTGGAGGTGGATCTGCACGCTTGCTGTTCAGTGGGCTGCTGCTGCATGGGTGTCAGAAAATTTTCCCACTCCAAGGACACTGCCGATACCATTCCCTTTTGGGCACTAGCTGCGGCTTGCGTTGTTTGCTGCCCTCCTGGTCGTCCTGGGTTTGCGGAAGTCAGTCTGTCTGCGTACAACTGGCTAGAGGAGGGGGAGGATGTCAATCTCCTCTCTAAAGTCTCCACAAGGGCCTGCTGGTATTCTTCCATTTTGACCTGTCTGACTCTTTCTTCAAGCAGTTTTGGAACATTGTGTTTGTACCATGGATCCAGAAGGGTATAAACCCAGTAATTGGTGTTGTCCAGAATGCGCACAATGCGTGGGTCACGTTCAATGCAGTCTAGCATGAATTGAGCCATGTGTGCCAGAGTCCTACCAGAATCCTCATCATCCTCTTGTGAGCGTTGTGATAGTTGTTGTGATGCATCATAGTCATCACCTTCCTCCTGGTCTGCTTCTGCTGACCATTCGCGTTGAATTGTGGAAGTCCAACGTGCACCGCTCTGGCCCTCGTCAGTGGTGGCATGAAATTCCTGCTCCAACTCCAGCTGTTCCTCCTCCTCTTCTTCGTCATAGCTGCTGGGGCCAGCGTTCCCTGAGGCGGATGGCCTGATGTTGGTACCATCACACTGATCGTTTTCTCCTTCAGATTCCCCCAGTTGCATCATGACAGCTGTTTCCTTGATTTTCAACATCGACCTCTTCAGTAAACACAGCAGTGGTATGGTAATGCTGACTGAAGAGTTGTCACTGCTCACAAGCAACGTGGATTGCTCAAAATTTTGGAGGACTTGGCAGAGGTCCAACATGTTGGCCCAATCGGATCCACAGAAGCTTGGCAGCTGGCCGGATGCGCCTCGGTACTGCGCCGTCATGTACTGGACCACTGCACTCTTCTGCTCGCAAAAGCGGGCTAGCATGTGCAGCGTAGAATTCCAGCGCGTAGGGACATCACACAGCAAGCGATGGTGGGGGAGATTGAAGCGCTCCTGCATCTTGGCGAGTGCCCCCGAAGCAGTACTGGAATTTCTACAATGTTTGGCCACTCGACGCACCTTCAACAGAAGATCGGCCACGCCTGGGTATGTCCTCAGGAACCGCTGAACTACTAGGTTCATCACGTGCGCCAGGCAAGGGATGTGTGTCAGCTTAGCCAACCTTAAAGCGCGAATGAGATTACTCCCATTATCACACACAACCATGCCCGGTTTCAAGTCCAGCGGTGCCAGCCACAAATCCGTCTGTTCCTTTATTCCCTTCCAAATTTCCTCCCCTGTGTGCTGCTTATCCCCAAGGCAGATCAGCTTCAGCAACGCTTGCTGACACATGCCAACAGCTGTGCTGCACTGCTTCCACGATCCTACTGCTGCTGGGTTAGCGTTTCCGGATGAGGTACAGCTTTGAGATGCGTTGGAGGAGAAGGAGTCAGAGAGGTAGGTGCTGCTGTTGTTATCCAGTGGGAGGGACGGCGGTGCAGCTGTTTGCGGCGTGGGCAACACCCGCGCCGTAGCAGGTGAGGAATCGCTGCCAGGCTCCACAAGGTTCACCCAGTGCGCGGTAAGGGAGATGTATCGACCCTGGCCAAACGCACTCATCCAAGTGTCAGTGGTGAGGTGAACCTTGCAGGCAACGGCATTCTTCAAGCTTCGGGTTATTTTGCTGACCACGTGCTCATGCAACTCAGGCACTGCAGAGCGCGCAAAGTGGTAGCGGCTGGGAACCACGTAACGTGGGATGGCCACTGACATCATGCCCTTGAAGCTGTTTGTCTCCACCACTCGATATGGCAGCATTTCGCAGGCCAGAAGCTTGGCTATGCTGGCTGTTACTGCCACGGCCCGGGGGTCATTTGCTGGCAATTTCCTCTTGCGCTCAAACATCTCCGACACAGACAACTGAACCGTAGCGCTGCACACGGAAGGGCTGTAGGTTGTTGTGTTTGATGAACACTGGGAGACCTCAAGAGCACTACTCCGGAAAGTGACAGTGTCAGCGTCGTCTGATGTTTGTGAATGTTGTGAACCACGCAATGGCTGGGCTACTGCTGCTGCTGAGGCGGGTCTGGTGGTGAGTCTGGTGAACCCAAGGGAGGCAGTGTTGCTGGTACCCTGTCCTGCCGCGTTTGCCCACAGAGTGGGATGTTTGGATAGCATGTGGCGGCTCATGCTGGTGGTGGAGAGGTTGTTAATACTTTTCCCCCTGCTCAGGCGAGTCTTGCACACCTTGCAAATCGCCATGGTAACATCCTCAGTGCAGTCTTCAAAGAAAGCCCAGACTTTGGAGCACCTGCCTCCTTGCTGGCGATTTCTGTTTCCTCCTCTTTTGCCTCTCACTCTAACTTCCACGCTTGTGGTGCCTGAAATTGCGCGCCGCCTACCTTGTGGCACAAGGCGAACTCGTGCAGCAGTGGGTTCTTCAACTGACTCATCTGTGCTGCTGCTACGACGGCGATGTTCTCGTTCACAAATAAAATCTGGGTCTCTGTCCACATTGTCCATACCCTCCTCTTCCATCTCCTCAAACTCGTCATATGTCATTGTGGGGGGCCGCCGCCGTGGAGTAGAGCTCCCCAGAACAACCTCTGCGCAGCTCACTCCAACGTCGTCTTCCAGATCTTGTCGGCCGACCTCCTGCAATTGCAACCCCTCCTGCCCATCTTGCTCTGGGATTTGGGTTTCCGAGTCCTCCTCGGACTCGCCTTGTATTTCAGTGCGCGGTGCATTTCCCACAGTTAATGGTTGTGAATCCGGGCACAACATTTCTGGCTGTTCCTCCATTGACCTTTCATAGGTGGAAGTTTGTTGGGCTGGGAATAGCTCCTGCGAATACCCCATTGTGTCCTGAGGTAATTCATAGGACTGGTTATCTGGCAGTTGTGTGCGTGGTGTCGCTGCCGGTTGTGTCAGCTTTGTGCCCACTGGCTCCTTGTAACTGGCTGAGGACTCGGACCTCGTGCGTGATGTGCTGGTGCTGCTTAACCCACTGCTGGACGCTTGAGAGGTCATCCAAGTAATTATCTGGTCCTGTTCTTTTGGATTTGTGAGGGTTGTTGTCCTGGACAACATGGGCGGTATTGAGTGGGTTTTCTTGGGTGCTCCCCTGTGGCCTGTACGTGAACCGTCAGGGGAAAAACCTCTTCCCTTGCCCCTTCCTCTTTCACCGGATTTCTTCCTCATTTCACTTATCCTTACAGTACACGCTGACTGGCAGCAGTACAGTGGCAGTACAGAAATGCTATACAGTACCACTATTCCCAGCAGCGACACAGAGCACAATGCTATACAGTGGCGGGTGAGCGGTGTACTACTGTTCCCAGGCCCAGCAGACACAGAGTGGAAGTAAACACAATGCTATATAGTCTGGCTGAGCGGTGTACACAGAGTGGCAGTACACACAATGCTATATAGTCTGGCTAAGCCGTGTACACAGAGTGTCAGAAAACACAATGCTATATATAGCGTGGCTGAGCGAGGTGCACAGTGGCAGTACACACAATGCTATATTAGTCAGGCTGAGCCGTGTACACAGAGTGTCAGTAAACAATGGTATATAGTCTGGCTGAGCGGTGTACACAGAGTGTCAGTAAACAACGGTATATAGTCTGGCTGAGCGGTGTACACAGAGTGGCAGTAAACACAATGCTATATATAGCGTGGCTGAGCGAGGTGCACAGTGGCAGTACACACAATGCTATAGAGCCAGGCTAAGCCGTGTACACAGAGTGTCAGAAAACACAATGCTATATATAGCGTGGCTGAGCGAGGTGCACAGTGGCAGTACACACAATGCTATATTAGTCAGGCTAAGCCGTGTACACAGAGTGTCAGAAAACACAATGCTATATATAGCGTGGCTGAGCGAGGTGCACAGTGGCAGACAGTACACACAATGCTATATATAGCGTGGCTGAGCGAGGTGCACAGTGGCAGTACACACAATGCTATATATAGCGTGGCTGAGCGAGGTGCACAGTGGCAGTACACACAATGCTATATTAGTCAGGCTAAGCCGTGTACACAGAGTGTCAGAAAACACAATGCTATATATATAGCGTGGCTGAGCGAGGTGCACAGTGGCAGTACACACAATGCTATATATAGCGTGGCTGAGCGAGGTGCACAGTGGCAGTACACACAATGCTATATATAGCGTGGCTGAGCGAGGTGCACAGTGGCAGTACACACAATGCTATATATAGCGTGGCTGAGCGAGGTGCACAGTGGCAGTACACACAATGCTATATTAGTCAGGCTAAGCCGTGTACACAGAGTGTCAGAAAACACAATGCTATATATAGCGTGGCTGAGCGAGGTGCACAGTGGCAGTACACACAATGCTATATATAGCGTGGCTGAGCGAGGTGCACAGTGGCAGTACACACAATGCTATATATAGCGTGGCTGAGCGAGGTGCACAGTGGCAGTACACACAATGCTATATTAGTCAGGCTAAGCCGTGTACACAGAGTGTCAGAAAACACAATGCTATATATATAGCGTGGCTGAGCGAGGTGCACAGTGGCAGTACACACAATGCTATATATAGCGTGGCTGAGCGAGGTGCACAGTGGCAGTACACACAATGCTATATATAGCGTGGCTGAGCGAGGTGCACAGTGGCAGTACACACAATGCTATATATAGCGTGGCTGAGCGAGGTGCACAGTGGCAGTACACACAATGCTATATTAGTGTTATGATCATGTCTGCAGCGTTTATTGCTGGCTGCAGTGGTATTGTAACCCAAGCAGTTCTGATGTCATTACATGCATTTTCTTGCATAGTTTGGTTTGCACTTGAACTAGTTGCTGATTCCATCTGCAGTCACTCTGAAATTAATGACAGTTTGACATGCTCTTGTGTAAACAAACATTGTCTGCTGCAGTGGAGGGGCAGTCCCTTTCCTGCAGGCTGCATATCATTGTCTGCCTTTTCCTGCTATCAGCCTGTGATTAATTACCATTCACTTGTGTGGGAATCTGCAGGTCTGCTCCCATTGGATGACCTCAGTATAAAGAACTGCTTCCTGCAATGTCTCATGGGCTACCATAGTCTCAGACTCTATCTGTTACTCTGCTCGTGCCCCACCTCGTTCCTGGTCCGTGTGGACTGCGCTGACTCCTGCGAAGGGGTCAGCGAGTCCTCCTAGTTCTGCTCTTGTTCTAGAAGTTGTTACTTGCTTGTCTTGTGTCATATATTGGTTCATCGCCAATATATACGCATACTTGCGCATTTTGTTATTTTCCTTGTATCCGTGTTACGTTGATATATCAGTGTTGCTGATATATACGTACACGAACTGTTTATTTCCTGTGTTCAGTTAGTCAGTTTTCCAGCACGTTTTGGTAGTTTGCGCGTATCGTGAACACCCGTGCTGAGCTAGTTATCCTGTTCCTGGTCCTGTTTGTGGATTGCGTTCATCTCTGCGAAGAGATAACGAATCCTTCTGAATCCTGTTCTGTTACTGTTTGTGGATTGCGTTCATCTCTGCGAAGAGATAGCGAATCCTTCTGAGTCCTGTTCCCTGTATTACTCCAGTCCTAGTCAGCGTTCCTGCTTATGTCATATATCGGTTCATTGCCGATATATACATATGTTAGTCAGACCTTACAAATAGTTTCATTGATAGCTGTAATTGTAATACGCTAGGAAAACATACTTATTGTATATTTATCTGTGTTACGTTCATCTATCTCGATCCTGCTATTTCCTGTCTCTCCTGTCCTGTCTTTGTGAGGCACGCCGTCGCCGCAACGCATTGGCTGCCTCATTCCAGTCTGTCTGGTTTTGGACGCTTGCTGTCGCTAAGTAATCGCTAGCTAGCAAGCGTTCATTCTGTCTACCTGTCCTGATCTCCTCAGTCCTGGTTTATGCGCTCAGCGCTACTTTGCGCTGAGACGTTATTACGAAAGTGTTTGTGGCTGTTCAGATCTGCACCGGCTCTGTGCACCACAATCTCCTATTGGAGTCAGTCCTCTCCTCCACTAAACTGGGGATATCCTGATCCCTTGTGCTGGTGTGTGTACCTCCTTCACGTCAGCTTATGTGTTGTATGCTGACTGTGGAGATTACACCCCCAAGCTTAACAATTAGTCAGGCTAAGCCGTGTACACAGAGTGTCAGAAAACACAATGCTATATATATAGCGTGGCTGAGCGAGGTGCACAGTGGCAGTACACACAATGCTATATATAGCGTGGCTGAGCGAGGTGCACAGTGGCAGTACACACAATGCTATATATAGCGTGGCTGAGCGAGGTGCACAGTGGCAGTACACACAATGCTATATATAGCGTGGCTGAGCGAGGTGCACAGTGGCAGTACACACAATGCTATATATAGCGTGGCTGAGCGAGGTGCACAGTGGCAGTACACACAATGCTATATATAGCGTGGCTGAGCGAGGTGCACAGTGGCAGTACACACAATGCTATATATAGCGTGGCTGAGCGAGGTGCACAGTGGCAGTACACACAATGCTATATTAGTCAGGCTAAGCCGTGTACACAGAGTGTCAGAAAACACAATGCTATATATATAGCGTGGCTGAGCGAGGTGCACAGTGGCAGTACACACAATGCTATATATAGCGTGGCTGAGCGAGGTGCACAGTGGCAGTACACACAATGCTATATATAGCGTGGCTGAGTGAGGTGCACAGTGGCAGTACACACAATGCTATATTAGTCAGGCTAAGCCGTGTACACAGAGTGTCAGAAAACACAATGCTATATATATAGCGTGGCTGAGCGAGGTACACAGTGGCAGTAAACAATGCTATATATAGTGTGGCTGAGCGAGCGGTGTACTACTGTTCCCAGCAGCGACACACAATGACTGGGGGGGACCCTGGCTAGCGTGGCTGGAGAGCGAACTACCCTGCCTGCCTACCCAAAGCTAAACCCACAGACAAATGGCGGAGATATGACGTGGTTCGGGTATTTATTTACCCGAACCACGTGACCGTTCGGCCAATCAGAGCGCGTTCGGGCCCGAACCACGTGACCCGTTCGGCCAATCACAGCGCTAGCCGAACGTTCGGGGAACGTTCGGCCATGCGCTCTTAGTTCGGCCATGTGGCCGAACGGTTTGGCCGAGCACCGTCAGGTGTTCGGCCGAACTCGAACATCACCCGAACAGGGTGATGTTCTGCAGAACCCGAACAGTGGCGAACACTGTTCGCCCAACACTAATGAACATGCACAATGACTCCACGTGGAATTGCTTCTTTTGGAAATGTTTTCCTTTTGAAGATCAACATTGGTGGCAGTTTGGTACCATCTGCACAGCAGGACAGCACAACCGTGTAATGGGTTTTCTCATGCCCTGAAATTTTCACGGTTATGGATTTGGCACCTTTTGTGTCTACAGTCCTGTTAGACGGGACATCAAAAGTTAGTGGGACTTCATCCATATTCCCAATCTGGCTTATTTCAAAGTTATTCTTCTTTCTTGCATTAATAACAAAGTTATGAAAAGACAGAATCTTTGATTCATACTCCTTTGGCATTTTTTGGGCAATTCTCGTTTTGGTGCGCATAGAAAGGCCCGATCTCTTCATGAATCAATAGCACCACGATGGCGATCCAGTGAAATCCTGGATGCCTTTCTCCACAGCAATGCGTTTGGCCTCATAGACTATCATTTTTGTTGAGACAGAAAGGCCTTTTTGCCGGTGACGTGTGATCCACTTCTTCACATCCACCTCTAACTCTGGCCACTTTGCAGATAGTCCACGTAAAGTGTGCTTGCTTTTATCCAACTTTTGAAGCTGATCCTCCTGTTTACTCCACTCTCGTATCATTTTCTCAGTTGGAGGTGGCCCAAAGTGTCTCTCCGCTGCTCTGTTTCCATGCTCCTTAGCATATTTGATTACTTCCAGTTTGAAAGCAACTTTATATGCCAGTCTCTTTTGCTTAGACATGTTGAGGAGGTGGTACTGGTATTTTTCTGCAAGAAATCCAGAAATGAAAGAACTGTCAATATTACAAATACGTTTTTAATCCCCCCCCCCCCTTATATTTCATCTGGTGCTCTCTTACCCCCTCATATTTCATCTGGTGCTCTCTTACCCCCTCATATTTCATCTGCTGGTCTCATACCCCCTCATAATTCACCTGGTGCTCTCTTACCCACTCATATTTCAGCTGGTGCTCTCTTACCCACTCATATTTCATCTGATGGTCTCATACCTGCTCATATTTCATCTGGTGCACTCTTACCCCCCATATTTCATCCAGTGGTCTCATACCCCCTCATAATTCACCTGGTGCTCTCTTACCCACTCATATTTCAGCTGGTGCTCTCTTACCCACTCATATTTCATCTGATGGTCTCATACCTGCTCATATTTCATCTGGTGCACTCTTACCCCCCATATTTCATCCAGTGGTCTCATACCCCCTCATAATTCACCTGGTGCTCTCTTACCCACTCATATTTCATCTGATGGTCTCATACCTGCTCATATTTCACCTGGTGCTCTCTTACCCACTCATATTTCAGCTGGTGCTCTCTTACCCACTCATATTTCATCCGATGGTCTCATACCTGCTCATATTTCATCTGGTGGTCTCATACCCCCTCATATTTCATCTGGTGGTCTCATCCCACCTCATATTCCATCTGGTGCTCTCTTACATCCCAAAGTTCATCCGGTGGTCTCATACCCTCTCATATTTCATCTGGTGGTCTCATACCCCCTCATAATTCACCTGGTGCTCTCTTACCCACTCATATTTCAGCTGGTGCTCTCTTACCCACTCATATTTCATCTGATGGTCTCATACCTGCTCATATTTCATCTGGTGCACTCATACCCCCCATATTTCATCCAGTGGTCTCATACCCCCTCATAATTCAGCTGGTGCTCTCTTACCCACTCATATTTCATCTGATGGTCTCATACCTGCTCATATTTCACCTGGTGCTCTCTTACCCACTCATATTTCAGCTGGTGCTCTCTTACCCACTCATATTTCATCCGATGGTCTCATACCTGCTCATATTTCATCTGGTGGTCTCATACCCCCTCATATTTCATCTGGTGGTCTCATACCACCTCATATTCCATCTGGTGCTCTCTTACATCCCAAAGTTCATCCGGTGGTCTCATACCCTCTCATATTTCATCTGGTGGTCTCATACCCCCTCATATTTCACCTGGTGCTCTCTTAACCCCCATATTTCATCTGGTGGTCTCACAACCCCTCATATTTCATCTGGTTTGAGAGAATGCTGCTGGAGAGAATGTTGTGGCATAGTCTGCAGCCTTAGTTTACAGACTGTTACACTGTCCACATAGGGGAACATGCAGGTGTCATGGGACTAGCCATTCATCAGACTGACAACATATGGGGGCACAGGAGCAGCCAATGGCAAATTTATCATATGGGGGCACAGGAACAGCCATGCTGCAATTTCATAATCTGTAAAATCAGCCAATTCTTGACTTTAAAGTACTCCTGACCTGGTTCCCTCTCCCCCCTCTTACTTTAAAGTGAATGTTTACCGGTTTAATAAAGAAAAAGTCAGATACTCACCTAAGGAGAGGGAAGGCTCAGTCCTAATGAGCCTTCCCTCTCCTCTCCCGGTGCCCGGTCCCGCGCAGGATCCCCCGTGGCAGTATTTGACCATTTCGGTCAAATACTGCCACTTCCGCATGCAGAAGGGAGCTTTCGGAAGCCTTCGGGAGCACTCGGGCTCCCGATGACGCAGCCGCTCCATACTACGCATGCGCGAGCGCCCTCTATGAAGCGCTCGCGCGTACGTAGTATGGAGCGGCCCGTCTTCGGAAGCCCGAGTGCTCCCGAAGACCTCCGAAGTCCCTGCGGCGGCGGCGGACGCGAACGTGGGAGCCAGCGCAGCACCGAGGGCACCGGGAGAGGAGAGGGAAGGCTCATTAGGACCGAGCCTTCCCTCTCCTTAGGTGAGTATCTGACTTTTTTTTTTCATTAGCGGTACCCATTGGCTTTAATATTGTTTACGGTAATTACTGGTGCTGTGACCAGCACACAGCACCACCCTCCCCCCACCTGTGCCCCCTGTAGTCCCGTTCTGCTCAGTCATAATCTTCGACTGAGGCAGAACGTCGATTATGTGCAGGAAAGGAAGTGACAGTTATTCCTCCCCTTTGCTCGTTTAAAATTCATCCCCCTCCTGCTATAGTTCCCCTTATGATATACTGCACACAGCGTGCAGGGGAGATGCGCTGAGAGCGATCGTGTGGTATTTGAGGTTGGAAGGATATCCGACCTCAAATACCACAGGATTGCTCACAGTGCATCTCCCCTGCACGCTGTGTGCAGTATATCAATGATATCATAAGGGGAACTATAGCAGCAGGTGGAGGGGTATGAATTATAAACTAGCAGAGGGGAGAAAGAACTGTCATTTCCTCCCACCACATATTTTATGTCTGAATGGGGCTGCAGGGGACACTGGAAGGGGGAGGATGCTGATGTGTGCTAGTCACACAGCACAAGTAATAAAACATTTTAAAACAATGAGGACCATGTACCAGGTCAGGAGTACCGGTACTTTCAATGTCCATTGTGCTCTACCTTATGCCCTAGGTGTGTGTGGTGTGTATGCACGCTTTATATCTCCGGCTGATCACTCACTCACGATACACGCTGCCTGTGTCTCTATCCAGAAGCAGCAGTGTGACGTGGGGAGGGCGGTGTATCTTTTCCCGGGGACTCGGGGGGGGGGTGGAGCTTTTGTAGAGCCAGTCTTCTGCCCATCAATCATGGGCATCCAGTAAAGTAGTAGAAGGCGTAGTGGGGGCGGAGCAGAAGCGGCAGTATAATGTAGGGAGGGCGGTGTGTCTTCTCCCCGTGATTCGGGGGCGGAGCTTTTGCGGACCATTCTTCTGCCATCAATCATGGTATGCAGCCATCCAATGGAGTAGTAGGGGGCGGAGCGGATCACGGACAGCCCGTTGTAACACCGGCCAGAGGAGGATAGCGTAATCAGAAGGCGGAACCGATAGAGGAGGAGGGCGAAAATGTACAGCAGCATGGATTGATACTGTGGGAAGCAGCGCAATTCGGAAGCCCAGCGCTTAATGGACATGGTGCCCACACTGCCCAGCACGAAGCGTACACAGCCCAGGACATGAGGCACAGCCCGCACTGAAGGAGGGAGATATTGCACTGAAGCCCAGCGCCCACGGTGAGACTGTGAGGAGGGGTGATGCGGCTCAGCACACGCTATAGGAGGGGGAGGCAAGCCCGGTCACACACAGACCCTGGCACTGCAGGGAGGATCAGAGAAGCCTCACAGCCCGCAGTATATGGCTTAAATCCAGCCCGCAGACCACAGAATAAACAGGAGGACCGCGAGGCAGCAGCATACCAAGTAAGGGACAGTGTCAATGCATGCAAAGTGTGTATTAGTCGTATAAGACGCACTGACTTTTCCCCCCCAGTTTTGGGGAAGAAAAAGTGCGTCTTATATGGCGAAAAATACGGTAATAGCAAATACATGCTATCGTTATCATCACCAAACTGCTACATATGTTAAGGAGAAAAGTGGGAACAAGTCAAACATTTTTTTTTTTTCAAAAAGACTTTGAAGTTTTTGAGAAAATCAATTTTAAATATTCAAAAGGTTTTTTGTTTTTTTTACTGAGTTTAAAAACATCTTTCCTTTGAATATTTAAAATTGATTTTTTTTTCAAAAACCACAAAGCCTTTTTTTTTTTTTTAAATGTTCCCATTGCTCCCCTTAGCATACACAGCAATTTTGGTGGCGATAGTGTGTGTGGGGGCTTTACTCTTCACCGCTAAAGTCACAAAATAAATGACGCAGAATTATGCGTAATTGCAAAATTATGGTTCCTGATTAGGGTTACAAACAAAATGAATTGCACTTTTTTCCCCTGAAATTTCACACTACAATTTTGCATCATAATAATTGCAAATTACAATGCAAAGTTACGATTATGTAAAATTCCTTTTTTATAACTAGATCTGAGTCTAAACCAAAGGGCTGTTATTATATAACCTTGAAAAAGCTAAGGTATTCCTCAATCTCAGGTGTTTTTTATTTTTTATTTGTATTTGTGCTTCTCCTTCTACAGTTCTTGGAGCACATCTATGAGACTTTACACACACCTTTGTCTTACAGTAGTAGAAGTTGATTGTGCTCCTATAAGCTGGCCCATCCTCCATCTCCCTGCTATGGTGCTCTGAAGATCTCAGTTTCCCCTAATTTTCATTAAGAGGATATTGAAACTGCTCCACTTATACAACTTTGAATTTAAACTCACCGAACTTGAATTACATAGTCATTGGGCATACTGAAGGAATAGGTTAAATGTGCATAGAAAAAAAGCGAACAGAGCCCCCAACAGCCAATTATATTACACCCTATAACTTTGTATTTGAAAAATGTAAACTTTGCACAATTGGTCAGCACATGACTTCTGTTCAAAGTTTGAAAAAGTGCGTGGAGCCATCAGCAACTAGCATATCCCTGCAATTGCTTTTAAGCAAGCCTGTAATGTTTAAAAAAAAGAGCTATATACTTACCATTTAAGACAGAAGCCTCTGGATACTCCAGAGGCTGCCCCTATGTCCATGACGCCTCCGCTGCCATCCAGGACTATTCCCCTCCATTTATGAGCACAGCCACACTATGCTGGAGCCATTCGGGTTTGCACCTGTACAGTAGCATATAACCACTCATGCACAGAGGAAAAATCCATGCATGACTCTGTGCTACTGCGCAGACCTTGGCCATCTTTTGCATCTGCGCAGTATGGCTACACTCGTACATGAAGGAGAGCGCAGCTGCCAGCACAATTTTCGCGATTTTCCTAGGGTTGCTCTGAGGAGCTAGGGAAGAGGAAGGAAGCCTGTATAACAGAGAGGCTATTTTTCCTTACTGTGGTAAGTATCTAACGTTTTTTTAAAGGGCTTACGAGGCCTGTTTTGTAAAAAAAAATTTAAAAAGTGCGGCTGCGCAGCTCTAAGGCCAACCCCCCGATCCACGCTACTGTTACGTGGATTGGGGGTGTTTGCCTTAGAGCTGCGCAGCTGCACTCGCGGCTATGCGGACTGCGCAGCCGTGGCCAGCTCCGGCGGCCATCTTTGTGAAGGCTGGAGAGCCCGACCTGGGCCGTGCGGTCGGGGGACATTCGGGGGGATGTTGAGCAGCGGGGTTCAGGCAGAACAGCACGAAGGGCGCGGACGTGCCTTACAAACAGACACAGGTATCTAACTTTTTTTATTTCTTTTTTTACAAAACAGGCCTCATAAGTCCTTTAAAGACTACAGGTACCCTTTAAATGGGAATTTTTTAACTTTTGTCATTATCACACTTTGAATGCCAGACTACCAAAACTTTGCAAAATTAGTTGCTGGTTGACAAAGGTTCAAGGCTAAGAAAAGTGGCCAGAGTCTCCAACAGCTAATCAAATTCCTTTCATTGATTTTAACAGGCAAATTTAAACTGCTTCAGTTCTCACACCTTTGAAGTGGGACCCCTAGGTTTTACATACTTAGGGCCCTATGCAATTCACTTTCTTTACACAGTTTTCTCCTAGGAGATATTTTTTTATCTTGTGTTAAAAATAATTTTCCATCACTCTTCAACTGAAAAAATACCAAAAAGAAGGTGAAAAAGTACTGTCAAAATTATTCTGAGGATTTTATTGCTTACTGGTTACTTAAAAGGTATTTTATTGATAAGGTGGGAAAATATCACCTAGTAGAAAAATTAGGAGAAAAAAATGAATTTAATAAAGGCCTTAGACTTTTTTGTAACTGCAGTGTATACACCTAGCTTGGCAAAAATGACACATAATACAGTTTAAATTCATCCAAGTGACATAACTGCATTTTGTGTTATTGGAATAATTATATGTACATACTAACCATATCATATTTCCAGGATGTGTGATGGAATTTGTTGTCAAACTCTTCCAGTTTATTGGATGATGTATTAAAAAATCCAATTGTTCTGAATCGAATTCTTTTATCTAATAAAAATACATATTTCTGGATGCTGTAATGTGTGACCATTTCACCTTTCTCATTAAAATAAACTATTTCCCCAGTAGGATCTTGAAAATGAATTCTTCTTAAAATGTGCTGAAAAAAATGGTATAGGTTATAGATGTTTTATTCAAGTGCCAACTTGTTCTAAACATAATGGGGTATTACAGCCCAAGAAAGCTAACAAATTCTGAGAAAGGTCAGTCTTCCTTATGTTTGAAAAATTACAGACCCTTAGGATAGTCAGTGAAAGGCAAATAATTCCAAGTTGATGTATGATTATGCACAGTTTTATGCAAATGTATGCATCTTAAAGTGGACCAGTGGAATGAAACTGAGGTGGAATCCGTTTTTGTCCATTTTCAAACTGCACAAATTTGCATACGATGCTTCATAATTTCATGGAGGAATCTGAGAAACTTAAACAAAGCCTATTGGAGGGGGGTATGAGGAAAAAGAGCTTCATTGTCAGTTACGACAAGCAGCCGACCGGAATCATCAAACATTGCTGAGAGAGTTTTCACACAAAAAAACACAAAAAAACAAGATTGTATTATTTTTTCCTTCAGTTATTCACCAATGGCTGATATGATTTGAAATATTATCAGCAAACATTGGTTCATCCTCCAGAGAGATCACACTCTAGCTGAACTTATTTCTGATACCTCACAACACTCCTTCAGGCATGCACGGATGATTGGTTACCTTCTAACGAGTAGCAAATTCCAGTCCCCCAGGAATCTGTGCAGGCTAGAACGGAGATTGCCACAAGGAAATATCCATTGTGGGCATTGCATTTCATACAAATTAATGCATACTGGGAAATACTATGCTCTGGACCCCTTATGGCACATAGTCCTTGCATTTATAATTTGTCGCACAACGCTTGATGTTTATGCGATTTGGTGCCCATGTGGACAAATTTATCTGAGCAAGACCATATAGCCCTTAAAAAAGAGAGTGCAAAGGCATATGTGATAGATCAATTTGGGAGTAGGATGCCCTCATTTTGATTAAGCATGTGCGGCTTTGCCACTCCAAAGATCCCAGAGTTTTGAGGTTTACAAAACGTCTACATGTTCGTGTCCCCAGGAGGGGAGCTTGTAGTGGACAGAAACTCCTCCCTCTTGATCATAAGAAGTGATGCCACAGAAGTGTTAACCATCACAAGGACCTGACATGCTTCTTGGATCCTTAAGTTAATGTCCTGTAAAGAGACTAATAAATTGAGACTTTAGCCCCTTGTGCATTCGTGTTTCTAATCTTGGTGACATTGTTCTTTATAGTGCACTTTTCTGGACCCTTGTTAAGTTTCTTGTGGGTCCCTTTATGGACTATTTTACATGCGGTATCCCTCCTTCCTCTTTCTTCTTTTCACACCATAGAGGCTCTGTTTTAAATTATTTTTAATTTCCCCATTCCAGTCACTTCACCTCCTTAAGCCTTTAAAGAGAATCTGTATTGTTAAAATCGCTCAAAAGTAAACATACCAGTGCGTTAGGGGACATCTCCTATTACCCTCTGTCACAATTTCGCCGCTCCTCGCCGCATTAAAAGTGGTTAAAAACAGTTTTAAAAAGTTTGTTTGTAAACAAACAAAATGGCCACCAAAACAGGAAGTAGGTTAATGTACAGCATGTCCACACATAGAAAATACATCCATACACAAGCAGGCTGTATACAGCATTCCTTTTGAATCTCAAGAGATCATTTGTGTGTTTCTTTCCCCCATGCACTGAAGTTTCAGGCTGCTCTTTTCTTCTTGCAAACAGCTTTGCCCTTGTTTGTAATTCCTCAGTATGTGAAAGCCCAGCCAGCTCAGAGGACGATTTATCCAGCTGATTAGAGCAGCTTCTCTCTTCTCTCTTATCTAAATAACACACAGGCAGTGTGCACAGAGGGGCCAGAAAGGGTGAGTTAATAGCAGAACCACAACACTGAAGAACTTGGCAGCCTTCCAGACACAGGCCGACAAGTCTGACAGGGGAAAGATACATTGATTTATTACAGAGACTGTCATAGTAGAAAGTGCTGCAGTTAGCCAGAACACATTAGAATAGCTTTTGGAACATGTAGGATGATAAAAAACAGGATGCAATTTTTGTTACGGAGTCTCTTTAAGGGATTTTCTCAGCCCAGCTTCTTCCGCTACACTTCTAGTGACCTTTTTTTCCCCCCCTTAAGTGTGTACTTAATGGTTTAAGAAAGTTAGGGGAGAGTGCTACAGTCACAACAGTTCGCTTGTTATGTACATTAATAAGGTGATTCATCTACATTAGAGATGTAGCGAACGGTTCGCCGGCGAACGGTTCCAGGCGAAATTTGGGGGTTCGCGTTCGCCTGGACCAAGCAAACTTTTGCGGAAGTTCGATTCGCCCCATAATGCACTATGAGGGTCAACTTTGACCCTCTGCATCACAGTCAGCAGGCACATTGTAGCCATTCAGGCTACACTAAGCCCTGGAGCCCCACCCCCCCTTATATAAGGCAGGTTTGCCGGCCATTACACTCACTCGTGTGCCTGCTAGAGACAGACTAGGGAAAGCTGCTGCAGACTTGTTCTCCTAGGGAAAGATTAGTTAGGCTTTTGGCTTGCTCCTGGCTGATTGTTATTGCTAAAATAGCACCCCTCAACAGCTCTTTTGAGAGATAATGTTTTCCAGATGTGTTTTTTTTCTGTGTTGCTCACTGACATTATACAGCCCTATCTGTTGCAGCTGGACCTTGGTAATTGTTTTTACTGTGCCAGCCAGGCCCTGCCTAACTATCTATACTGGGACACCTACCTATGCCTACCTAACTACTGGGGCACCTACTTACCTATACGGGGACACCTACCTACCTACCTATACTAGGGGACCTACCTATGCCTACCTACCTATACTGGGTCTCCTACCTATGCCTAGCTAACTACTGGGTCTCCTACCTATGTCTAGATAACTACTGAGGCACCTACCTATGCCTACCTACCTATACTGGGACTCCTACCTATGCCTAGCTAACTACTGGGACACCTACCTATGCCTACCTACTTATACTGGGTCTCCTACCTATGCCTAGCTAACTACTGGGACACCTACCTATGCCTACCTACCTATACTGGGTCTCCTACCTATGCCTAGCTAACTACTGGGACACCTACCTATGCCTACCTACCTATACTGGGACTCCTACCTATGCCTAGCTAACTACTGGGACACCTACCTATGCCTATCTACCTATATTGGGACTCCTACCTATGCCTACCTACCTATACTGGGACTCCTACCTATGCCTACCTAAATACAAGAAGATAATAAGGTCGTTGCTTCATTGTGGACAGACCAAATTTGATCAGCTGGACAGTCACTGTTGTTCTATCATTGAGCTACCACAGCCCGGCGACCATATGGGCTTGAAAACCGCCACGGCCTACACTCTCGCCATGGTGCGCACCAGTCCAGCACGGCCGTCACTACGCAAACAGCTGTTTGCGGTGCGTTACACAGTGAGTTTGGTGCGTCAGTGTGAAGCAGAACTCTAATTACACTTCCTGATTGATGTATACACATGCAAGATGTTTTTAAGCACTTTAGGCCTGCAATTTAGCATTCAATGTCATTTCTGCCCTTAAAACGCTGCTTTGCGTCACATCCAGATTTTTCCCCGGGACTTTGGGCATGTATCCCACTCCGCCATGCCCCCCTCCAGGTGTTAGACCCCTTGAAACATCTTTTCCATCACTTTTGTGGCCAGCATACATTTTTCTATTTTCCAAAGTTCGCATCCCCATTGAAGTCTATTGCGGTTCGCGAACTTTTCCGCGAACCGAACCTTCCGCGAAGGTTGGCGAACGGGGTTCGCGAACCGAAAATCGGAGGTTCGCGACATCTCCAATCTACATGAATGCATGCAGAGAATTGATGTCTGCCCCTGTATAACTCGAACAGAGTTTTCCTTCCTCCTCTCCCTCCTCAGATCCGGTCAACTTCCCCAAGCAGCCGGCCCTGCTGTGCTGAGCAGATATCCCTGTGTTCCAGCTTTTTCTGTTACACAGCTCACCTGGAGCAAGAGTTAGAAGTAGGGATTATCAGAAATACCCATTTCCGATTTTGGGGAAATTATGATTTCTGCCAATTTCCGATTTTCTGTTTTCCAATTTTCCAATTCTTTATTTCCAATTTTTCTATTTCCGATTTTCTGATTTCTAAAGGAGTATTTTATTTGTCCTTTTTGCATCAGAAAATGAAAAAAAAAATGGTGAAATTGGAAAAATGGAATCTTGTGATTAGTCTAAAATTACCATGGTAATCCGATTTTCTGTGGAAAAATTCTGCACGCTGCATTCTCTCATTGGTCCAATACTTCTGAGCTCTGTGATTGGGAAAAAAAATTCACAGAGTTGCAGTAAATCAGACTTCTACGGAATTCCGATTTCCGTTTCTGCAGAACCAACCACTAAACTTAGTTAGCATTGTTAAAAAAAGACATCTGTCCCTCAAGTTCAATCAGAGTAAAAAAAGTAAAAAACACCATCCTGAACCTGCACATTTCCCAGTTGATCCAGGGGAAGGTGAAAAACCTTACAAGGCCTGGTCCAATTAGCCTTATAAGGGAAAAAATCCTACCCGACTCCAGATGGCAGTCAGATAAATCTCTGGATCAACTCTCCTGAGAATTACCTAGTAACTATAGCTAGGATGCCCTTCAATGTAAAGAAAGCATCAAAGCCCTCTTTAAGTCCAGACATAGAGTTTGGCATAACTATCTCCTGAGGTAAGATGTTCCAAATTTTAACCACTGTCACTATGAATTACCCCTTTCTAAATAGATGGCAAAAACTTTTTTCCTTCAAGCGCAGATCATGTCCACTCATCTGAATTGCTCTCTGATGTATTTATACAGTACATACTTAGTTTATCCAACTTTTGTTGGTAAGTGAGATCATCCATCCCTCTGATTAACGTAGTTGTACTCTTTCTAAAAGGTCAATGTCCTTTCTATATGTATACCATACTCCAGATGTGGCCTCACAAGTGATTTATACAGAGGGAGGACTAGTATCCTACTTATTTTACTGTTTTATGCATCCCAGAATAGGGATGGCCAAACATCACAATTTCATGTTCGCGGCCACAATTGCAAACATTACTGCGAACTTTCACAAACCAATTGTTCACTGCAAGCCCCACTGACTTTAATGGTAGGTGATCTTCTGAAACTATCAGGGCATCTCTGCAGCCACAATTTCTTTAAGAAAGGTGTAAAAAGTGAACCAAAAACTGGGCAGTGGCATGGTGGAGGTGGATCAAGAGCAAAATAGTCCACAAAAATTATGTATTTTACGCAGAGGCTTTTTTCATACTTAAAGCGGACCCAAACCAAACATTTTTTTAATACAAAATATTTAGTTGCACCACTCTGACACATACAAAGATAAATAAACACACCTTCCAGTCTATGAGCATTTTAGTGCATATCTTTCACCCTTCTCTTTTCATAACTAGGGTTATACAGGTGGCAGCAATTACTTCTGAGCTTAGTAGGAGGTTTTAGATCATGGGTGTGTTTGTCATCAGCTATCTATGTGAAATCTCACACAAGCTGAGATCACCTCCCCTGTGACATCATCAGTAGCAGCCTGTGTTTTGTTTTTGTTTTTTATCTCGTCCCCCAGTCTGCCGGATTCTGTCCCGGCAATATGAAAGGAAGGGAGGGGTTCCTCCAATAAAATGTAAAATATTTTATAATTGCCATCATGTCATCATGCAGCTGAAAAAAGGCTGCTATTTATTATTACAATTTAGAAAATAGATATTAATTCTGAAATCTTGTATTTTTAAATTGGGCCCACTTTAAATGCAAAAAAATCTCATATAGTTTCTAGTTTTTCAGATAAAGGTCATTGGTCATTGGTTCTTGTACCTTAAGTTTGTTTTGATGAACACCAAGGTAATTACTTCCAGTAATGGTGGACGTGTATAACTGCATTTGATACAAAGAATACGCCATGGTATAGACAGCTTTGTATACTTGGTAAGTGGTTCCAAATTCATAAGTGTAATAGACATAATGGCTTAATTCACTTAACCTTGTTGAATTACTACATTGGCGTAGCTGAACTGTAGACCTCTCTTGAACTGCAGAATTTATAAAGTCGCTTGTGGTTAAACACTTACAATAGAGTGCAAGGATATGTTCCAGTAAAATGTCATTTGGGCGATTGGCAAGGCTAATGCTGTCTAAAAATGTCGTTAAATGTGGAATATTTTTCAGTGATGGAGAAAATGCTAGACTTCCATGGAAAGATCTCTTACATGTTGATGACAGCATTATGTGTGCTAATGGACCTGCTTGGAAAATGAAGATTTTGTCATTCTGTCCACCACATTCTTGTCCAATAAAATATATTGTGCCAAACGAAATAGAACAGAGTACAACAATTTTTGAAGTTGATTTCTTAAACAGTTCTATCTTCTCAGCTGATGTTCTCCTGGTTTCACCGTTTTCCTCATGATCAACATAAATAAAATATTCAATGCAGATGTCATATTTATCCGCCAGTTTATTTATCGCCTGACTTTGTTTTACACCTGCATCATCATCAGATGCAATAACACCAATCCAGCTCCAGTTAAAGTGTTTGAGTAACCTAATAATTGCCAAACTCTGGATATGATCACTGGGAAGAGCTTGAAAGAAGGATGGGTACATTTCCTTGTTCGTTAAAATGGGATCTGTTGCTCCGTAGCTAATCTAGATAGTTTAGCAAAATAAAATAAAAACATGATCGCTTAACCTCCCTGGTGGTATGATATGTGCGGCTGCGCGGCCGCGGGAGGGTTTTTTTCAAAAAATTTTTTAGCATGTAGCTAGCCTAGCGCTAGCTACATGCTTCCCCCCTCCCTGCGGCGTCCCCCCGTACCCACCGATTGCCGCCGGCGCCGCTTGTCCATAAGGAAATCCCGTTCTGAACGGGATTTTCTTGAGGGCTTCCCCCGTTGCCATGGCGGCAAACGGAGTGACGTCATCGTCGTCGCCGACGTCGTGACGTCACAGGGAATCCCGATCAAACTCCATAGCGCAGCCTGGCGGCGATTGGCCAGGCTGCGCAAGGGGTATGCGGGGGGGGACTGTATCACGGCAGGTAGCGGCGCATCGGCAGTGGGCGGCGGCGATCAGACCAAACACGCAGCTAGCAAAGTGCTAGCTGCATGTTTGAAGAAAAAATTTATGTAAATCGGGCCAGCAGGGCCTGAGCGGCACCCTTCAGCGGCTTACGCCGTGTCACACATGGGGTTACCACCAAGGAGGTTAAGCAAACAGCAGATATGATTTGAAATGTTCAACCTCCTTGGTGGCATGATTCTTTACACAATATTAATAATATCTTAAATCAGTACAATTTTTAGTGCTTTTAGACCCTACAATCCAGAAAAAAATCCTACTCCAGAGAGATTCCCTGCACAGAACTCGCTTCCCCAGGATCCAGCACTGCATTTCTTCCTCCTATTCTCCGGATGGCGCTCTATCTCTATGATGAGAGCACCGTCTGTCAGCATCATGCGACAGGGGGCAATCTCAACCGACGAATCGAGAACCTCTGAAAACACGGAGGAGACTTTCTGGGTCCCAGAGAGTCTGGGACGTAAGTAAGAGTTCTGTCCACTGCAGATGCTCTGCAGTAAGCTGCCCGGCGGTTTATCTGATCTAGTATTTCCATAAAAGAAAAACACGGACTCCGGCACTCCATAGGAATTCTTCTGTTTATTGAAGCCACAAAGCACCAGATACAACAAATGCCCCTACTGTTTCTCTGATCTTGGTTCATTGCTACCGCTCACAGCATGTTTTTTTTTCATCCTGACCCTGGATCTGGAATACCGTTAGGGAGGTTAATGAGATGCAAATAATTCTGGCCTGTATTGAAATTTCATGCAAATTGTATGCAGCTTGGAATTGAGCCAAACAGGATTGAAAGGATGTAAATTTAAAGAGAACCCGAAGATCCAGAGGATAGGTATAGCTTTATTTACCTTGAGCTTCCTCCAACCCCATGAGGTCTGTAGGCTTCCTTGCCATCCTCTCGGGACACTCCATTATCTTTAAATAAGACACAGTAATTGGAATGGCTGTGCTCCTCTGTGCATGTGTGGATCAGCCGCGCACCCCCCCCCCCCCGCCATGCTCCTGTAGTTGGGAGCTTTGTGCATCTGTGCAGTGGTACTGTGCAGACATAGAATGCTCCTGGGTATGGTAGTGTGGGGGTGCATGCACACATTTGCAGAAGCCCACGACTGGCTGCGACTAGCCAGATTTCCGAGGCTGATTAACCACTTCAGCCTCCAGTCGTTTTTCACCTTGTGCATCCGAGCAATTTTCACCTCCCATTCATTCGCCAATGACTTTATCACTACTTATCACAATGAATTGATCTATATCTTGTTTTTTCTGCCACCAATTAGGCTTTCTTTGGGTGGTACATTTTACTAAGAATAATTTTTTTGTAAATGCATTTTAACAGGAATATTATGGAAACAAATTGAAAAAAAATCATTATTTCTCAGTTTTCAGCCATTATAGCTTTAAAATAATATGTGCTACCATAATTAAAACCCACGTATTTTATTTGCCCATTTGTCCCAGTTATTACACAATTTAAATTATGTCCCTATCACAATGTATGGCGCCAATATTTTATTTGGAAATAAAGGTGCATTATTTTAGTTTTGCGCACATCACTATGTAGAAAAAATATTAGTTGTATACCCTCTTCACATGTATATTAAAAAAGTTCAGACCCTTAGGTAACTATTTATGTTTTTTTTTATTGTAATTCTTTTTATATATTTTTTTAGTTAAAAAAATTATTTGGGTATTTTTTGGGTGTGGGAGGTAAATAGTTAATTTTAAATGTGATTTATTGTGTCTTTTTGTATTAACAATGTATGTGCATGCAGTTTTACTATTTAGCCACAAGATGGCTACAGTGAGTTTTTGTTTTTCTATCCTGTGAGCGAGCACGCTCATTCACAGGAACTACAAGGAGGACATGTTTTTTTTTTTTTCAGAAAGACCGCGGCCTCTGAAAAGAAGCCGCCAGTTTTTCCACCGGGGACTTAGATCAATGAATGGGAACAATGTTCCCATTCATTGATCTCCGGGCTACCGGGGGGTGGCACGGGAGAGCGCCGGCGTGGGAGCCCGCGAACACACACAGCAGCCATTTGGACGTGAAAGTCACATCCAAAAGGCGTAAATAGTTAAAAGATGATTGATTGGCAGGAGAGGATAGCAAGGGAGCCTACAGACCTCATGGGGCTGGAGGGCACTCCAGGTAAGTATACACACACCCTTTCTCTAGATCTCATGTACCCTTTAAAAAGCCCATTAGCTCAATTCCATGCTGCATACAGTTTGCATTAAATGTGCAGGCAAGGTAGAAGTATTAGTCCTTTTTTTACTGACCATATCTAGTACTTTATTTATTTGTGTATCTGAAAGCAGGAGTGGTGGTATCGTAATGGAAAATCTTTGGTAGAGATGGCCCGAACTGTTTGCTGGCGAACGGGAACCGGCGAACTTCCGGAGTTCGCGATCACGGAGAACCGCAAACTTTTCCAGACGTTCGATTCGCCCCCATAGTCATCATTAGGGTCAAATTTGACCCTCTACATCACAGTCAGCAGGCACATTGTAGCCAATCAGGCTACACTCCCTCCTGGAGCCCCACCCCCCTTATAATAGGCAGGCAGCATCAGGCATTGGAGTCACTCATGTGCCTGCAGTAATTAGAGAAGGGAGAGCTGCTGCTGCTGCTGCTGCAGAGAGAGCTATAGGGAAAGCATAGTTAGGCTCTTGAAGGCTTGTTAGCTTGCTCCTTGCTGATTCTTATTGCTAAAAAATAACCCCTCAACAGCTCTTTTGAGAGCTAATCTTGTTCTTGTGATCTATTTTGTGTGTGTGTGTGTGTCCCACAAACACTTGTGTTGCATAGACAGCCTTGAGAATTCCTACTGTGCCACTGCCAGGCCCAGCAGATTCAGTGACTACCTCTGTGTGTGTGTGACAGGCAGCTGCACATTTGTAATCCCAATCACTGCACCTATTCGCTGTTCAGTGCACCTACCTACCTACCTACGTGAGCGCACGCATTGTTAATACCACCAGTCATTGCACCTGCTCACGGTACCTGTGGGTGACAGTTTGTGTAGTGAAGTGGTTAAACTATTGATTTCGTTTTACCTGTGTATGTCCATATATATTCAAAATGTCAAACATATGTAAAGAAATCTCTGAAGTTTGGTCGCCAATAACACCGGCTAGTTTGTTGTTGTCCTGACAGGCGTAATTAGGAACAGTGTCACCATGACCAGATAGGATCTGTAAGACACTCTCTACAGCTTTTTGTACACTGTTACAGGAATCATGTAGGTTGTATCCCAGACTTACATTGGGCAAAATATTGGGATTTAGGTTTATTTCATTAATGGCAAAAATGAACGTCAAAATGTGCCTGTAGTTACGAGGCATTGGTCTGTAGAAGAAATTTCATAGAAAGTGACAAGTGTATAAAAGTCCTAAAAGTTGCTTCTCACTTATATGTATGTTAAGCCATGGCGAAGGCTGGAAAATCGAGCGCATATGAGAAGTGGACAAATCGGGCACCGCTATTTACTCTAATGTTAAAGAGACACTGTAACCTCAAAAAGTTCCCCTGGGGGTACTCACCTCGGGTGGGGGAAGCCTCAGGATCCTAATGAGGCTTTCCACACAGTCCTCTGTCCCACGGGGGTCTCGCTGCAGCCCTCCGAACAGCTGCCGACAGACCTGACTGTTAATTCAATATTTACCTTTGCAGGCTCCAGCGGGGGCACTGTGGCTGCTTTCGGCTCCGAAGTAGACGGAAATACCCGATCTCAGTCGGGTCCGCTCTACTGCGCAGGCGCCGGAGACTTGCGCCTGCGCAGTAGAGGAGACCCGAACGCGATCGGGTATTTCCGCCTACTTCGGAGCCGACAGCCGCCAGAGCACCTGCACAGGAGCCGGGAAGGTAAATATTTACATCGCTGCTGTTCGGAGGGCTGCAGCGAGACTCCCGAGGTGAGTACCCCCCAGGGGAATTTTTGAGGTTACAGATTCTCTTTAAATATTGGCTATTTTGAGCAAAACTGTACGATTTGGGCTTCTATTAAATAGTGGGAATTTTTTATGTTTTGAGAATTAGGTTTTTTTGTTTGTAATACTGTTAAATAGTGGGATATTTTTAGTTTGAGAATAAGTTGTTTGTAAAATATAATTTTCAAATTTACTTTGACAATTATCATTTTTGTAAATTATCGTTTTAACTGTTTTAACATTTTGAAATTTGTTTTGACAATTATCATTCTGTAAATTATCGTTTTAAAATGTAAAATATAATTTTACCTTTTTTAACATTTTGAAATTTGTTTAGAAATGTAAAATATGGTTTAAACTGTTTTAACATATTGAAATTTGTTCTGATAATCATATTTTAGTAAATGGTCGTTTTGAAATGTATTATCTTATACATGTACCACTTATGGTTTTGAAATGTATTATCTAACAAATATATCACGTTTTGCATTTACATTATTTACAGCAGAGAAAGGGGGTTTTAGGGTTAGGCATCAAAAAGGGAATTTTAGGGCTAGGCAACAGGAAGGGGGGGGGGGGGAGGGGGTTAGACACCACCAGGGAAGTTGTAAGGTTAGGCATCACCAGGGGGTATCTTAGGGTTAGGCACCACCTGGAGAGGTCTAAGGTTTAGGCACCACCAGGGAAGGATTAGGGTTAGGCACCACCAGGTGGGTCTAAGGGTTAGGGACCACCTGGGGGGTCTAAGAGTTAGGCACCAGCAGGGGGGTGGTTTCAGGGTTAGGCACCACCAGGGGTGTCTAAGATTAAAGCACCACCTGGGGGGTCTAAGGGTTAGGAACCACAAGGGGAGTATTAGTGTTAAGCACCAACAGAGGGGTCTTAGGGTTAAACACCACCAGGGGGGGTCTTAGAGTTATGCACCACCAGGGGTGTCTAAGGGTAAGGCACCACCAGGTGGGTCTTAGGGTTAGGCACCACCAGCAGGGCATCGTAGTTCGCATCTACGCATCGTAGTTCGTAGGTAAAGTTTCAAAACAATGGTTACGAATTTAAACGTAGAGAAGTACCGTTATGTATAGCTAACGCCCACTATACGTAGTTAACATGTGTATTGCGTAGTGAACTACGAATGCGCTACTCGCGTCTAATTTTCCGCATGTGATTGTATGTGAAAAAAATGTACGCATTGGAAAGGAAAATGTATGCATAGAAGAGTTCCCGGTATAAGCATTTTAAGAGGAATTAATGCGTAAAATTTTCTGCATGCGGGAATAAGCATTCGCATACTCTACGGTTCACACTACGCGTAATTGCGTATTTTAACGCGTAGTCTACAAAATGCATACGAACTGAATATTTGATTTAGAAGACGTAGTTTGGTGAAGCGTAATTGCGTAAAACTATACGTAGTTCCAGCGTAGCGAATTTGGCTGACTACAACCATCCCTAACCACTAGGGATTTCTTAGGGTTAGGCATCAGTAAAGGGAGGGTTCTGTGTGAGAGTAGGGTTAGGTTAAGGAGTAGTAAAATATTAGTAATATTTTGTTTTTTATTGTTATATACTATATTTTGCAATTTCTGTTTCACCCAGCACACTTATTTATTACCATCATTTTAATATCTTTATTATTCTTTTTCAGATAAAGATAAAGAAATGATAAAAAATAACTTAAACATTTCGCTTGGCAATACTTAAAATCATTAAAAATTACTTTAGAAACAATTGCTAATTTGAACCTATATTTATTTGTAAATTTATATTTTCCTATCATTGCTGAAAAAACAATGATTTCAGCTTTATTCTGCGCCCTTTTTTCACAGTGCCTCTATTTCATGCACACGCCATGGAATATCTGGTAGAGATAAGTCAAACTCTACTTTTTTAAGTATCCTAGAAGATTTATTTCCAGTAATGCATATGGCATCCTCAATTTAAATCTCCTTCATTTAATGTTAAAAAGACCCCTAGAATACTTAAAAAAAAGTCCAGTTGAATTTGACATATGTCCACTATGTACAAGGTCTAGACTTTTTGCTGCCTGAAGCAAACTTGTAAGGATTAGAAATGGCCTGAACAGTTCACCGGCGAATAGTTCCTGGTGAACATCGAATGTTCGCCATTCGCATTTAATGCAATTTTTTTAAACAAATTTGCGTTCACTTTTTTACATTGAAGTTAATAACTGCTGACTTTAACAATAGCAAAGCCCCTGTACATGCTAGAAACACCAACTTTTCAGGGTATATGAAGAGGGACAGTGGGTGCGAAAGAAAAAAAAATTAAAAAAGACCTTATAGTTTTTGAGCAAATCAAAGTTAAAGTTAGAGGAAAAAAGGCGCAATTTACTGTAAATGCGGTAAATGACAGTTACTGTATTAACATGTATACAAAACTATTTTTTTTTCTGTTCATTGTTTTAAATTTTTTTTAAAAATGATGTGAGATCCACCCTCCTGAGCCTTTTTGCCCCTTGTCCCCATGTAGGCTGGGATAGCCAGAATGCAAAGCTTTGCATTCCGATTATACTTGCCCTCATGGTATTGGGGACTCCGGGGGAAGGGGTGGCAAAGCCTCCCTCTCCCGTCCAGAGCCCTTGTCCAATCCATGGACAAGGGGCTCTTCCCCACCTCCGGTGCCCCAGGAGGAGATGATGTGATGATTCCGGGGGGTGGGGGGAAGTTCATGGTGGCATCTGGGAGTCCCCTTTAAGATGCTCACCCCCCCCCCCCCCCTGACCCCCCCCCTCCCCCCAGGAGAAATGAGTATAGGGGTATTTATTGTTTGAAATACTTACTGTACCTTTAAGAAAATGTTCCCATATGAATATCCTCGGAAATGCCCCACGCCAATATCCTCTCATCTTGTGAGCTTGTTACATTCATTGAAGATCACCACGCACCTGATGTTACACAGAGATGCTCACCGCACAGCTTATGCAGCTCTCAGCTAAGTCAGCATCTTTGAATTTGTTAATAGACCAATGGGGGTCAGGAGGATTCTGTTAAAACCAATGGGGAGACTTGGAGCCAAAATTTAAAGATGCTTAGTTAGCTGAGAGCAGCATCAGCTGCGCAGTGAGCATCTCAATGTAACGTCGGTGCACAGAGATCGTCAATCAATGTAACAACCTCCAAAGATGAGAGGATATTGGCATGGGACATTTCTGAGGATATTGGTGTGGGAACATTTTCTTAAAGGTACAGGTAAGAATTTCTGGTTAATTTACAACAATAAAAGACTTTTTTTCATTGTTGTGTTTTTATTTCATTTAACCCTTTGTGGAAATTGGTAAGGGGTACTTTGTACTCCAATAATCATTTCTTCTGGGAGGGGGGCCTGGCATCTGGGGGTCCCCTTCTTAAAGGTGATTCCCAGAATCCACCATCAACCCTCCCAGGGAGTCATTGCCCCACCTCCTCCTGGGACACTGGAGGTTGGGGAAGATCCCCTTGGCCATGGATTGGACAAGGGCTCCAGGGGCAGGGGGAGGCTTGGCTGCCCTTCTCCCCCATAGCCCCCCCATACCATGAACCATGTGGGCTGGTATAGTCAGGGTGCACAGTCCAACACGGCTGGGACTCTACATTCTGGCTATCCCAGCCTGCATGGGGGATAAGAGGTTAAAAAGGGTCGGGAGGGCGGACCCCATGTCATTTTTTTCTTATTTAAAGCAATGAACAGAAAAAAATACTTTTACATACATGTTAATACAGTAACTGTCATTTTACCGCATTTAAATCGCACCTTTTTTCCTCTAAAGTTTTTCTCTTCTTGTTCTCACTGTTCTTCTTAACATAACCTGCAAATTTGGTGTTTCTAGTACCTAATGCGGCTTTGCTATTAACCGCTAAAGTCAGCGAGCGTTTAAACATTTACCACACTCAGAAGGAGAACTTTAACTGCCTAACGACTGCTCCACGCTGATTGGCGTGCGCAGCGTGGCAGCCCCAGGACCGCTCCACGCCGATTGGCTTGAATGGCTGGGAATTAGTGTTGGGCGAACAGTGTTCGCCACTGTTCGGGTTCTGCAGAACATCACCCTGTTCGGGTGATGTTCGGGTTCGGCCGAACACCTGATTGTGTTCGGCCAAACTGTTCGGCCGTATGGCCGAACTAAGAGCGTATGGCCGAACGTTACCCGAACGTTCGGCTAGCGCTGTGATTGGCCGAACGGGTCACGTGTAGTGTTGGGCGAACATCTAGATGTTCGGGTTCGGGCCGAACATGGCCGAACTCCGAACATAATGGAAGTCAATGGGGACCCGAACTTTCGTGCTTTGTAAAGCCTCCTTATATGCTACATACCCCAAATTTACAGGGTATGTGCAGCTTGGGAGTGGGTACAAGAGGGAAAAAAAATTAGCAAAAAGAGCTTATAGTTTTTGAGAAAATCGATTTTAAAGTTTCAAAGGGAAAACTGTCTTTTACATGCGGGAAATGTCTGTTTTCTTTGCACAGGTAACATGCTTTTTGTCGGCATGCAGTCATAAATGTAATACATATAAGAGGTTCCAGGAAAAGGGACCGGTAACGCTAACCCAGCAGCAGCACACGTGATGGAACAGGAGGAGGGTGGCGCAGGAGGAGAAGGCCACGCTTTGAGACACAACAACCCAGGCCTTGCATGAGGACAAGAAGCGTGCGGATAGCAATTTGCATTTTGTCGCCATGCAGTCATAAATGTAATACAGATGAGAGGTTCAATAAACAGGGACCGGAAACGCTAACCCATCACAGATGTTCATTGTTCATGTTACTTGGTTGGGGTCCGGGAGTGTTGCGTAGTCGTTTCCAATCCAGGATTGATTCATTTTAATTTGAGTCAGATGGTCTGCATTTTCTGTGGAGAGGCGGATACGCCGCCGATCTGTGACGATGCCTCCGGCAGCACTGAAACAGCGTTCCGACATAACGCTGGCTGCCGGGCAAGCCAGCACCTCTATTGCGTACATTGCCAGTTTGTGCCAGGTGTCTAGCTTCGATACCCAATAGTTGAAGGGTGCAGATGGATTGTTCAACACAGCTACGCCATCTGACATGTAGTCCTTGACCATCTTCTCCAGGCGATCGGTGTTGGAGGTGGATCTGCACGCTTGCTGTTCTGTGTGCTGCTGCATGGGTGTCAGAAAATTTTCCCACTCCAAGGACACTGCCGATACCATTCCCTTTTGGGCACTAGCTGCGGCTTGTGTTGTTTGCTGCCCTCCTGGTCGTCCTGGGTTTGCGGAAGTCAGTCTGTCGGCGTACAACTGGCTAGAGGAGGGGGAGGATGTCAATCTCCTCTCTAAAGTCTCCACAAGGGCCTGCTGGTATTCTTCCATTTTGACCTGTCTGGCTCTTTCTTCAAGCAGTTTTGGAACATTGTGTTTGTACCGTGGATCCAGAAGGGTATAAACCCAGTAATTGGTGTTGTCCAGAATGCGCACAATGCGTGGGTCGCGTTCAATGCAGTCCTAGGCTGAAGAGGTCATAGCCTAGGGTCACAAAACTTGTTTATTTGGGCAATTTCAATGGTGGCGAGCCTGACGTACATAAATTGCAGCAATGGCCGTTAGCAACGTCTGAATCTCACGAAATGTCTCATGCAGGTAGAAGACATATTGTTAGACTTGGGCTCCAAAGATGGGTTCCCTACATCTCTGCAAACCAGAGTTACAGGGCTCCAAATTTGGTAAAATCCCCCATAGGCTTTCATTGGGCCTCCTATTTACAGTTCCAAAATCTCACATCTTTTCAAAGGGCAATTACTCAGCAGTGGCAAATTTTCTAGCATTGTAGGGACCCTTAGGGGGAACATGACTGGTGAGTTTTGGGCCCCTAGGCCAAAGAGGTCATAGCCTAGGGTCACAAAAACCTGTTTATTTGGGCTATTTCAATGGTAGTGATGGTGACGTACATAAATCGCAGCAATGGCCGTTAGCAAAGTCTGAATCTCACGAAATGTCTCATGCAGGTAGAAGACATATTGTTAGACTTGGATTCCAAAGATGGGGTCCCTACATCTCTGCAAACCAGAGTTACAGGGGTCCAAAATTGGTAAAATCCCCCATAGGATTTCATTGCCTCCCTATTTCACTTTCCAAAATCTCACATCTTTTCAAAGGGCAATGGCTCAGCAGTACCAAATTTTCTAGCATTGTAGGGACCCTTAGGGGGAACATGACTGGTGAGTTTCGGGCCCCTAGGCCGAAGAGGTCATAGCCTAGGGTCACAAAAACCTGTTTATTTGGGCTATTTCAATGGTAGTGATGGTGGCGTACATAAATCGCAGCAATGGCCGTTAGCAAAGTCTGAATCTCACGAAATGTCTCATGCAGGTAGAAGACATATTGTTAGACTTGGATTCCAAAGATGGGGTCCCTACATCTCTGCAAACCAGAGTTACAGGGGTCCAAAATTGGTAAAATCCCCCATAGGATTTCATTGCCTCCCTATTTCACTTTCCAAAATCTCACATCTTTTCAAAGGGCAATGGCTCAGCAGTACCAAGTTTTCTAGCATTGTAGGGACCCTTAGGGGGAACATGACTGGTGAGTTTCGGGCCCCTAGGCCGAAGAGGTCATAGCCTAGGGTCACAAAAACCTGTTTATTTGGGCTATTTCAATGGTAGTGATGGTGACGTACATAAATCGCAGCAATGGCCGTTAGCAAAGTCTGAATCTCACGAAATGTCTCATGCAGGTAGAAGACATATTGTTAGACTTGGATTCCAAAGATGGGGTCCCTACATCTCTGCAAACCAGAGTTACAGGGGTCCAAAATTGGTAAAATCCCCCATAGGATTTCATTGCCTCCCTATTTCACTTTCCCAAATCTCACATCTTTTCAAAGGGCAATGGCTCAGCAGTACCAAATTTTCTAGCATTGTAGGGACCCTTAGGGGGAACATGACTGGTGAATTTCGGGCCCCTAGGCCGAAGAGGTCATAGCCTAGGGTCACAAAAACCTGTTTATTTGGGCTATTTCAATGGTAGTGATGGTGACGTACATAAATCGCAGCAATGGCCGTTAGCAACGTCTGAATCTCACGAAATGTCTCATGCAGGTAGAAGACATATTGTTAGACTTGGATTCCAAAGATGGGGTCCCTACATCTCTGCAAACCAGAGTTACGGGGGTCTAAAATTGGTAAAATCCCCCATAGGATTTCATTGCCTCCCTATTTCACTTTCCAAAATCTCACATCTTTTCAAAGGGCAATGGCTCAGCAGTACCAAATTTTCTAGCATTGTAGGGACCCTTAGGGGGATCATGACTGGTGAGTTTTGCCACTGCTGAGCCATTGCCCTTTGAAATGGTGTGAGATTTTGGAACGGTAAATAGGAGGCCCAATGAAAGCCAATGCTAGAAAATTTGGTACTGCTGAGCCATTGCCCTTTGAAAAGATGTGAGATTTTGGAAAGTGAAATAGGGAGGCAATGAAATCCTATGGGGGATTTTACCAATTTTGGACCCCTGTAACTCTGGTTTGCAGAGATGTAGGGACCCCATCTTTGGAATCCAAGTCTAACAATATGTCTTCTACCTGCATGAGACATTTCGTGAGATTCAGACTTTGCTAACGGCCATTGCTGCGATTTATGTACGTCACCATCACTACCATTGAAATAGCCCAAATAAACAGGTTTTTGTGACCCTAGGCTATGACCTCTTTGGCCTAGGGGCCCGAAACTCACCAGTCATGTTCCCCCTAAGGGTCCCTACAATGCTAGAAAATTTGCCACTGCTGAGTAATTGCCCTTTGAAAAGATGTGAGATTTTGGAACTGTAAATAGGAGGCCCAATGAAAGCCTATGGGGGATTTTACCAAATTTGGAGCCCTGTAACTCTGGTTTGCAGAGATGTAGGGAACCCATCTTTGGAGCCCAAGTCTAACAATATGTCTTCTACCTGCATGAGACTTTTCGTGAGATTCAGACGTTGCTAACGGCCATTGCTGCGATTTATGTACGTCAGACTCGCCACCATTGAAATTGCCCAATAAACAGGTTTTGTGACCCTAGGCTATGACCTCTTCGGCCTAGGACTGCATTGAACACGACCCACGCATTGTGCGCATTCTGGACAACACCAATTACTGGGTTTATACCCTTCTGGATCCACGGTACAAACACAATGTTCCAAAACTGCTTGAAGAAAGAGCCAGACAGGTCAAAATGGAAGAATACCAGCAGGCCCTTGTGGAGACTTTAGAGAGGAGATTGACATCCTCCCCCTCCTCTAGCCAGTTGTACGCTGACAGACTGACTTCCGCAAACCCAGGACGACCAGGAGGGCAGCAAACAACACAAGCCGCAGCTAGTGCCCAAAAGGGAATGGTATCGGCAGTGTCCTTGGAGTGGGAAAATTTTCTGACACCCATGCAGCAGCACACAGAACAGCAAGCGTGCAGATCCACCTCCAACACCGATCGCCTGGAGAAGATGGTCAAGGACTACATGTCAGATGGCGTAGCTGTGTTGAACAATCCATCTGCACCCTTCAACTATTGGGTATCGAAGCTAGACACCTGGCACAAACTGGCAATGTACGCAATAGAGGTGCTGGCTTGCCCGGCAGCCAGCGTTATGTCGGAACGCTGTTTCAGTGCTGCCGGAGGCATCGTCACAGATCGGCGGCGTATCCGCCTCTCCACAGAAAATGCAGACCGTCTGACTCAAATTAAAATGAATCAATCCTGGATTGGAAACGACTACGCAACACTCCCGGACCCCAACCAAGTAACATGAACAATGAACATCTGTGATGGGTTAGCGTTTCCGGTCCCTGTTTATTGAACCTCTCATCTGTATTACATTTATGACTGCATGGCGACAAAATGCAAATTGCTATCCGCACGCTTCTTGTCCTCATGCAAGGCCTGGGTTGTTGTGTCTCAAAGCGTGGCCTTCTCCTCCTGCGCCACCCTCCTCCTGTTCCATCACGTGTGCTGCTGCTGGGTTAGCGTTACCGGTCCCTTTTCCTGGAACCTCTTATATGTATTACATTTATGACTGCATGCCGACAAAAAGCATGTTACCTGTGCAAAGAAAACAGACATTTCCCGCATTTAAAAGACAGTTTTCCCTTTGAAACTTTAAAATCGATTTTCTCAAAAACTATAAGCTCTTTTTGCTAATTTTTTTTCCTCTTGTACCCACTCCCAAGGTGCACATACCCTGTAAATTTGGGGTATGTAGCATGTAAGGAAGCTTTACAAAGCACAAAAGTTCGGGTCCCCATTGACTTCCATTATGTTCGGAGTTCGGGTCGAACACCCGAACATCGCGGCCATGTTCGGCCTGTTCGGCCCGAACCCGAACATCTAGATGTTCGCCCAACACTACTGGGAATGGACTTTTCAGGGGATGGCGCACGCCTATGCGCTCGCATCCCTGCTGAATGGCGGAGTGGAACTCCGTCGTCAGTCTCCCAGTAGCGATTGCTTTTAGGGACTTTTAGATGGCGAAACCACCATCTAATAACTTTGTACAGCGCTGTGATCTACAGCAGCACTGTACTGGGGACAGCCGTGTGACATGGCTGTCCCCTCTGTAGGCAGGGAAGTGATCCGTTGTCATAGGCTGAAGCCTATGACAGCCGATCATGCTGATTGGCTGGTGGGGGGTGGGGGGGGGGGGGGTGGGGGGGGGTTAGGAAATAAATTTAAAAAATAAGGAAAAATATTAGAAAATAAAACAAATAAATATTTATAAAAAACAAACATCTGGGGAGCGATCAGACCCCACTAACAGAGAGCTCTCTTGGTGGGGAGAAAGGGGGGGGGGGGGGGGAATCACTTGTGTGCTGAGTTGTACGGCCCTGCAGTGAGGCCTTAAAGCTGCAGTAGCCTATTTTGCTAAAAATGGCCTGGTCACTGGGGGAAGGGCGGTTTTTGAATTTATTTTTCTACCCACTGACCCCCTCCACATACCCTGCAAATTTGGTGTTTCTAGCACGTAAGGGGCTTTTCTATTAACCATTAAAAATTGGCGGCCGTTTGCCTGCCATAGACGTCTATGGAGCCCGCTGTAAACAGCCGGTTTGCAAACTTTTGCGGAAATTCGTTTTTGAAATTCACAAGCCCAAAATTTGATGTTCACTAATCACTACATCTCTAGTGTGGATGTGCTCCTAGGAGAAAGAATGCCCTTCTCATAAATAAATAAAACGTATAGCAACTCGCCACACTCAAACGGACCGGCCACAAATTTAAGGACCACATGCTAACACCCCTCTAGTGACCAGGCGATCTTTTTACAATTTAGTGCTCTGCAGCTTTAATAGCTCGCTGCAGAGCCATACAACTTAGCACACAACTGAATCTGCCCCCCTTTTGTTGCCACCAACAGGGCTTTCTGTTAGTGGCATCTGATTGCTGCTGCGATGTAAAAAAATGTTTAAATTAATTTTTTTTTTAAATTACATTTCGTTATTTTTCTTTTATCCCCCCCCCCCCCCCCGAGATCTAATCAGCGATCACCTCTCATGGCATCAGCCTATGAGATGGGATCACATTGTGGGCCACTTGAGGGGACAGCTAGCTTTGTCACTAAGCTGTCCCCTTACAGCGCTGCGCATACATCACAGTTTTAAATTTGCTGTTCGGCCCATCTCTACTGCCATTCACTAAGTGATTTTGAAGAAAAAGAAAATCCTGAGAATCCACTATGAGGAAATGGACTAGGCAAACACTTGTCAGTTCTGCAGATTTTAACTAACTACCGTGACAGCAACATAGGAGAAAAGTATTTTATAGTGCATTTTACTCCGGAAGAAACATAGTTCTTATTTTTATTTATTTATATGTATTTTAACATTTTTCTCAATAGTGGTCCAATAAAGTCTGAAAGGTTGAAACGTTGCAGAATGAACTTACAACAAACAGGCATAATGCAATGTGTGATTTTCATAATAATGATGGCCAGTGAACACCCCACCGATGATAATGTCTCCATCCTGGAAATAGCTGGTATCAAATTTAGGTTCAATTTTCCTGATAAAACATCTGAGATCTGTACCTAGTTTTTGGTGATGTGTCAAAAGGAAAAGGATAAAAAATGCAAATATTTTGCAAAGTAAATATTCGTTATACATATTCAATAAGCAGGAAAGTGCTCTTATGTCCCCTTGAAATGACTTGAAGATCACTTGAAGATGCAGATGCAGTCCAGCATGGATGACATGGCCCAGAGCTTCTGGATTCTGCACAGCTTGTATGATCTTATATAATCATAACAGTGTTATTAAACTGTTTTGTTGACATCATAATGATTTTTTTTTTTTTTTATCGGCCGTTCATAATGTGAAAAAAAAAATCAATAAATAAATCTTTCTTGTCAGCTACTTTCATCAAGTTTTAATATTAGATTGCTTTTAACTGAAACATTGACTTGGTTTAGATCATTATAGACTGGGTTTACATGTGACATAGCGTGAAAAAGTAGCGTTTTTGGATGGTGCGTTTGCAATTTTCTATTACGTTTTTACTGCGTTATTGGTGCGTTTTGAGTTTGCAGTTTTTTAACGCAGATGCATTTTTTATCCGTTTTGCGTGCATTTTAATGCATTTAGTAGTTCACTAATGTAAAGCACATATTTGTTTTGTATGCGTTTTTTTAATTTATGCAAATCACTAGGAAGACAACAGGAAGTGGAAACACATCAGAGACCTTTAATTTTTAATTAAAACGCTTTAAAAATGCATGAAAAACGCAATGCATATGCATTACCAGAGACTTTCATTATGTGCGTTTTGGCAGCCAGCCTGCATATTATGCAACACTACCAGCATCTGCAGAACGCTTACTGTAAATCGCAGGTGCAACGCTGGTCCTCCCGCATCCCTAGACTAACATTGCTGCATAAAACGCAGAATTTCATGCTCCACAAGCGTAACACAGAAAAAAGACACATCAAGGACATAAACACACCAGCATACACACCCACAGGGGGAAAAACCCCCGTCCAATCGGGTCCATGCTCCTGTGTAGGGAACTTGTGCGTGTGCAGTAGCATGAACCCATTTAGGCTTGGCTTTTTATGCAGAAAGCTGCACTGCTACTACACATGCATGAGCCATTGACAAGCCATTTTGTGGATGGCACAGCACTCTACCGGCCAGTGGTGGAGGACAGGAGAAGCCCATGGAGGATCCAGATGCTTCCCTCCCAAAGGTGAGTACCCATTTGGGGCTGATTCTTTTTCTCACATGTTTCCTTTAACGGACCAATGGGGAGCCCCAGCAGCTCCTTTAATATTGCTTTGCCTTTAGTAGAACCAGGGCCGGATTTGTACTTTCCAGCGCCTTGGCCGGCTGTCACCAACCGCCCCCCACACCGCCATTCTGTCCAACTCTATTGATCACTGGGTTAAATGGGCTCCTGTCTGTTTTGCTGCTTTGCCCCCCCCCCCCCCCCTCTTCAACAAAGAAGCAGTGCATGCTCTGTCCACTCCATGTAATTTTGCACTCCAGCCTGGATGCACAGCAGCTGATAGTGTTCAGGGCTTGCATAATTCAGAAATGATGCTCATATATGAGCAGCACTTGTCAAGTACACAAACCCATAACACTCCCAGCCTCGGCTGCTGTGCACCTGCATACAGGAGTGCGAAATTACAAGAAGCCCGAGAGGACAGAGCATGCACTGATTCTTTGTCCTTTGTGCGACTTGCTTAAGTCTGAGTCACAAACAGGTGATGGTGCAGCGCAAAGGAGAGAAACCCATCCAAACCAGAGACCAGGTAAGTAGAAGGATCCGACACTACACACGCTGGCATAGATGTAGTGTAATGCTATATACACACGATGCAATTCTGACAGATTTACTGTCAGATCAATTATTTCCAATGTCTGATCTGATTTCTGATCAATTTTTCAATCGATTTTCCATTCATTTCTATGAAAAAATGATTCAGAAAATCTATCGGATAGCAGATCGGACATGTTGGAAATAGTCGATCTGACAGTAAATCTGTCAGAAGATTGCATCATGTGTATCTAGCATAAGGTCTGTAGAAGAAATTTCATAGAAAGTGACAAGTGTATAAAAGTCCTAAAAGTTGCTTCTCACTTATATGTATGTTAAGCCATGGCGAAGGCTGGAAAATCGAGCGCATATGAGAAGTGGACAAATCGGGCACCGCTATTTACTCTAATGTTAAAGAGACACTGTAACCTCAAAAAGTTCCCCTGGGGGTACTCACCTCGGGTGGGGGAAGCCTCAGGATCCTAATGAGGCTTTCCACACAGTCCTCTGTCCCACGGGGGTCTCGCTGCAGCCCTCCGAACAGCCGCCGACAGACCTGACTGTTAATTCAATATTTACCTTTGCAGGCTCCAGCGGGGGCACTGTGGCTGCTTTCGGCTCCGAAGTAGACGGAAATACCCGATCTCAGTCGGGTCCGCTCTACTGCGCAGGCGCCGGAGACTTGCGCCTGCGCAGTAGAGGAGACCCGAACGCGATCGGGTATTTCCGCCTACTTCGGAGCCGACAGCCGCCAGAGCACCTGCACAGGAGCCGGGAAGGTAAATATTTACATCGCTGCTGTTCGGAGGGCTGCAGCGAGACTCCCGAGGTGAGTACCCCCCAGGGGAATTTTTGAGGTTACAGATTCTCTTTAAATATTGGCTATTTTGAGCAAAACTGTACGATTTGGGCTTCTATTAAATAGTGGGAATTTTTTATGTTTTGAGAATTAGGTTTTTTTGTTTGTAATACTGTTAAATAGTGGGATATTTTTAGTTTGAGAATAAGTTGTTTGTAAAATATAATTTTCAAATTTACTTTGACAATTATCATTTTTGTAAATTATCGTTTTAACTGTTTTAACATTTTGAAATTTGTTTTGACAATTATCATTCTGTAAATTATCGTTTTAAAATGTAAAATATAATTTTACCTTTTTTAACATTTTGAAATTTGTTTAGAAATGTAAAATATGGTTTAAACTGTTTTAACATATTGAAATTTGTTCTGATAATCATATTTTAGTAAATGGTCGTTTTGAAATGTATTATCTTATACATGTACCACTTATGGTTTTGAAATGTATTATCTAACAAATATATCACGTTTTGCATTTACATTATTTACAGCAGAGAAAGGGGGTTTTAGGGTTAGGCATCAAAAAGGGAATTTTAGGGCTAGGCAACAGGAAGGGGGGGGGGGAGGGGGTTAGACACCACCAGGGAAGTTGTAAGGTTAGGCATCACCAGGGGGTATCTTAGGGTTAGGCACCACCTGGGGAGGTCTAAGGTTTAGGCACCACCAGGGAAGGATTAGGGTTAGGCACCACCAGGTGGGTCTAAGGGTTAGGGACCACCTGGGGGGTCTAAGAGTTAGGCACCAGCAGGGGGGTGGTTTCAGGGTTAGGCACCACCAGGGGTGTCTAAGATTAAAGCACCACCTGGGGGGTCTAAGGGTTAGGAACCACAAGGGGAGTATTAGTGTTAAGCACCAACAGAGGGGTCTTAGGGTTAAACACCACCAGGGGGGTCTTAGAGTTATGCACCACCAGGGGTGTCTAAGGGTAAGGCACCACCAGGTGGGTCTTAGGGTTAGGCACCACCAGCAGGGCATCGTAGTTCGCATCTACGCATCGTAGTTCGTAGGTAAAGTTTCAAAACAATGGTTACGAATTTAAACGTAGAGAAGTACCGTTATGTATAGCTAACGCCCACTATACGTAGTTAACATGTGTATTGCGTAGTGAACTACGAATGCGCTACTCGCGTCTAATTTTCCGCATGTGATTGTATGTGAAAAAAATGTACGCATTGGAAAGGAAAATGTATGCATAGAAGAGTTCCCGGTATAAGCATTTTAAGAGGAATTAATGCGTAAAATTTTCTGCATGCGGGAATAAGCATTCGCATACTCTACGGTTCACACTACGCGTAATTGCGTATTTTAACGCGTAGTCTACAAAATGCATACGAACTGAATATTTGATTTAGAAGACGTAGTTTGGTGAAGCGTAATTGCGTAAAACTATACGTAGTTCCAGCGTAGCGAATTTGGCTGACTACAACCATCCCTAACCACTAGGGAGTTCTTAGGGTTAGGCATCAGTAAAGGGAGGGTTCTGTGTGAGAGTAGGGTTAGGTTAAGGAGTAGTAAAATATTAGTAATATTTTGTTTTTTATTGTTATATACTATATTTTGCAATTTCTGTTTCACCCAGCACACTTATTTATTACCATCATTTTAATATCTTTATTATTCTTTTTCAGATAAAGATAAAGAAATGATAAAAAATAACTTAAACATTTCGCTTGGCAATACTTAAAATCATTAAAAATTACTTTAGAAACAATTGCTAATTTGAACCTATATTTATTTGTAAATTTATATTTTCCTATCATTGCTGAAAAAACAATGATTTCAGCTTTATTCTGCGCCCTTTTTTCACAGTGCCTCTATTTCATGCACACGCCATGGAATATCTGGTAGAGATAAGTCAAACTCTACTTTTTTAAGTATCCTAGAAGATTTATTTCCAGTAATGCATATGGCATCCTCAATTTAAATCTCCTTCATTTAATGTTAAAAAGACCCCTAGAATACTTAAAAAAAAGTCCAGTTGAATTTGACATATGTCCACTATGTACAAGGTCTAGACTTTTTGCTGCCTGAAGCAAACTTGTAAGGATTAGAAATGGCCTGAACAGTTCACCGGCGAATAGTTCCTGGTGAACATCGAATGTTCGCCATTCGCATTTAATGCAATTTTTTTAAACAAATTTGCGTTCACTTTTTTACATTGAAGTTAATAACTGCTGACTTTAACAATAGCAAAGCCCCTGTACATGCTAGAAACACCAACTTTTCAGGGTATATGAAGAGGGACAGTGGGTGCGAAAGAAAAAAAAATAAAAAAAGACCTTATAGTTTTTGAGCAAATCAAAGTTAAAGTTAGAGGAAAAAAGGCGCAATTTACTGTAAATGCGGTAAATGACAGTTACTGTATTAACATGTATACAAAACTATTTTTTTTTCTGTTCATTGTTTTAAATTTTTTTTAAAAATGATGTGAGATCCACCCTCCTGAGCCTTTTTGCCCCTTGTCCCCATGTAGGCTGGGATAGCCAGAATGCAAAGCTTTGCATTCCGATTATACTTGCCCTCATGGTATTGGGGACTCCGGGGGAAGGGGTGGCAAAGCCTCCCTCTCCCGTCCAGAGCCCTTGTCCAATCCATGGACAAGGGGCTCTTCCCCACCTCCGGTGCCCCAGGAGGAGATGATGTGATGATTCCGGGGGGTGGGGGGAAGTTCATGGTGGCATCTGGGAGTCCCCTTTAAGATGCTCACCCCCCCCCCCCTGACCCCCCCCCCTCCCCCCAGGAGAAATGAGTATAGGGGTATTTATTGTTTGAAATACTTACTGTACCTTTAAGAAAATGTTCCCATATGAATATCCTCGGAAATGCCCCACGCCAATAGTGATGCTCAAATACCCCTTTTTAAAATTCGAGTTTGGTCGAATTCGAATAGTAAATTATTCGAGGTCAGTCGAATATTCGAGTCGAATAATTTTTACTATTCGATTCGACCTCGGACTTCGAGCTCACTATTCGAGTCGGTATTCGAGCTCACTATTCGAGCTGACTATTCGAATTGTCCTTAAATAGCTTCCAACACTTGTTTTGAGGGTGAATGATGCAAGAAACATCTTTTTTTCCAAGTAACAACAGCAAGTGATTATGTGGGGATGTTCCTTTAAAAAAAAATGTGGAAAGAGAAGTTGTGTCCTAAATTTTGTTCAGTAGTGTTACTGTATATACTTGTTCTTCTTCTTCTTTATCTTTCTTCTTCTTCTAGATCTTCTTCTTCTTCATCATCTTCTTCTTCTTCTTCTTCTTCATCATCTTCTTCTTCATCTTCTTCATCTTCTTCTTCATCTTCATCTTCATCTTCTTCTTCTTCTTCATCTTCATCTTCTTCATCTTCTTCTTCTTCTTCTTCTTCTTCATCTTCTTCTTCTTCATCTTCTTCTTCTTCATCTTCTTCTTCTTCATCTTCTTCATCTTCTTCTTCTTCATCTTCTTCATCTTCTTCTTCTTCTTCTTCATCTTCTTCTTCTTCATCTTCTTCTTCTTCATCTTCTTCATCTTCTTCTTCTTTTTCATCTTCTTTTTCATCTTCTTCTTCATCTTCTTCTTCATCTTCTTCTTCATCTTCTTCTTCTTCATCTTCTTCATCTTCTTCTTCTTTATCTTCTTCTTCTTTTTCATCTTCTTCTTCATCATCTTCACGTATTTCTCTTTTCAATTTTTTTTTAAAGAAATGCAGCTATTTTTGAGCGTAACAAATAGCTGGTGGGCGCACGCATGTTGGAAGCGCCATTGTATGTGCTCCCTGGCAGTGGAAACACAAAGACAGCAGGAGGTAAATTCAGCAGCAGGAGGAGGAGGATGAGTGTGTGGCAGCAGGCAGTCAATGAGGCAGGCAGCTCGCCGTGACATAATAGCCCTGGTACCTAGCGGTGATACCAGGGCTGTAAATAAACACAACAGGAGGTCCCAGACAGCGGTCGTGCAGCCCACATTGTGTCCAATACACAACTGGGACAACACAGTTTTCAACCCGGGCACCTCAGAAAAATTAAACCTTTTTTTTTTTTTAATGGTTTTTTGGTTTTTGGTTTTACAACCAATATAGCTATTGTTTGACGTAATAGCTGGTGGCAGAGTGGCAGCAGAAGAAGGTAATGCTGTGTACCCTGGCAGTGGGAAACACAGACAGACAGCAGCAGCAGGAGGAGGAATGGAGGAGTAGGCGAGCAGCTATTGTTTGACGTAATAGCTGGTGGCAGAGTGGCAGCAGAAGGTAAATCATCTGTGTACCCTGGCAATGGGAAACACAGACAGACAGCAGCAGCAGCAGCAGGAGGAGGTGTGGAGGAGCAGTGTGAGTGTGGCAGCAGGTAGGCAGCGTGACATAATAGCCCTGGTACCTAGCGGTGATACCAGGGCTGTAAATAAACACAACAGGAGGTCCCAGACAGCGGTCGTGCAGCCCACATTGTGTCCAATACACAACTGGGACAACACAGTTTTCAACCCGGGCACCTCAGAAAAATTAAACCTTTTTTTTTTTTTAATGGTTTGTTTGGGTTTTGGTTTTGCAACCAATATAGCTATTGTTTGACGTAATAGCTGGTGGCAGAGTGGCAGCAGAAGAAGGTAATTCTGTGTACCCTGGCAGTGGGAAACACAGACAGACAGCAGCAGCAGGAGGAGGAATGGAGGAGTAGGCGAGCAGCTATTGTTTGACGTAATAGCTGGTGGCAGAGTGGCAGCAGAAGGTAAATCATCTGTGTACCCTGGCAGTGGGAAACACAGACAGACAGCAGCAGCAGCAGCAGGAGGAGGTGTGGAGGAGCAGTGTGAGTGTGGCAGCAGGTAGGCAGCGTGACATAATAGCCCTGGTACCTAGCGGTGATACCAGGGCTGTAAATAAACACAACAGGAGGTCCCAGACAGCGGTCGTGCAGCCCACATTGTGTCCAATACACAACTGGGACAACACAGTTTTCAACCCGGGCACCTCAGAAAAATTAAACCTTTTTTTTTTTTTAATGGTTTTTTGGTTTTTGGTTTTACAACCAATATAGCTATTGTTTGACGTAATAGCTGGTGGCAGAGTGGCAGCAGAAGAAGGTAATGCTGTGTACCCTGGCAGTGGGAAACACAGACAGACAGCAGCAGCAGGAGGAGGAATGGAGGAGTAGGCGAGCAGCTATTGTTTGACGTAATAGCTGGTGGCAGAGTGGCAGCAGAAGGTAAATCATCTGTGTACCCTGGCAGTGGGAAACACAGACAGACAGCAGCAGCAGCAGCAGGAGGAGGTGTGGAGGAGCAGTGTGAGTGTGGCAGCAGGTAGGCAGCGTGACATAATAGCCCTGGTACCTAGCGGTGATACCAGGGCTGTAAATAAACACAACAGGAGGTCCCAGACAGCGGTCGTGCAGCCCACATTGTGTCCAATACACAACTGGGACAACACAGTTTTCAACCCGGGCACCTCAGAAAAATTAAACCTTTTTTTTTTTTTAATGGTTTTTTGGTTTTTGGTTTTACAACCAATATAGCTATTGTTTGACGTAATAGCTGGTGGCAGAGTGGCAGCAGAAGAAGGTAATGCTGTGTACCCTGGCAGTGGGAAACACAGACAGACAGCAGCAGCAGGAGGAGGAATGGAGGAGTAGGCGAGCAGCTATTGTTTGACGTAATAGCTGGTGGCAGAGTGGCAGCAGAAGGTAAATCATCTGTGTACCCTGGCAGTGGGAAACACAGACAGACAGCAGCAGCAGCAGCAGGAGGAGGTGTGGAGGAGCAGTGTGAGTGTGGCAGCAGGTAGGCAGCGTGACATAATAGCCCTGGTACCTAGCGGTGATACCAGGGCTGTAAATAAACACAACAGGAGGTCCCAGACAGCGGTCGTGCAGCCCACATTGTGTCCAATACACAACTGGGACAACACAGTTTTCAACCCGGGCACCTCAGAAAAATTAAACCTTTTATTTTTTTTAATGGTTTGTTTGGTTTTGGTTTTGCAACCAATATAGCTATTGTTTGACGTAATAGCTGGTGGCAGAGTGGCAGCAGAAGAAGGTAATTCTGTGTACCCTGGCAGTGGGAAACACAGACAGACAGCAGAAGGGCAGTACACAGCAGCCCACTGTAGGTGTAAAATGTGTGGCTGCAGGCGACGTAATAGTCAAAGTGAACCAGGCTGGCTTAGTGAGCAGGAGCCAGGAGGTGGTAAAGGGTGGTAAGGCACATTAACGATGGTTCCGGCAGCCAGTTCATGTCCCCCTCTCGCCGACAACAGGGGCCAGGAACTCGCCTTCCACCCACGCCTGGTTCATCTTGAGAAACGTCAGTCTGTCCACAGACTTGTGAGACAGACGTGAGCGTTTCTCGGTGACCACGCCACCAGCTGCACTGAAGCAGCGCTCGGACAGCACGCTGGAAGGGGGGCAGGACAGCACTTCCAGGGCGTACTGCGCCAGCTCGCTCCAGATCTCCATGCGCTTGACCCAATACTCCATGGGATCAACAGGGGCATCGCTGTCAAGCCCGCTGTACGACCCCATGTAGTCAGCCACCATGCGGGTCAGGCGCTGGCTGTGACCGGAGGAGGATGCTGCTGCATGCATCTCCTCTCTAGTCACTGCTGCCGGAGCCTCTACAGTCCTGTAGAGCTCGTGGCTGAGAGACAGCAGGTCTGTGGGGCGCTTGCTGCTGCTGGATGCAGGCACCTGCTGCTGCCTCTGTGCTGGCTGCTGGACAGTGGGGGTGGAAGGCTGGGGGAAGGCTTCCTCCAAGCGCTCAACAAGGGCCTGCTGCAAGCTCCTTATTTGTTGCGCTGGGTCTCCTCCTGCAGGCGGCAGGAACTGGCTCAACTTCCCCTTGAGGCGTGGGTCCAACATCATGCTGATCCAGATCTCCTCCCTCTGCTTCATCTGGATCACCCTGGGGTCCCTGCGCAGGCACGTCAGCATGTGCGCTGCCATTGGGAAGAGGCGGGCCACGTCTGCTGGCACATCGACGTCAGTGCTGTCCTCATCCTCCTCCTCTGCCGCCTCATCCTCTCTCCACCCCCGCACCAACTCAGCTGCGCTGTGCTGATCCCCCTCATCAGCAGCCAGGTCAGGGACCTCCACCAAGTCCTCCTCCTCCTCCCCCTCAGAGGTGGACTGCGCAGCTGGTTGCCGCTCCTGCTGGTCCAAGGCTGCCGCTCCCTGTTCCAGCAAAGCATCGAGGGCCCTGTTCAGCAGAGAAACCAGGGGCACCCACTCGCAGACCATAGCATGGTCCCTGCTCACCATGTTTGTGGCCTGCAGGAAGGGAGCCAGCACAAAGCACACCTGCTGCATGTGCCTCCAGTCATCATCGGGGACGATGGACGGGATGTTGCTGGTCTTGTCCCTTCTCTGAGCTGCGGAAACAGTGGCCAGGGCAAGGTACTGGTTGACAGCGTGCCTCTGTTCAACCAGACGCTCCAACATCGCCAGGGTGGAGTTCCAGCGAGTCGGAACGTCAAGGATCAGCCGATGGCGTGGCAGATCCAGCTCCTTTTGCACGTCTTCCAGGCTCGCACAGGCTGCAGCCGAGCGCCGGAAGTGACGCACAACATTCCTTGCCGTTTCCAGCAGTTCGCCCATCCCCTGGTAGGTGCGCAGGAACTTCTGCACCACCAGGTTCAGCACGTGGGCAAGACAGGGGATGTGGGTCAGGTTTCCCCTGTCTATTGCGGCAACCAGATTGGCCCCATTGTCGGCCACCACCTCTCCGACTCTGAGGCCTCTGGGGGTCAGCCAAATCCTCTCCTGCTCCTGGAGTTTGGCCAACACATGGGTTGCCGTCAGCTTGGTCTTCCCAAGGCTGACCAAGTGCAGCAGCGCTTGGCAGTGGCGGGCCTTCACGCTGCTGCTGAGGCGGGGGGTTTGGCCAGGTGTGCCGGAGGATGGCAGAGGATCGGAGGAACCTGCTGCAGTTCCCCTGAGCCTGCGGGGTGGCACCACCCACTGTGTTGCTGCTGCTGCTGTGCCCGCTGCTGCTCTCCCATCCTCACCCCCTTCCACCAAGCTGACCCAGTGGACAGTGAAGGACAGGTAGCGGCCTGTCCCGAAGCGGCTGCTCCAGGAGTCCATGGTGACGTGGACCCTTTCACCAACCGCGTGCTCCAGCCCTCGCTCCACATTGGCCATCACAAAGCGGTGCAGTGCAGGAATGGCCTTGCGGGCAAAGAAGTGTCTGCTGGGGAGCTGCCAGTCTGGGGCTGCGCAAGCAAGCAGCGCACGAATGTCGCTCCCCTCCTGCACGAGCGTGTACGGCAGGAGTTGGGAGCACATGGCCCGTGCCAGCAAGCCGTTCAGCTGCCGCACGCGACGGCTGCTGGGAGGCAGAGCCCTAACCACCCCCTGGAAGGACTCGCTCAAAAGGCTCTGGCGTGGCCTTTTGCTGACACGGGAATCAGCAGACACAGCGGAGGAGGCCACTGAGGACTGGCTGCCAGAACAGGCCTCAGTGTCGGCGGCAGGAGTTGCAGAGGGGGGAGGAGCAGTGCGTTTCCGCACTCCTGCTGGTGCTGCTGGAGGAGCAGGAGGGCGGGTGGCTGCTGTTGCTGCTGCTGCTGCTGCTGAAGGCTGTGCAGTGATGGGTGTGGTGCCACTGCCAGCACCAGATGCCTTCAGCCTCTGGAACTCCTCATGCTGGTGGAAATGTTTAGCCGCAAGGTGGTTGATGAGCGAGCTGGTGCAGAACTTTAAGGGGTCTGCACCTCTGCTCAACTTCCGCTGACAGTGGTTGCAAGTGGCGTACTTGCTGTACACAGTGGGCATGGTGAAATATCGCCAGATTGGTGACTTAAACATCCCCCTACGGCATGGAAGCGCTGCTGCCTGTCTCCCTGTGGTGGTTGGGGGGGGGGCTTGGGTGCGGCTGGTGGTGGTACTGGCAGATGCTGCTGCTGCTGAGCCTGAGACACCAGCAGGCTGTGGGACCTGCCTACTGCTGCTGCCAATGCTTGCAATGATGCGCCTCCTTGCAAGGCCCACAAGAGCATCCTCCTCCTCAGAGCTGCTGAGGACGACATCCCCTGGAGGTGGTGGCACCCAGTCTCTGTCTGTCACCGGGTCATCATCATCCTCCCCCTCCTGAAACATGTCCTGCTGGGATGAGGACCCCCCAAACTCCTCTCCTGATGCATGGATGGGCTGCTTGACTGTCGCCACAGTCTTGCTGTCCAATCCCTCATCCCCCAAAGTGCCCATCAGCATCTCCTCCTCAAGATCGCCAACAACAGCAGACAATTTACTCATGATGCCTGGGGTCAAAAGACTGCTGAATGACAGGTCGGCGAGTGACGGTGAACTGGCCTCCTCCCCAGACCCTGCTGGGCGGCTGCTGCGAACAGGGGTGGTGGTGGTGGTGAGGGTGGAGGCCTCGGATGCAGAGCTGATGGCGGGCTGCTCATCCTCCGTCATGAGTTGCACCACAGTGTCTGCATCCTTTTCCTCAATGGGACGTTTCCGACCCGGCTGGAGGAAAATGGGAGCAGGTGCTACACGCTGCTGCTGCTGTGTCTCTGCAGCGTGAGTTGCAGATGCTCCTGCTGGGCGGCGCCCAAGGCGTCCACGGCCAGTGGCTATGGGAGGAATGTTAGCCACTGACGCTGCTGCTGCTGCTGCGGAACTGTGCATGGTGGCGCGCCCGCGGCCGCGGCTTGCCACAATGCTGCTCCCTCTCCTCCTGATTCCCTTGCTGCCCTTCCCCTTGCCCAAACCGCGCTGGCTGCCACTTCCAGACATCTTCAATGTTTTGGGCGTATAGACAAAAGTTTTGTAAAAGGGCGGGTGAAAAGTGGGGTACTTTAATGGAGTGGGTTGGTTGGTGAGGTGACTGAGTGAGTGTCCCCTAGTACAGTAAGTAAGTAGTAACAGTCAGGAAGTACAACTAGCAGTTACAATAATCAGTAGTAATCACAAGTAAATTTAGTGTGTGTACACTCAGACAGTGAGTGACCGCACGCAGGAGCTAGTAGCCTATGAACACAGTGACTGAGTGTCCTAGACTCCTAGTACAGTAAGAGTAAGTAGTAACAGTAAGTAGAACTAACTAATTACAATAATCAATCAGCGATCAGAAGGAAATGGAGTGTGGGTGGTGTGTGTACACTCAGACAGTGAGTGACCGCACGCAGGAGCTAGTAGCCTATGAACACAGTGACTGAGTGTCCTAGACTCCTAGTACAGTAAGAGTAAGTAGTAACAGTAAGTAGAACTAACTAATTACAATAATCAATCAGCGATCAGAAGGAAATGGAGTGTGGGTGGTGTGTGTACACTCAGACAGTGAGTGACCGCACGCAGGAGCTAGTAGCCTATGAACACAGTGACTGAGTGTCCTAGACTCCTAGTACAGTAAGAGTAAGTAGTAACAGTAAGTAGAACTAACTAATTACAATAATCAATCAGCGATCAGAAGGAAATGGAGTGTGGGTGGTGTGTGTACACTCAGACAGTGAGTGACCGCACGCAGGAGCTAGTAGCCTATGAACACAGTGACTGAGTGTCCTAGACTCCTAGTACAGTAAGAGTAAGTAGTAACAGTAAGTAGAACTAACTAATTACAATAATCAATCAGCGATCAGAAGGAAATGGAGTGTGGGTGGTGTGTGTACACTCAGACAGTGAGTGACCGCACGCAGGAGCTAGTAGCCTATGAACACAGTGACTGAGTGTCCTAGACTCCTAGTACAGTAAGAGTAAGTAGTAACAGTAAGTAGAACTAACTAATTACAATAATCAATCAGCGATCAGAAGGAAATGGAGTGTGGGTGGTGTGTGTACACTCAGACAGTGAGTGACCGCACGCAGGAGCTAGTAGCCTATGAACACAGTGACTGAGTGTCCTAGACTCCTAGTACAGTAAGAGTAAGTAGTAACAGTAAGTAGAACTAACTAATTACAATAATCAATCAGCGATCAGAAGGAAATGGAGTGTGGGTGGTGTGTGTACACTCAGACAGTGAGTGACCGCACGCAGGAGCTAGTAGCCTATGAACACAGTGACTGAGTGTCCTAGACTCCTAGTACAGTAAGAGTAAGTAGTAACAGTAAGTAGAACTAACTAATTACAATAATCAATCAGCGATCAGAAGGAAATGGAGTGTGGGTGGTGTGTGTACACTCAGACAGTGAGTGACCGCACGCAGGAGCTAGTAGCCTATGAACACAGTGACTGAGTGTCCTAGACTCCTAGTACAGTAAGAGTAAGTAGTAACAGTAAGTAGAACTAACTAATTACAATAATCAATCAGCGATCAGAAGGAAATGGAGTGTGGGTGGTGTGTGTACACTCAGACAGTGAGTGACCGCACGCAGGAGCTAGTAGCCTATGAACACAGTGACTGAGTGTCCTAGACTCCTAGTACAGTAAGAGTAAGTAGTAACAGTAAGTAGAACTAACTAATTACAATAATCAATCAGCGATCAGAAGGAAATGGAGTGTGGGTGGTGTGTGTACACTCAGACAGTGAGTGACCGCACGCAGGAGCTAGTAGCCTATGAACACAGTGACTGAGTGTCCTAGACTCCTAGTACAGTAAGAGTAAGTAGTAACAGTAAGTAGAACTAACTAATTACAATAATCAATCAGCGATCAGAAGGAAATGGAGTGTGGGTGGTGTGTGTACACTCAGACAGTGAGTGACCGCACGCAGGAGCTAGTAGCCTATGAACACAGTGACTGTCTGACTGAGTGTCCTAGACTCCTAGTACAGTAAGAGTAAGTAGTAACAGTAAGTACAACTAACTAACAATAATCTATCAGTAATCAGAAGGAAATAGAGTGTGTGTACACACAGACAGTGAGTGAGTGCACACACGCAGGAGCTAGCTAGTAGCCTATAAACAGTGACAGTCAGTGAGTGTCCTACTCCTAGTACAGTATAACTACAATACTATTAGTAAAGGACAGCAGAAATACTGGTATAGATGAGAGAAATAAACAGAGGACAGCTGCCCACAGAGGCAAGGCCCCCCTGAGGCCTAAACCTGTAAGCTTGCAGCAGCTGCCTGTCTCTAATGTAACACACAAGCTACTAACTAAAATACAATGTCTATCTAACTAACAACAATATAGGTGTATATGGCAGGTGTAGGTGAGCAAAAACGCTAGGTAAATGATCACAATAGAGCACTTGCTAAGCCAAAGCACAAAGGAGCAACTCTCTCTCTGTACAAGTCTCAGGCAAGCATGGAGAAACGGAACATGGCGGCCGCTATTTATAGGGTAGGGGCTGGCCAGGGTCCCCCTTTGTGATTGGCTGCCGTCAGAGGGCCTGGGAGCCCTCTGATTGGCTCTAAGGACATCAATCTGGGCTATGACGCTATTCGAGCTCGGTACCGAGCTCGAATAGCGCCGTTTGCTCGAATAGCTCGAATAGTGAATGGGCTATTCGAGTGTACTCGGATAGCCCATTCAAATAGCTACAGCTATTCGGAGCTCGAATACCGAGCTCGGATAGCTGAAAAAGAGCTCGAATATTCGAGCTACTCGAATATTCGAGCTCTGCTGAGCACCACTGCACGCCAATATCCTCTCATCTTGTGAGCTTGTTACATTCATTGAAGATCACCACGCACCTGATGTTGCACAGAGATGCTCACCGCACAGCTTATGCAGCTCTCAGCTAAGTCAGCATCTTTGAATTTGTTAATAGACCAATGGGGGTCAGGAGGATTCTGTTAAAACCAATGGGGAGACTTGGAGCCAAAATTTAAAGATGCTTAGTTAGCTGAGAGCAGCATCAGCTGCGCAGTGAGCATCTCAATGTAACATCGGTGCACAGAGATCATCAATCAATGTAACAACCTCCAAAGATGAGAGGATATTGGCATGGGACATTTCTGAGGATATTGGTGTGGGAACATTTTCTTAAAGGTACAGGTAAGAATTTCTGGTTAATTTACAACAATAAAAGACTTTTTTTCATTGTTGTGTTTTTATTTCATTTAACCCTTTGTGGAAATTGGTAAGGGGTACTTTGTACTCCAATAATCATTTCTTCTGGGAGGGGGGCCTGGCATCTGGGGGTCCCCTTCTTAAAGGTGATTCCCAGAATCCACCATCAACCCTCCCAGGGAGTCATTGCCCCACCTCCTCCTGGGACACTGGAGGTTGGGGAAGATCCCCTTGGCCATGGATTGGACAAGGGCTCCAGGGGCAGGGGGAGGCTTGGCTGCCCTTCTCCCCCATAGCCCCCCCATACCATGAACCATGTGGGCTGGTATAGTCAGGGTGCACAGTCCAACACGGCTGGGACTCTACATTCTGGCTATCCCAGCCTGCATGGGGGATAAGAGGTTAAAAAGGGTCGGGAGGGCGGACCCCATGTCATTTTTTTCTTATTTAAAGCAATGAACAGAAAAAAAATACTTTTACATACATGTTAATACAGTAACTGTCATTTTACCGCATTTAAATCGCACCTTTTTTCCTCTAAAGTTTTTCTCTTCTTGTTCTCACTGTTCTTCTTAACATAACCTGCAAATTTGGTGTTTCTAGTACCTAATGCGGCTTTGCTATTAACCGCTAAAGTCAGCGAGCGTTTAAACATTTACCACACTCAGAAGGAGAACTTTAACTGCCTAACGACTGCTCCACGCTGATTGGCGTGCGCAGCGTGGCAGCCCCAGGACCGCTCCACGCCGATTGGCTTGAATGGCTGGGAATTAGTGTTGGGCGAACAGTGTTCGCCACTGTTCGGGTTCTGCAGAACATCACCCTGTTCGGGTGATGTTCGGGTTCGGCCGAACACCTGATTGTGTTCGGCCAAACTGTTCGGCCGTATGGCCGAACTAAGAGCGCATGGCCGAACGTTACCCGAACGTTCGGCTAGCGCTGTGATTGGCCGAACGGGTCACGTGTAGTGTTGGGCGAACATCTAGATGTTCGGGTTCGGGCCGAACATGGCCGAACTCCGAACATAATGGAAGTCAATGGGGACCCGAACTTTCGTGCTTTGTAAAGCCTCCTTATATGCTACATACCCCAAATTTACAGGGTATGTGCACCTTGGGAGTGGGTACAAGAGGGAAAAAAATTAGCAAAAAGAGCTTATAGTTTTTGAGAAAATCGATTTTAAAGTTTCAAAGGGAAAACTGTCTTTTAAATGCGGGAAATGTCTGTTTTCTTTGCACAGGTAACATGCTTTTTGTCGGCATGCAGTCATAAATGTAATACATATAAGAGGTTCCAGGAAAAGGGACCGGTAACGCTAACCCAGCAGCAGCACACGTGATGGAACAGGAGGAGGGTGGCGCAGGAGGAGAAGGCCACGCTTTGAGACACAACAACCCAGGCCTTGCATGAGGACAAGAAGCGTGCGGATAGCAATTTGCATTTTGTCGCCATGCAGTCATAAATGTAATACAGATGAGAGGTTCAATAAACAGGGACCGGAAACGCTAACCCATCACAGATGTTCATTGTTCATGTTACTTGGTTGGGGTCCGGGAGTGTTGCGTAGTCGTTTCCAATCCAGGATTGATTCATTTTAATTTGAGTCAGATGGTCTGCATTTTCTGTGGAGAGGCGGATACGCCGCCGATCTGTGACGATGCCTCCGGCAGCACTGAAACAGCGTTCCGACATAACGCTGGCTGCCGGGCAAGCCAGCACCTCTATTGCGTACATTGCCAGTTTGTGCCAGGTGTCTAGCTTCGATACCCAATAGTTGAAGGGTGCAGATGGATTGTTCAACACAGCTACGCCATCTGACATGTAGTCCTTGACCATCTTCTCCAGGCGATCGGTGTTGGAGGTGGATCTGCACGCTTGCTGTTCTGTGTGCTGCTGCATGGGTGTCAGAAAATTTTCCCACTCCAAGGACACTGCCGATACCATTCCCTTTTGGGCACTAGCTGCGGCTTGTGTTGTTTGCTGCCCTCCTGGTTGTCCTGGGTTTGCGGAAGTCAGTCTGTCGGCGTACAACTGGCTAGAGGAGGGGGAGGATGTCAATCTCCTCTCTAAAGTCTCCACAAGGGCCTGCTGGTATTCTTCCATTTTGACCTGTCTGGCTCTTTCTTCAAGCAGTTTTGGAACATTGTGTTTGTACCGTGGATCCAGAAGGGTATAAACCCAGTAATTGGTGTTGTCCAGAATGCGCACAATGCGTGGGTCGTGTTCAATGCAGAAGTGGTGCTCAGCAGAGCTCGAATATTCGAGTAGTTCGAATATTCGAGCTCTTTTTCAGCTATTCGAGCTCGGTATTCGAGCTCCGAATAGCTGGAGCTATTCGAATGGGCTATCCGAGTACACTCGAATAGCCCATTCACTATTCGAGCTATTCGAGCCACCCGGCGCTAATAGCGTCATAGCCCAGATTGATGTCCTTAGAGCCAATCAGAGGGCTCCCAGGCCCTCTGACGGCAGCCAATCACAGAGGGGGACCCTGGCCAGCCCCTACCCTATAAATAGCGGCCGCCATGTTCGGTTTTTCCATGCTTGCCTGAGACTTGTACAGAGAGAGAGTTGCTCCTTTGTGCTTTGGCTTAGCAAGTGCTCTATTGTGGTCATTTACCTAGCGTTTTTGCTCACCTACACCTGCCATATACACCTATATTGTTGTTAGTTAGATAGACATTGTATTTTAGTTAGTAGCTTGTGTGTTACATTAGAGAACTGCAGGCAGCTGCTGCAAGCTTACAGGTTTAGGCCTCAGGGGGGCCTTGCCTCTGTGGGCAGCTGTCCTCTGTTTATTTCTCTCATATTCTATACCAGTATTTCTGCTGTCCTTTACTAATAGTATTGTAGTTATACTGCACTAGGAGTAGGACACTCACTGACTGTCACTGTTTATAGGCTACTAGCTAGCTCCTGCGTGTGTGCACTCACTCACTGTCTGTGTGTACACACACTCTATTTCCTTCTCATTACTGTTTGATTATTGTTAGTTGTACTTACTTACTACTTACTCTTACTGTACCCGTAGGGACACTCACTGTCACTGTTCATATAGGCTACTACTACCTCCTGCGTGTGCGCACTCACTGTCTGAGTGTACACACACAACACACACTCTATTTCCTTCTGATCGCTGATTGATTATTGTAATTAGTTAGTTCTACTTACTGTTACTACTTGTACTTACTCACTCTTACTGTACTAGGAGTCTAGGACACTGAGTCACTGTGTTCATAGGCTACTAGCTCCTGCCTGCGTGCACTCACTGTCTGAGTGTACACACACCCACACTCCATTTCCTTCTGATCGCTGATTGATTATTGTAATTAGTTAGTTCTACTTACTGGTGTTACTACTTACTCTTACTGTGCTAGGAGTCTAGGACACTCAGTCACTGTGTTCATAGGCTACTAGCTCCTGCCTGCGTGCACTCACTGTCTGAGTGTTCACACACCCACACTCCATTTCCTTCTGATCGCTGATTGATTATTGTAATTAGTTAGTTCTTCTTACTGTTACTACTTACTCTTACTGTACTAGGAGTCTAGGACACTCAGTCACTGTGTTCATAGGCTACTAGCTCCTGCGTGCGTGCACTCACTGTCTGAGTGTACACACACCCACACTCCATTTCCTTCTGATCGCTGATTGATTATTGTAATTAGTTAGTTCTACTTACTGTTATTACTTACTCTTACTGTACTAGGAGTCTAGGACACTCAGTCACTGTGTTCATAGGCTACTAGCTGCTGCGTGCGTGCACTCACTGTCTGAGTGTACACACACCCACACTCCATTTCCTTCTGATCGCTAATTGATTATTGTAATTAGTTAGTTCTTCTTACTGTTACTACTTACTCTTACTGTACTAGGAGTCTAGGACACTCAGTCACTGTGTTCATAGGCTACTAGCTCCTGCGTGCGTGCACTCACTGTCTGAGTGTACACACACCCACACTCCATTTCCTTCTGATCGCTGATTGATTATTGTAATTATTTAGTTCTACTTACTGTTATTACTTACTCTTACTGTACTAGGAGTCTAGGACACTCAGTCACTGTGTTCATAGGCTACTAGCTCCTGCGTGCGTGCACTCACTGTCTGAGTGTACACACACCCACACTCCATTTCCTTCTGATCGCTGATTGATTATTGTAATTAGTTAGTTCTACTTACTGTTATTACTTACTCTTACTGTACTAGGAGTCTAGGACACTCAGTCACTGTGTTCATAGGCTACTAGCTCCTGCGTGCGTGCACTCACTGTCTGAGTGTACACACACCCACACTCCATTTCCTTCTGATCGCTGATTGATTATTGTAATTAGTTAGTTCTACTTACTGTTATTACTTACTCTTACTGTACTAGGAGTCTAGGACACTCAGTCACTGTGTTCATAGGCTACTAGCTCCTGCGTGCGTGCACTCAGTGTCTGAGTGTACACACACCCACACTCCATTTCCTTCTGATCGCTGATTGATTATTGTAATTAGTTAGTTCTTCTTACTGTTACTACTTACTCTTACTGTACTAGGAGTCTAGGACACTCAGTCACTGTGTTCATAGGCTACTAGCTCCTGCGTGCGTGCACTCACTGTCTGAGTGTACACACACCCACACTCCATTTCCTTCTGATCGCTGATTGATTATTGTAATTAGTTAGTTCTACTTACTGTTATTACTTACTCTTACTGTACTAGGAGTCTAGGACACTCAGTCACTGTGTTCATAGGCTACTAGCTCCTGCGTGCGTGCACTCAGTGTCTGAGTGTACACACACACACACTCCATTTCCTTCTGATCGCTGATTGATTATTGTAATTAGTTAGTTCTTCTTACTGCTACTACTTACTCTTACTGTACTAGGAGTCTAGGACACTCAGTCACTGTGTTCATAGGCTACTAGCTCCTGCCTGCATGCACTCACTGTCTGAGTGTACACACACTAAATTTACTTGTGATTACTACTGATTATTGTAACTGCTAGTTGTACTTCCTGACTGTTACTACTTACTTACTGTACTAGGGGACACTCACTCAGTCACCTCACCAACCAACCCACTCCATTAAAGTACCCCACTTTTCACCCGCCCTTTTAAAAAACTTTTGTCTATACGCCCAAAACATTGAAGATGTCTGGAAGTGGCAGCCAGCGCGGTTTGGGCAAGGGGAAGGGCAGCAAGGGAATCAGGAGGAGAGGGAGCAGCATTGTGGCAAGCCGCGGCCGCGGGCGCGCCACCATGCACAGTTCCGCAGCAGCAGCAGCAGCGTCAGTGGCTAACATTCCTCCCATAGCCACTGGCCGTGGACGCCTTGGGCGCCGCCCAGCAGGAGCATCTGCAACTCACGCTGCAGAGACACAGCAGCAGCAGCGTGTAGCACCTGCTCCGATTTTCCTCCAGCCGGGTCGGAAACGTCCCATTGAGGAAAAGGATGCAGACACTGTGGTGCAACTCATGACGGAGGATGAGCAGCCCGCCATCAGCTCTGCATCCGAGGCCTCCACCCTCACCACCACCACCACCACCACCCCTGTTCGCAGCAGCCGCCCAGCAGGGTCTGGGGAGGAGGCCAGTTCACCGTCAGTCGCCGACCTCTCATTCAGCACTCTTTTGACCCCAGGCATGATGAGTCAATTGTCTGCTGTTGTTGGCGATTTTGAGGAGGAGATGCTGATGGGCACTTTGGGGGATGAGGGATTGGACAGCAAGACTGTGGCGACAGTCAAGCAGCCCATCCATGCATCAGGAGAGGAGTTTGGGGGGTCATCATCCCAGCAGGACATGTTTGAGGAGGGGGAGGATGATGTTGATGACCCGGTGACAGACAGAGACTGGGTGCCACCACCTCCAGGGGATGTCGTCCTCAGCAGCTCGGAGGAGGAGGAGGATGCGCTTGTGGGCCTTGCAAGGAGGCGCATCATTGCAAGCATTGGCAGCGACCCACAGCCTGCTGGTGTCTCAGGGCTCAGCAGCAGCAGCAGCAGCATCAGCCAGTACCACCACCAGCCGCACCCAAGCCCCCCCCCCAACCACCACAGGGAGACAGGCAGCAGCGCTTCCATGCCGTAGGGGGATGTTTCTGTCACCAATCTGGCGCTTTTTTCACCATGCCCACTGTGTACAGCAAGTACGCCACTTGCAACCACTGTCAGCGGAAGTTGAGCAGAGGTGCAGACCCCTTAAAGTTCAGCACCAGCTCGCTGATCAACCACCTTGCGGCTAAACATTTCCACCAGCATGAGGAGTTCCAGAGGCTGAAGGCATCTGGTGCTGGCAGTGGCACCACACCCATCACTGCACAGCCTTCAGCAGCAGCAACAGCAGCCACCCGCCCTCCTGCTCCTCCAGCAGCACCAGCAGGAGTGCGGAAACGCACTGCTCCTCCCCCCTCTGCAACTCCTGCCGCCGACACTGAGGCCTGTTCTGGCAGCCAGTCCTCAGTGGCCTCCTCCGCTGTGTCTGGTGATTCCCGTGTCAGCAAAAGGCCACGCCAGAGCCTTTTGAGCGAGTCCTTCCAGGGGGTGGTTAGGGCTCTGCCTCCCAGCAGCCGTCGCGTGCGGCAGCTGAACGGCTTGCTGGCACGGGCCATGTGCTCCCAACTCCTGCCGTACACGCTCGTGCAGGAGGGGAGCGACATGCGGGCGCTGCTTGCTTGTGCAGCCCCAGACTGGCAGCTCCCCAGCAGACACTTTTTCTCCCGCAAGGCCATTCCAGCACTGCACCGCTTTGTGATGGCCAATGTGGAGCGAGGGCTGGAGCACGCGGTTGGTGAAAGGGTCCACGTCACCATGGACTCCTGGAGCAGCCGCTTCGGGACAGGCCGCTACCTGTCCTTCACTGTCCACTGGGTCAGCTTGGTGGAAGGGGGTGAGGATGGGAGAGCAGCAGCGGGCACAGCAGCAGCAGCAGCAGCAACACAGTGGGTGGTGCCACCCCGCAGGGTCAGGGGGAACTGCAGCGGGTTCCTCCGATCCTCTGCCATCCTCCGCCACACCTGGCCAAACCCCCCGCCTCAGCAGCAGCGTGAAGGCCCGCCACTGCCAAGCGCTGCTGCACTTGGTCAGCTTGGCAAGACCAAGCTGACGGCAGCCACGTGTTGGCCAAACTCCAGGAGCAGGAGAGGATTTGGCTGACCCCCAGAGGCCTCAGAGTCGGAGAGGTGGTGTCCGACAATGGGGCCAATCTGGTTGCTGCCATAGACAGGGGAAACCTGACCCACATCCCCTGTCTTGCCCACGTGCTGAACCTGGTGGTGCAGAAGTTCCTGCGCACCTACCAGGGGATGGGCGAACTGCTGGAAACGGCAAGGAATGTTGTGCGTCACTTCCGGCGCTCGGCTGCAGCCTGTGCGAGCCTGGAAGACGTGCAAAAGGAGCTGGATCTGCCACGCCATCGGCTGATCATTGACGTTCCGACTCGCTGGAACTCCACCCTGGCGATGTTGGAGCGTCTGGTTGAACAGAGGCACGCTGTCAACCAGGTACCTTGCCCTGGCCACTGTTTCCGCAGCTCGGAGAAGGGACAAGACCAGCAACATCCCGTCCATCGTCCCCGATGATGACTGGAGGCACATGCAGCAGGTGTGCTTTGTGCTGGCTCCCTTCCTGCAGGCCACAAACATGGTGAGCAGGGACCATGCTATGGTCTGCGAGTGGGTGCCCCTGGTTTCTCTGCTGAACAGGGCCCTCGATGGTTTGCTGGAACAGGGAGCGGCAGCCTTGGACCAGCAGGAGCGGCAACCAGCTGCGCAGTCCACCTCTGAGGGGGAGGAGGAGGAGGACTTGGTGGAGGTCCCTGACCTGGCTGCTGATGAGGGGGATCAGCACAGCGCAGCTGAGTTGGTGCGGGGGTGGAGAGAGGATGAGGCGGCAGAGGAGGAGGATGAGGACAGCACTGACGTCGATGTGCCAGCAGACGTGGCCCGCCTCTTCCCAATGGCAGCGCACATGCTGGCGTGCCTGCGCAGGGACCCCAGGGGTGATCCAGATGAAGCAGAGGGAGGACATCTGGATCAGCATGATGTTGGACCCACGCCTCAAGGGGAAGTTGAGCCAGTTCCTGCCGCCTGCAGGAGGAGACCCAGCGCAACAAATAAGGAGCTTGCAGCAGGCCCTTGTTGAGCGCTTGGAGGAAGCCTTCCCCCAGCCTTCCACCCCCACTGTCCAGCAGCCAGCACAGAGGCAGCAGCAGGTGCCTGCATCCAGCAGCAGCAAGCGCCCCACAGACCTGCTGTCTCTCAGCCACGAGCTCTACAGGACTGTAGAGGCTCCGGCAGCAGTGACTAGAGAGGAGATGCATGCAGCAGCATCCTCCTCCGGTCACAGCCAGCGCCTGACCCGCATGGTGGCTGACTACATGGGGTCGTACAGCGGGCTTGACAGCGATGCCCCTGTTGATCCCATGGAGTATTGGGTCAAGCGCATGGAGATCTGGAGCGAGCTAGCGCAGTACGCCCTGGAAGTGCTGTCCTGCCCCCCTTCCAGCGTGCTGTCCGAGCGCTGCTTCAGTGCAGCTGGTGGCGTGGTCACCGAGAAACGCTCACGTCTGTCTCACAAGTCTGTGGACAGACTGACGTTTCTCAAGATGAACCAGGCGTGGGTGGAAGGCGAGTTCCTGGCCCCTGTTGTCGGCGAGAGGGGGACATGAACTGGCTGCCGGAACCATCGTTAATGTGCCTTACCACCCTTTACCACCTCCTGGCTCCTGCTCACTAAGCCAGCCTGGTTCACTTTGACTATTACGTCGCCTGCAGCCACACATTTTACACCTACAGTGGGCTGCTGTGTACTGCCCTTCTGCTGTCTGTCTGTGTTTCCCACTGCCAGGGTACACAGAATGACCTTCTTCTGCTGCCACTCTGCCACCAGCTATTACGTCAAACAATAGCTATATTGGTTGCAAAACCGAAACCAAACAAACCATTAAAAAAAAAAAAGGTTTAATTTTTCTGAGGTGCCCGGGTTGAAAACTGTGTTGTTCCAGTTGTGTATTGGACACAATGTGGGCTGCACGACCGCTGTCTGGGACCTCCTGTTGTGTTTATTTACGGCCCTGGTATCACCGCTAGGTACCAGGGCTATTATGTCACGCTGCCTACCTGCTGCCACACTCACACTGCTCCTCCATACCTCCTCCTGCTGCTGCTGCTGCTGTCTGTCTGTGTTTCCCACTGCCAGGGTACACAGATGATTTACCTTCTGCTGCCACTCTGCCACCAGCTATTACGTCAAACAATAGCTGCTCGCCTACTCCTCCATTCCTCCTCCTGCTGCTGCTGTCTGTCTGTGTTTCCCACTGCCAGGGTACACAGAATTACCTTCTTCTGCTGCCACTCTGCCACCAGCTATTACGTCCAAAAATAGCTAAATTGGTTGTAAAACCAAAAACCAAAAAACCATTAAAAAAAAAAAAAGGTTTAATTTTTCTGAGGTGCCCGGGTTGAAAACTGTGTTGTCCCAGTTGTGTATTGGACACAATGTGGGCTGCACGACCGCTGTCTGGGACCTCCTGTTGTGTTTATTTACGGCCCTGGTATCACCGCTAGGTACCAGGGCTATTATGTCACGCTGCCTACCTGCTGCCACACTCACACTACTCCTCCATTCCTCCTGCTGCTGCTGTCTGTCTGTGTTTCCCACTGCCAGGGTACACAGAATTACCTTCTGCTGCCACACTGCCACCAGCTATTACGTCAAACAATAGCTGCTCACATAATTACTCTCCTCCATTCCTCCTCCTGCTGCTGCTGCTGTCTGTCTGTGTTTCCCACCGCCAGGGTACACAGATTTACCTTCTGCTGCCACTCTGCCACCAGCTATTACGTCAAAAAATAGCTATATATCTGTGTAATTGGTTGTAAAACCAAAACTACAAAACCATTACAAAAAAAGGTTTAATTTTTCTGAGGTGCCCGGGTTGAAAACTGTGTTGTCCCAGTTGTGTATTGGACACAATGTGGGCTGCACGACCGCTGTCTGGGACCTCCTGTTGTGTTTATTTACAGCCATGGTATCACCGCTAGGTACCAGGGCTATTATGTCACGCTGCCTGCCTCATTGACTGCATGCTGCCACACACTCATCCTCCTCCTCCTGCTGCTAAATTTACCTCCTGCTGTCTGTGTGTTTCCACTGCCAGGGAGCACATACAATGGCGCTTCCAACATGCGTGCGCCACCAGCTATTTGTTGTTACGCTCAAAAATAGCTGCATTTCTTTAAAAAAAAAAAAAATGAAAAGAGAAATAAGTGACGAAGAAGACGATATAGAAGAAGATGAAGATGAAGAAGATGAAGAAGAAGAAGAAGAAGATGAAGAAGATGAATAAGAAGAAGAAGAAGAAGATGAAGAAGATGAAGAAGAAGATGAAGAAGATGAAGATGAAGAAGATGAAGAAGAAGATGAAGAAGATGAAGAAGAAGAAGAAGAAGAAGAAGAAGAAGAAGATGAAGAAGATGAAGATGAAGAAGATGAAGAAGAAGATGAAGAAGATGAAGAAGATGAAGAAGATGAAGAAGAAGATGAAGAAGATGAAGATGAAGAAGATGAAGATGAAGAAGATGAAGAAGATGAAGATGAAGAAGATGAAGATGAAGAAGATGAAGAAGAAGAAGAAGAAGAAGATGAAGAAGAAGAAGAAGATATAGAAGAAGAAGAAGAAGATATAGAAGATAAAGAAGAAGAAGAAGAAGAAGTATATACAGTACTGAACAAAATTCTGGACACAACTTCTCTTTTCACCTTTTTTTTTTTTTAAAGGAACATCCCCACATAATCACTTGCTGTTGTCACTTGGAAAAAAATATGTTTCTTGCATCATTAACCCTCAAAACAAGTGTTGGGAAGCTATTTAAGGCCAATTCGAATAGTCAGCTCGAATAATGAGCTCGAATACCGACTCGAATAGTGAGCTCGAAGTCCGAGGTCGAATCGAATAGTAAAATTTATTCGACTCGAATATTCGACTGACCTCGAATAATTTACTATTCGAATTCGACCAAACTCGAATTTTAAAAAGGGGTATTTGAGCACCACTACTTGTACCCACTCCCAAGGTGCACATACCCTGTAAATTTGGGGTATGTAGCATGTAAGGAAGCTTTACAAAGCACAAAAGTTCGGGTCCCCATTGACTTCCATTATGTTCGGAGTTCGGGTCGAACACCCGAACATCGCGGCCATGTTCGGCCTGTTCGGCCCGAACCCGAACATCTAGATGTTCGCCCAACACTACTGGGAATGGACTTTTCAGGGGATGGCGCATGCCTATGCGCTCGCATCCCTGCTGAATGGCGGAGTGGAACTCCGTCGTCAGTCTCCCAGTAGCGATTGCTTTTAGGGACTTTTAGATGGCGAAACCACCATCTAATAACTTTGTACAGCGCTGTGATCTACAGCAGCACTGTACTGGGGACAGCCGTGTGACATGGCTGTCCCCTCTGTAGGCAGGGAAGTGATCCGTTGTCATAGGCTGAAGCCTATGACAGCCGATCATGCTGATTGGCTGGTGGGGGGGGGGGGGGGGGGGGTGGGGGGGGGGGGATAGGAAATAAATTTAAAAAATAAGGAAAAATACCCTGCAAATTTGGTGTTTCTAGCACGTAAGGGGCTTTTCTATTAACCATTAAAAATTGGCGGCCGTTTGCCTGCCATAGACGTCTATGGAGCCCGCTGTAAACAGCCGGTTTGCAAACTTTTGCGGAAATTCGTGTTTGAAATTCACAAGCCCAAAATTTGATGTTCACTACATCTCTAGTGTGGATGTGCTCCTAGGAGAAACAATGCCCTTCTCATAAATAAATAAAACGTATAGCAACTCGCCACACTCAAACGGACCGGCCACAAATTTAAGGACCACATGCTAACACCCCTCTAGTGACCAGGCGATCTTTTTACAATTTAGTGCTCTGCAGCTTTAATAGCTCGCTGCAGAGCCATACAACTTAGCACACAACTGAATCTGCCCCCCTTTTGTTGCCACCAACAGGGCTTTCTGTTGGTGGCATCTGATTGCTGCTGCGATGTAAAAAAATGTTTAAATTAATTTTTTTTTTAAAATTACATTTCGTTATTTTTCTTTTATTCCCCCCCCCCCCCCCCCCCCCCGAGATCTAATCAGCGATCACCTCTCATGGCATCAGCCTATGAGATGGGATCACATTGTGGGCCACTTGAGGGGACAGCTAGCTTTGTCACTAAGCTGTCCCCTTACAGCGCTGCGCATACATCACAGTTTTAAATTTGCTGTTCGGCCCATCTCTACTGCCATTCACTAAGTGATTTTGAAGAAAAAGAAAATCCTGAGAATCCACTATGAGGAAATGGACTAGGCAAACACTTGTCAGTTCTGCAGATTTTAACTAACTACCGTGACAGCAACATAGGAGAAAAGTATTTTATAGTGCATTTTACTCCGGAAGAAACATAGTTCTTATTTTTATTTATTTATATGTATTTTAACATTTTTCTCAATAGTGGTCCAATAAAGTCTGAAAGGTTGAAACGTTGCAGAATGAACTTACAACAAACAGGCATAATGCAATGTGTGATTTTCATAATAATGATGGCCAGTGAACACCCCACCGATGATAATGTCTCCATCCTGGAAATAGCTGGTATCAAATTTAGGTTCAATTTTCCTGATAAAACATCTGAGATCTGTACCTAGTTTTTGGTGATGTGTCAAAAGGAAAAGGATAAAAAATGCAAATATTTTGCAAAGTAAATATTCGTTATACATATTCAATAAGCAGGAAAGTGCTCTTATGTCCCCTTGAAATGACTTGAAGATCACTTGAAGATGCAGATGCAGTCCAGCATGGATGACATGGCCCAGAGCTTCTGGATTCTGCACAGCTTGTATGATCTTATATAATCATAACAGTGTTATTAAACTGTTTTGTTGACATCATAATGATTTTTTTTTTTTTTTATCGGCCGTTCATAATGTGAAAAAAAAAATCAATAAATAAATCTTTCTTGTCAGCTACTTTCATCAAGTTTTAATATTAGATTGCTTTTAACTGAAACATTGACTTGGTTTAGATCATTATAGACTGGGTTTACATGTGACATAGCGTGAAAAAGTAGCGTTTTTGGATGGTGCGTTTGCAATTTTCTATTACGTTTTTACTGCGTTATTGGTGCGTTTTGAGTTTGCAGTTTTTTAACGCAGATGCATTTTTTATCCGTTTTGCGTGCATTTTAATGCATTTAGTAGTTCACTAATGTAAAGCACATATGTGTTTTGTATGCGTTTTTTTTAATTTATGCAAATCACTAGGAAGACAACAGGAAGTGGAAACACATCAGAGACCTTTAATTTTTAATTAAAACGCTTTAAAAATGCATGAAAAACGCAATGCATATGCATTACCAGAGACTTTCATTATGTGCGTTTTGGCAGCCAGCCTGCATATTATGCAACACTACCAGCATCTGCAGAACGCTTACTGTAAATCGCAGGTGCAACGCTGGTCCTCCCGCATCCCTAGACTAACATTGCTGCATAAAACGCAGAATTTCATGCTCCACAAGCGTAACACAGAAAAAAGACACATCAAGGACATAAACACACCAGCATACACACCCACAGGGGGAAAAACCCCCGTCCAATCGGGTCCATGCTCCTGTGTAGGGAACTTGTGCGTGTGCAGTAGCATGAACCCATTTAGGCTTGGCTTTTTATGCAGAAAGCTGCACTGCTACTACACATGCATGAGCCATTGACAAGCCATTTTGTGGATGGCACAGCACTCTACCGGCCAGTGGTGGAGGACAGGAGAAGCCCATGGAGGATCCAGATGCTTCCCTCCCAAAGGTGAGTACCCATTTGGGGCTGATTCTTTTTCTCACATGTTTCCTTTAACGGACCAATGGGGAGCCCCAGCAGCTCCTTTAATATTGCTTTGCCTTTAGTAGAACCAGGGCCGGATTTGTACTTTCCAGCGCCCTAGGCCGGCTGTCACCAACCGCCCCCCACACCGCCATTCTGTCCAACTCTATTGATCACTGGGTTAAATGGTCTCCTGTCTGTTTTGCTGCTTTGCCCCCCCCCCCCCCTTCAACAAAGAAGCAGTGCATGCTCTGTCCACTCCATGTAATTTTGCACTCCAGCCTGGATGCACAGCAGCTGATAGTGTTCAGGGCTTGCATAATTCAGAAATGATGCTCATATATGAGCAGCACTTGTCAAGTACACATACCCATAACACTCCCAGCCTCGGCTGCTGTGCACCTGCATACAGGAGTGCGAAATTACAAGAAGCCCGAGAGGACAGAGCATGCACTGATTCTTTGTCCTTTGTGCGACTTGCTTAAGTCTGAGTCACAAACAGGTGATGGTGCAGCGCAAAGGAGAGAAACCCATCCAAACCAGAGACCAGGTAAGTAGAAGGATCCGACACTACACACGCTGGCATAGATGTAGTGTAATGCTATATACACACGATGCAATTCTGACAGATTTACTGTCAGATCAATTATTTCCAATGTCTGATCTGATTTCTGATCAATTTTTCAATCGATTTTCCATTCATTTCTATGAAAAAATGATTCAGAAAATCTATCGGATAGCAGATCGGACATGTTGGAAATAGTCGATCTGACAGTAAATCTGTCAGAAGATTGCATCATGTGTATCTAGCATAAGCTCAGGTGTACTTTACACAGTGACAATTTAGAACTTGGGGCAAGTTAAGACAAATCTTAATCAGTCAGCAGGAAGTTTTATTTTTTGTAATAGAATGATAATATTTATTGGCTAACCGAAAGAAAACAGTGAGCCTTTGGCTAATGAGCCATCTTCAGACTTTGTTCCTGTATACAAGATGTTAGGACATACAGTTATATATACAGTCAGCAGGAGATGCATACATTGTTTTGTAAATATAAATAAATGTAATACAGTTGTCATTCTGTTTCAAAACATCCTGCTTTCACTGATGTCTAACACAGAACAATGCTTTGCTGCTTCTAAAACATGTCAGGAAAGAGTTAAACTGTAGCAAAGAGAATGTTGCTGTCAGGAAAGAAAACAAACCATAAATTCAACAGGTCTCAGGTCTTTAACAGCTCTGACCAAGTAATAAACATCAGTCAGTGGGAGAGGAGAGCTGATAATTCCTGTCCGTGAATGCGTGCATAATGAAACTAATCTGAACTCAAAAGTTCTACTACTTGAGCCCATATATTTTTCTTCTCACATCAGCTTGTATGTCCCCACTCATTATACTAAGGACAAGATCCTCAGATGACAACAGATGCTGTCATCACACACACTCTGCAATGAGAGAGATGCAGGGATCTCTGGAATTCAGGCAGAATAGAGCAAAGCAGAAGTGATTTACTTTGACATGTGACCTCTTATCTCTCCAAGTCCTGCGCCCTGCTGAATTTTATCGCCCTAGGCCTTGACCTTTGTGGCCTTCCCAGAAATCCGGCCCTGAGTATAACAAGTTTCGGTGGCAACTTGTGTGGGCGTATCTAAAGGGCTGCAGGCATGGCTCATGCCATAGGCTCCACAGCACCATGGGCACCATGGCCACCCCTATGCTGCACCTCTATGCCTGCTCCTGTACCGTCCTGTCACTCAGACATCATATTAGTGGCTGCCGAAGAGAGCAGAAGGCACACTGTGAGCACTCCAGATGCAGAAGTGATGTCATTGGTCCCTTCCCGTATGTGAAGTTGTGCCGCATGGGTACTGTACGTCCTCTCCTCTTCTTGTTTGCTGCTGATCTGATGGGGAGATGGGGGCTTCCTATTAACTGGACTCTCACTACTTACACTGGGAGGCTACCTATACTGAGGGCACATTTCACCACCTACCTGGGGAAGAGGGGTCACTAATTATACTGAGGAAACCTATCACTACCTATATGGGGGCAGTACTTATACTAGGGACACCTCTCACTGCCTAAACTGCGTGGGGAACTTATATTGAGGACACTCTTGCTTCTGGGGGAACCTCTCACTAATGGGGTAAACTTTTAACTACCTAAACTGGGGAGTACTTATACTAGGGGACACCTCTCACAACCTACACTGAGGAGAATGCTAGCTATACTGGGGGACACACCTCTGATTAACTATACTGGGGAGAGGGCAACCTATATTGGTAGAGCTTTCTATACTGGGGGATACCTCTGGATACTTATACTGGGAATCTAACTCTGGTGACTTATACTGGTGGCCCCCTCTCTGGCTTCCTATACTTAAAGAGAACCCGAGGTGGGTTTCTGACATGAATGTTAGGACACAGAGGCACATTCGGCATACAATGCCCAGCCTCTGTGTCCTCATAGTGCACCCCCAGGCCCCCCACCCTGCGTTCTGCTGTCCCCCAATATAAAAACCGCCATGCTAGCGACATGCAGGTTGTCGCTAGCTGGCTGTTTACCTGCAGGCTCTCATTTACCTCCGCTCACCCGCCTCCTGCATATTGCCGCTCCCCACCTGCGTCTCCCTTCCCTCCCCGCCTCCATAAGCCTATTGGAGGAAGCTTATGGAGGCGGGGAGGGAAGGGATGCAGGTGGGGAGGGGAGATATTCAGGAGGCGGGGGAGCGGAGGTAAATGACAGCCTGCATGTAAACAGCCAGCTAGCGACAACCTTTGTGTCGCTAGCGTGGTGGATTTTATATTGGGGGACAGCAGAACGCAGGGGTGGGGGCCTGGGGGCACACTATAAGGACACAGAGGCTGGGCATTGTATGCCGAATGTGCCTCTGTGTCCTAATATTCATGTCAGAAACCCACCTCGGGTTCTCTTTAAGGTTACCAAAGGCTGTCCTCCACAGTGTGTTACATCTTTCAGTACTCCCTCCTCTACAGACGAAAAGAGGAAGTAGCTGGAGAGCTGGAATGCACTGTAGGGGGCAGGAGGGCAGAGCAGAGGTGACGTCTAGGGTGAGTTGAGCGTAACTGTTGGGCATAAAATCAGAAATCAATTCTTTATTTTTTTCTGGTAAACAAGTAATAAGGATGCTAACCAGGCAATCCAAAAGTTAAAATCACTATTACTTTTCTTGTTGATAAATGATCATTCCCCAGTTTACATGACTCTTATTTGGTACACACAAAATTTGGTACACAAAAAGGAAGTTGCAGGGCATGCTGGGTTGTCCTTTTTTGCTTCTCTAACTTCCCCTCAGACTTAACTGATTGACTGAAGCCTCTTTCCCTTTTTTTTTTCCCTTCCACATCTCTGTTCCTCTCTGATTGGCCAATATTTCTCACACTGAGACAATGCACTTTCTATAGTGGAGGGCAGGCAAAGCATACACAATCGGACAGAGGAGAGTAAGGGAGAAAATTACATCAGGATTGGCTTAAAAATAGCCCCAGTTAAAATGGGAAATGCTAAGAAGGACTTTATCTTTTTTTCACTGTAGAAAAATCACTAAAATCAAAATGGAAAGTGCAATACATATGTTATGTAAGTAAGGCAAGTATTTATCTACTTACAGTATCTATCTGTGTCCCAACCCCCTTCCCCCTCGACACAGTCCGATGTGCTTGAAAATCAAGTTCATTTGGCGTACCTAGGGTATTTGACACCCGGTGCTGGGTATTAAAAGACCCCTTCCCCAAAAAAGGAAAGAATCGAGTGTGGCATGCTAAGTGCGCCAAGGCAAGTAATGCCAAGTATAGGTGCCCCCAATATAGGTCATATAGTTGTCCCAATATAGGTAGCAATATATGTAAAAAAATGTTTTACTCTTCTTTCCCTTCTAGGTTATTATTTTTTTTATCTTTATCCTCACTAATTATTTTTTTTTCTATTTATCTGACTTCTAACCTATGGATTAACTAACTTATCGATTTTTTTTATTATTTAATTATTTTCTTTTTCCCATTAATTCCCTAACTTATTTATTTATTTATTTGTCTACCGACATATGGACTAACAAATGTATCAATTTTTCTTATTTATTTTATTTAGTCATTATTTAATTCATTAATTCACTTATTTATTTATTACTTAACTTATTGTACCAATTTCCTTGAATAGTACTATTTAGATAGTTAGGAAAGGTCAGATCCAATTAGCCTAAAAACGAATGGGAATGTACCATGGTAATCAGAAAAAGGGAGGAATAGTGTGATTTTGCTGATCAGCAAAGATTTGGGTGGAAGAATTGGAGTCATAGGCCCATATTTACAATGTGTTTATTTTTAGCTGCATATGATCAGTTTGGTATAAAAAAAAAATCTTCATTTTGAGTGTGAACAGAAAAAGATTTAGACATAGCATATCCATACTGATATACTTGTAATAGTAATTTTAGTTCTGATACTTACCGAAATAGAAAGTCGTGTTGGATTTGCTAAGTTGGGGGTTTATTCTCCTGAAGATTTCCGGATTTCCTACTGAAGAACAAGAAAAATTGTATTGTACTGTAACTGTATTGTAGTATTTTTCCTTGGTTGAAAATTATTTAATTTTTGGACCTGACTTTATTTCTGGGTCTAAATACATTTAAATTATTCCAAATTACTACGTCAGTGTCTGGTGGATTTCTTCCGGTCAGTCCTGGTTCATACCGGTTACAAGACCAGTGTCACATGACATTGACGCTGCGCGCCATTGCCTGGAACGCAGGAAGCAAGTGAGTAATTCCTCTACGCCCGCTCCTGCCCGCTCCTGTTTGCCGCTACTAATCTAGAGGGAGAAAGCACAAAAAGGAGGGGACCCAAGTGAGGGAGGTGGGGGTCTGGCCCCCCTCCCCACCGTTGTCCCTGCTGCCCCTCCTGCTTTTGCTGCTTTCCCCCTCCTTCAACATGACATCTGTGGGAGGCCTTCGTGACATCCTGTCTCGTCTGTCACTCGGTGCGCTCCGCCTTCCTGCGCCCAATGGCAGGAATGCCACTGGTATCAGCTACAGATTGGGATGAAGTTCAATCCTTTGTTACGGTTCCTCTTTAACCACTTGAGGACCGCGGGCTTTACCCCCCTTAAGGACCAGACCTTTTTTTTCCATTCAGACCACTGCAGCTTTCACGGTTTATTGCTCGCTCATACAACCTACCACCTAAATGAATTTTGGCTCCTTTTCTTGTCACTAATAAAGCTTTCTTTTGGCGCTATTTGATTGCTGCTGCGATTTTTACTTTTTATTATATTCATCAAAAAAGACATGAATTTTGTCAAAAAAATGATTTTTTTAACTTTCTGTGCTGACATTTTTCAAATAAAGTAAAATTTCTGTATACATGCAGCACGACAAATGTGGACAAACATGTTTTTGATAAAAAAAAAACCATTCAGCCTATATTTATTGGTTTGGGTAAAAGTTATAGCGTTTACAAACTATGGTGCAAAAAGTGAATTTTCCCATTTTCAAGCATCTCTGACTTTTCTGACCACCTGTCATGTTTCATGAGGGGCTAGAATTCCAGGATAGTATAAATACCCCCCAAATGACCCCATTTTGGAAAGAAGACATCCCAAATTATTCACTCAGAGGCATAGTGAGTTCATAGAAGATGTTATTTTTTGTCACAAGGTAGTGGAAAATGACAGTTTGTGACAAGAAAAAAAAAAAGTTTCCATTTCTGCTAATTTGTGACAAAAAAAAAATGAAATCTGCCACGGACTCACCATGCCCCTCTCTGAATACCTTGAAATGTCTACTTTCCAAAATGGGGTCATTTGTGGGGTGTGTTTACTGTCCTCGCATTTTGGGGGTGCTAATTTGTAAGCACCCCTGTAAAGCCTAAAGGTGCTCATTGGACTTTGGGCCCCTTAGCGCAGTTAGGCTGCAAAAAAGTGCCACACATGTGGTATTGCCGTACTCAGGAGAAGTAGTATAATGTGTTTTGAGGTGTATTTTTACACATACCCATGCTGGGTGGGAGAAATATCTCTGTAAATGACAATTGTTTGATTTTTTTTTTACACTCAATTGTCCATTTACAGAGATATTTCTCCCACTCAGCATGGGTATGTGTAAAAATACACCCCAAAACACATTATACTTCTTCTCCTGAGTACGGCGATACCACATGTGTGGCACTTTTTTGCACCCTAACTGCGCTAAGGGGCCCAAAGTCCAATGAGTACCTTTAGGATTTTACAGGTCATTTTTGTTTCAAGACTACTCCTCTCGGTTTAGGGCCCCTAAAATGCCAGGGCAGTATAGGAACCCCACTAATGACCCTATTTTAGAAAGAAGACACCCCAAGGTATTCCGTTAGGAGTATGGTGAGTTCATAGAAGATTTTATTTTTTGTCACAAGTTAGTGGGCGGGTGATTGAGTGCCCTAGGGGCAGATAGGGGTCTAATCTGATGGGTAGCAGTGACAGGGGGTGATTGATGGGTAATTAGTGGGTGTTTAGGGTAGAGAACAGATGTAAACAATGCACTTGGGAGGTGATCTGACGTCGTATCTGCGGGCGATCTATTGGTGTGGGTGGGTGATCAGATTGCCTGCAAGGGGCAGGTTAGGGTCTGATTGATGGGTGGCAGTGACAGGGGGTGATTGATGGGTGGCAGTGACAGGGGGTGATTGATGGGTGATTGACAGGTGATTGACAGGTGATCAGTGGGTTATTACAGGGAAGAACAGATGTAAATAATGCACTGGCGAATTGATAAGGGGGGGGGGGCGGGGGTCTGAGGGCAATCTGAGCATGTAGGTGGGTGATTGGGTTCCCGCAAGGGGCAGATTACGGTCTGATCTGATGGGTAACAGTGACAGGTGGTGATAGGGGGTGATTGATGGGTGATTGATGGGTAATTAGTGGGTGTTTAGGGTAGAGAACAGATGTAAACACTGCACTTGGGAGGTGATCTGACGTCGGATCTGCGGGCGATCTATTGGTGTGGGTGATCAGATTGCCCGCAAGGGGCAGGTTAGGGGCTGATTGATGGGTGGCAGTGACAGGGGGTGATTGATGGGTGATTGATGGGTGATTGACAGGTGATTGACAGGTGATTGACAGGTGATCAGGGGATAGATGCATACAGTACACGGGGGGGGGGGGGGTCTGGGGAGAATCTGAGGGGTGGGGGGGTGATCAGGAGGAAGCAGAGGCCAGTTTAGGGCATAAAAAAAAATAGCGTTTACAGATAGTGACAGGGAGTGATTGATTGATGGGTGATTAGGGGGGTGATTGGGTGCAAACAGTGGTCTGGGGGGTGGGCAGGGGGGGGGGGTCTGAGGGGTGCTGTGGGCGATCAGGGGGCAGGGGGGGGGGGAATCCGTGTGCTTGGGTGCAGACTAGGGTGGCTGCAGCCTGTCCTGGTGGTCCCTCGGACACTGGGACCACCAGGGCAGGAGGCAGCCTGTATAATACACTTTGCATACATTACAAAGTGTATTATACACTTTGTATGCGGTGATCCGGGTGCTAGTAACCCGCCGGCGCTTCTGAACGGCCGGCGGGTTACAGCGCGAGGGGGGCAGAGCCAGTCACTGGTGGCCCGTACAAGGACCGCCGCCAATTGTACATGCGGCGGTCCTTGCGGGATCCACTTGCTGGCCGCCTCTGTGCAGTGGGCGGTCGGCAAGTGGTTAAGAGTATTGGTGGAAGAACCATGAGAAACACAAGAGGAGTGTAACTGCCCCTTTGGTTTAAGCATAAGATTTCAGCTAAAACGACTCCTTGGGGGAATTCATGGTGGCATCTGGGAGTGCCCTTTAAGAAGGGGACGCCAGATGCCCATCCCACTCCCAGGAGAAATGAGTATAGGGGTACAATTTATTTTCCTCTTGTTCCCACTATTATACTCTGGTTTTCTGGTTATAATCACCGATATTTTTAATCACGGATTCAGATCACGATGTCGGATAGTGAAACAATGCTCGTGAATCATGGCTTGTATCCGAGCACCACTGAATGCTACACACTTTAGACCTCAGTCTCCCCAGAAAGATAATTCCTGATCATTTTGGATGATATTTATTGTAATGATCACTGTACAGGCATAATTTTCATATCCAGTCCTCATCAGGTATTCTGTTGTGCTCTATGAAGAGGGTAGGGAAGAGGACAGTTGAGGGCCCCAGAGGAGTCACCAGGGCTGGTGTCACCTGGTGCAGAAACTCATGGTGTCACACCCTCTTACCCCATGAACCTCCAACCTCACCAGGTAGTAATGTTGCTTGTTATAGGGTGGGGGGTGTTAAGATGATCACCATGTGACCCTGGTGTCCCCCAGATAAAAAGCAGAATCTATATGGAGGCACCCCTTTTGAGGTAAGTACCCCCCTAGGGGCATTTTTTTCTTACAGGTTTTCTTTAAACAGTGTCATTGAAAACCTTAAACATGTATTTCTAAATATCTTTCAATAAACTTTCTACAAGTTGTTTAACTAGCCCTAGCACTTGGACAGTGGCATGCTGGAGGGGGGTCCATGGCAAAAGTTCCACAAAGAATTACGCAAAGTCATGTTTTCATTTCTATAGAGCAGAGGTCACTCACATTACATTCCTACATTTTTGGAATAAAGTGCTTTAAATTGTCAGGCATGTGCAGCAGAGACCAGAAGTATTTGGCATATCTATTTTTGAAGAAGAAAAAAGCTTTTTTGTTGCAGCCTCTATAGCAGAGGCCAGAACGATTTTGGCATACACAGTAAAACAAAATTTGGCTTATCTATTTTTGAAAATAACTTTTTGTTGCAGTCGCTTGCTTACTATCTGCACACTACTCTGGGCCTGCGGGATGACCTCAAAAGCTCCAACTTACTGTATGTACTGTATGCTTTCAATGTAAGCTGCTGCCTGTGATTACTGAAAGAATTGCCTATCATCTGTTACTTGCTTGTGCATGGCTGCAAAGCTGCAGAATCATCCAGGCTGCACAGAAATGAGGATAGAGGTGCACTCCGTAAGTACTGTTCCTGCATTAACTGAGACCTGTGCTTACTGTGCAAGCTGTTGAATGATTATTGCATGCAAATCCCTGCACTGTACATTTTGATCTAGCTTAGACACTGTCTGTGCTCGCTTGTTGAAGCAGTGTAAACATTACTCCCAATTAGGGCCTGTTTCCACAAGAAGCGGTGTGATGCAGCTACATAGCCGCATCGCACCGCAGATTTGCTGAAACACATGCGCGGCAATGGAATAGTTTCCACTGCGTGCATGTTGTGCGGAGCGGTGTGGAGCAATCTGAGAATCTGCAGCATGCTGCAGATTCTTGCACGGCCACATCTGCCCGCAACTCCTCCAATACACTTCCGCATCGGGAGATGAGGAAGTGATGTGGGTGCCGGCAAAAGTGATGCGTAACTGCATCGCATCACTTTCGCCAATGGAAAAGGGCCCTTATTGATGAATTAAGATCCAGTGCTATAGTACACTTTATCAGTGATGAGCAAAAATGCCATTATTCTTTTCGTGTTAATTTTCACAATAAAAATATTAAATTCACTTTTCAGGAAAAATGCCATTGAAAATAAGTGTTTGTTATTTTTTTGCAAATTTTTGCGGCAACAAATATACATTTTTCACATTTTGCGGTACAAAAATTTGCTGTAAAAATAGTTTTTCCACATTTTTGTGCTTCCTCCAGTAATATATACATTTAGATATAGATACAGGTAGTCCTCGGTTAACGAACGAGATAGGGACTGTCCACTTATTCTTAACCTGAATTTGTCCTTAAGGGACAGCCACCTTTGCCCCCGTTTTTAATGCAGAGTAGGAGCAGCGGAAGGTAGATAGAGGACATCTCACCTGTTCCATGGCGGTAGAAGGTCCCATCGTGCTGCCCGGAAGATGCGCGGCCCGTCCTCTCTCTTCGTCCACTGTCCCCTCAGGCGGCTTCACATGCATCTCATTATGATGCATTAGGAGGCGCCACGACTAGGGGGCTTTTTCTGATTGCGTCATTATGCGATGCATAAGAAGCCACCGGGGAACAGTGGACGGAGAGAGAGGAGAGACCACTCAGCTTCCGGGCAGCACGATGGGACCTTCTACCGCCGTGGAACAGGTGAGATGTCCTCTATCTACCTTCCGCTGCGCCTACTCTACATTAAAAACGGCAGCAGAAGAGGTAGTCCTCGGCGGCGTGACATCATCGGTGCGGGTCGGCGGGCGTTCGTATCGGCGGGTCGTTCGTAAGTCGGGTGTTCATAAACCGGGGACTACCTGTATATATATTTTACATGTTTCTCAAAATTCAAAATAGCATTTTGGATGCGCCAATGACTGTGGCAAAAATTTGCAAGCAACACTGCACTTTATGTGCTTGAGTATGACAATTTTCGATATAGTAAACTACTTTCTCCAGTCCCTTGGAGTTTACTCTAAAAGGAATCTACTGTATATATTTTAAACATGATAAAACTTACTAAGAAATAAATATAATATTTATTTTAAAAATCTGTAACTGTGTGCGTAGAATAAAATATAAATACAAAGGAACTGTAAATACAATAGTCATAGCATTCAGTGAAACTTTGATGTGTATATAAGCTCACTCACAGGTCCTGCAGCAATCAGAGGCTCTGCACTTTATCATTCATGCTGCATGGCCTGTGTGTTACGATGCACTGTATAGATTGAAAAGCATTGAGTACTATTACCCAAGCAGAAAATGTTTGGTAAATCTATATTTTATAAGACGATAGCATGTGTTAGTATTTTGTTGTTTTCGCAAAATCAAGAGCTAAGAAGGAATCCTCCATGTTATATTAGAAAGCCAGAATCTGTATTCCATGAAGGATACTTTCAGCCTGGAGACATCATTATTGGGGGAATTTTCACTGTTCACCACCATTTCACTGCAAATGTGCAGCACTGCTGTTTGCTGTAAGTACAACATATTTTCTTACAATGTGTGTAAAATTCGATACACACACTATCGCTAATGAGGCAACAGACCCTAATTAGCTTGCATAACTACAGGAACCTGCAGGAGCTACCGTGTGAATAAACTGACAACCTATGGAAATACAGACAACACACAGTGCTCATTTATAGAGCTGCTCAAATCCGGATCCGGAATACATCCGGATAGTTCTATCCGGATATCTCCCAGTTACATGTCTGAGGTGGGCGGGGGGGGGGGTCAATCTTACCTGTCTAACCTCTTCTTCGGTCCGTCCCTCGGCGCCTCCCACGATGCGGTCCAAACGGGGGTCACGTGATTACAAACCCTTCCTCCTTCCGGGTTGAAGGAGGAAGTGTTTATAATCAAATGACGCGCGTAGAGCGCATTGTGGGAGGCGCCGAGGGACGGATGAAGAAGACATCAGACAGGTAAGATTGACCCCCCCACCCACCCCGCACAGGTTTACTGGGAGATATCCGAGTAGCAACTATCCGGGTATCTCCCGGATCTGGATTTGAGCAGCTCTACTCATATATGCATAAATATGAAGCCATTTTATTTGTCACACAATAGAGCATAGATGAGTGAAAATGCAAATATTCTTTTTGCATAAATCTTCATGAAAATAAAGTTTAATTCGATTTTTTAGGGAATTTTTTTTTTTTTGCGAAAAAGTTTTAATATTTTTGTGTTTATCATGAATTTTCGTGATAAAATATCGATTTTTCAAGTTTTCCCGGGAAAATTGTTGCGTTAAAAATATCATTTTTATGTGCTTTTGCTGTAAAAATATTGAGTTTACACGTTTTCACGATAAAAATTACCTAACCCTAAGACCCCCCCCTTACCTGGTGGTGCCTAGGCCTATTAGCTCCTTGGTGGGGCCAAACACTAAGACCCACCTGGTGGTGCGTAACCCTAGGACCCCCCAGTAGTGCCTAACCCTAAGACCTCTTGGTGGTGCCTAACCTTAACCTCCTCTCAATGCCTACCACTAAATTTCCCCCTTCCTTGCTGATGCCCTAACAATCAAGACTGCCCCCACCTACCCCTAACCCTAACCGCTGGTGCCCTGTTCAATAGAACGTGTCTCGTGCCCTTTTTAACTGTTCCAAGTTTCAGGCATTTGCTGATCTACTAGCTACACTACAAACATCTCGCCTGCTATTTTTTCTTAGCAAGACAGTTGAAAAAGCTGATGTTAGGAAAATGTCAACCACAGGTCTAGCTTTGAATGACACTTGAAGGACTCTGAGTCTGGCTGCATGTTGATTGGTGCCTTGGTCTACTGCTTGTACTTAGCAATGGACTTCACTGTACCAGCTGCATAGGAGGCTTTCTTCCCTTTGCATCACTGTGGAGTTTACGGAATAATATCACCTTCCGATATATTCTGGTTTTCACAGAGGTTCCAAAATACTGGACCATGATTTATGCAACAGCTAAAGATTTGACAACAATTGTCCCTTGCAAAAATGGTTCAGGCACCTTTTAACAGTAGGAAGATCGCGTATAACAAAGTCATGGAAGTTCTTAGTGTTCCCCACTAGGTCACACTTTCTACATCTAGTCTGAAAGAAATATTGAGCTATTACAGTATATTCCTGCGTATAAGACTACTTTTTAACCCTTGAAAATCTTCTGAAAAGTTGGGGGTCGTCTTATACGCTGGGTGTCATTGATGCCGGGTGATACGCCCTATCCTGTTACCGCCTCTCAGATCTCCCTGCTGAGGGAGTGCAATCTATTCTTCCATACCGCTCTGATAAACAGGTAGACAAGGAGAGCTGACCAGTCTACTTAAGGAGAGTGGACCAATGCAAAAAGTCAATTGACTATATACTGTTATATACTGGGTAACACATACGGTACAGCACCAGTATCTGTTCATACACAGCACCAGTACATGATTTTTTTATTTTTATTTTAATTTGGTGTGCGTTGGAAGAGGGGTAGTCTTATACGGCGAGTATAGCCCAAACTCTATATTTTAACTGGAAAAGTTGGGGGGTCGTCTTATTACGCCCAGTCGTCTTATACGCCGGAATATACGCTACCTGTTAAATGGCAAGACCCATTGCCCTTATTTGAAAAAATTTGAGATGCATGTTCCTGGCTATAGCATTGGCCTGCTTTCTCCAGGACATGGATGTGAGCATAATGAGTGACCTCACATCTCTTCTTTTTCTTACCTTTCTCAAAATTTTCATTTCTCTTGACTCTCAGTTACTGGAAGCTTGAATGTTAGATCGGATCTGATATAATAGTTCAAGACGAGGCAGAACTCATGGATTATGGCATGACCTGATAACATGATTACAGTTTATGCACCACAACTTCCTGCATTCAACAGCCGTTGTTGAGGTATATTTTATAGTTTCCCATCAGGTCTACCCGGCTCTAGTGTAAAGGTGGCCATACACTGGTTGATTTGCCATCAGATCGACCAACAGAACAGTGATGCTCGGATACCCCTTTCAAAATCCGATATCCGATCCGGGTCGGATATCCGAGTTCAAAATTTTCCTATCCGAATGCAAATCGGATATCCGACCACAGTATCCGGGCTATCCGGGCAAATTCGGATATCCGGATAGAAAAACCAGAAGTGGCCTTTAAATTGCTTTAAAAACGTTTTTAGGGTATATGAGGCATGTAGCATCATTATTTTGTAAAAGGGAACACTAATTGATGATGTGGGGACTTAAAATCCCCCCCAAACAAAATCGCTGTAAATTAACATCAGGCCTAGGTTCCAGACAGCAGTCGTGCAGCCCACATTGTGTCCAAAGTCCAAACGCACAACTGGGACATGACAGTTTTCAGCCAAGACACCTCCAAAAAATTACGCAGCAATTGTGTTTTGGGTTAAATATAGGTGGTATCAGTGGCCTGTGGCACCCTGGCGGTGGGAGCTGCACAGGCAGCAGGAACAGGGCAATGCAGCAGCAGGTGTAACGTGTTCCAGGGACATACCGGATGTGGCACGTGCCAAGTGCCAGTCAGACAGCAGAGGAGAAGACACTAGTGCACACTAACTGTCACACTGGCACTGCTCACAGCACAGCAGTTCTGTAGAAAGCTAACACAGTAGTACTACTACTCTAACAACTACTAGCACTGACTGCAGTACTACAGTACTAACTAAACAATAGAAGAATCTAGCTAAACAATAGAACAGGTGTGACTAGATTACAGAGAGCAGATACAGCAGGACAGGTATAGCAGTAAAGCTGGGCCTGCTAACTACAAAATAGTACAATAATCTATCTAACACAGAAGTAGTACAGTAGAGTAGGACAGGTGAGAGCACAGGTAACTAGAGACTAGAGCACAGAGCAGGGCAGGCTGCCTTGCCTAGGCACAGAGCCTAGCTGCTGGCTGCAGCTGCAGCAGCACCAGTGACAGTCTCCCTCCCTAGTCCCTAATCACAGAAACAAAACTGCCTAAAATACAATCTATCTACAATACAAAGCAATACAGGTGAATATCAAGTGTTGGAGTGTAAAAACGCTAGGTGTATTGAACAATAAATGCACTTGCACAGACAAAAAGCACTGGAGCAATCTCTCAGTACAGTCAGTCAGTAAGTCACAAGCAGGAAGAGTGAGGCAACATGGCGCCCGCTATTTATAGAGGGGGGCTTGGCCAGGCTCCCCCTCTGTGATTGGCTGCAGTCAGAGGGCTGGGAGCCCTCTGATTCGCTTGTGAGGACTCGAGGTGACGTCTGACGTGACGCTATCCGAGCAGGTGACGCTATCCGAGCGGATGACGCTATCCGAGCTCGGATAGCTAGGATATCTTCCGGATAGCTGATTGCTATCCGAGTGCACTCGGATAGCACAGCCCGGCTAGCTAATACTATTCGAGCTCGGTATTCGAGCTCGAATAGTGAAAAAAGAGCTAGGATATCCGAGTATTTCGGATATCCGAGCTCGGATGAGCATCACTGCAGATAGATCCCTCTCTGATCGAATCTGACTAGAGAGGGATCGTATGGCTGCCTTTACTGCAAACAAATTGTAAATCGATTTCAGCATGAAACCGATCACAATCTGTGAAGCTGCCGCTGCTGCCGCCCCCCACCAGCTATACATTACCTGATCCGGCCTGCGTGAGTCCCTCAGTCTCCACTGTCTTCTTCTCCGCGCTGGGCTCCGAGTCCGGCAGGCTTCACTGAACTTTTTTGTCCCGGGGAAGTTTAAACAGTAGAGGGCGCCCTACTGTTTAAACTTCCTGCCGGGATAGGAAGTTCAGTGAAGCCAGCCGGACTCGGAGACCAGCGCAGAGAAGTAGACAGCTATCGATGCACTCCCAACCCACCGGCGATCGAACAAAATCTTCCACATGGACGTGGCAGTAATCAATGGGAACAATTAATTTCGGACGGAAAACAATCATTCTGTCAGCGTTTGTGCAACAATTTCACAGCAGATTTGATCACAGTGATCGAATCTGCTGTATATCGGCGGGAAAATCGTTAGGTGTATGGGCCCCTTTAATGTGATTGGTTGTCTCCAGTTTATATTGATTGGTGTTTTTACAGACTGCTTAAAGAGTAACTGTTAGCCCCAAAAATGAAATTTAAATCTCTATTGCAATGTTTTATTTACTTTTTAAGGGAGCCAAAAAGGCAATGCAGAAGTTAAAAATCAATCTAATTTTTTTACTATGTAGCCTTTTCCCCAGGACGCAAAGCCGCATAACAGATACTGCTGAGCATGCAGAGCATGCCCATGTCTGCCCGACCCCCCTCTCCACCCCAGGACCAGGTGCCGATATATTCTCACCCCAAACAGCTGACACGGAGAGAGAGCAGGAGCGGAGTACATCTACACACTTCCAGCGCCGCCACCGCAGAGCAGCCGCCGCCGTGCATCTCTCTCCTGCTCGTGATTCTCTCACATGTGACTCGGCGGCGGCTGCTCTGCGGTGGCGGCGCTGGAAGTGTGTAGATGTACTCCGCTCCTGCTCTCTCTCCGTGTCAGCTGTTTGGGGTGAGAATATATCGGCACCTGGTCCTGGGGGGGAGAGGGGGGTCGGGCAGACATGGGCATGCTCTGCATGCTCAGCAGTATCTGTTATGCGGCTTTGCGTCCTGGGGAAAAGGCTACATAGTAAAAAAATTTGATTGATTTTTAACTTCTGCATTGCCTTTTTGGCTCCCTTAAAAAGTAAATAAAACATTGCAATAGAGATTTAAATTTCATTTTGGGGGCTAACAGTTACTCTTTAAATGAGGTTTGCTCCTATAACTATTGCACTAATGGCTAAACACCAGTTTAATGATTTGTGAATAAAAGAGCATGTTTTACTTTGTTCTACATTGCTTATGCAGCAATGTTTTTGTGAAGTTGTTTATTTTAGACTTCATCATATCTAAATTTCAGTTTGAAGCAGCAGAGTATTGCACCAAGTTATAACATTTATTGTACATTTTCTGCTTTGTCAGAGGTGGTTGGGAAATGCTGGTAATATATTAATTTCTTTATAATTGTCCTGTTTTTTCTCACATTTTTATTTTTTTTATGCCATTAATTTTTGTTTTTTTGTGTACAGGCCCATGCCACGTCACTATAGGTACATCTTGGCTTTAATGTTTGCTATTGATGAAATAAACAAAAGTCCAGAAATGTTGCCTAATGTAAGTCTGGGATACCATGTGCATGATTCCTGTAACAGTGTGAATAAGGCTGTAGAGAGTGTCCTGCAGATCCTATCTGGTCATGGTGGGGGCACTGTTCCTAATTATTCCTGTCGGGATCATGGCAAACTGGCTGGTGTTGTTGGAGATCAAACTTCAGAAAGTTCTTTATCCATATACCAAAATTTACATATATATGGGTATTCACAGGTAATATGTCTATTACCAAACATTACTTCATATTAGTGATGATTCCAATGTGCTTATTTCGCTTACACAAAATTTCACAATTATTATTATGATTTCAAAATGGAATTGATTTTGTGTAATCCATTCCTACATTTCACGTTTCATGAAATTCAGAAACAATTTAACATGGAAAATGTGCCCTCACCCCATGATTGGGTAGTCCCCCCCTATGCAGAGCAGTGAGGAGCAAGGATACAACTGACCTGTCAGCATTGCCATGAACTTCAGCAAATCTTCCCCATGTCACACAATCATAGCGTGTCCTCTCTGATTCCTCCAGCAGCGCAGTACTGAGAGGAACCACTAGAGTGCAGCAGAGGGGAGAGGCTAAACTGAGAGAGTTGCTACCCGAGTGACGTTGACAGGTGAGTACCAATACTTTCCATTGCGCATCTCTGCATATTTGCAGATGGGGGAGAACTCGGGGGAGGCCCTGTCTGTCGCTGCTGCCTCATGTCTCGGGATGGTCGAAAATGCTGATTCTAGAGAAATTCTGATTTCCACCAATGCTGGTTACCAAATCCGTGGATTCAGATCCATTTCCGATTTCCAAATTCGGATTTATGATTTCCGAGTAGTGTTTTTTTGGTCATTTTTTGCATTCTCTGATTGGCCAAATGCTTCCAAGTTGTTCTACATTCTTTGATTAATCCGAGATTTGTGATTGGGCTAAAATTATTGAATTGCAGTAATGTAGTATTTCCGCAGAAATCTGATTTCCGAGTTTTGTTTTCCGATTTCTGATCAGAAATTCGGATTTTCGATCAGACATTTGGAAATTTCAATTCTGTGAAATCCAAAAGAGCATCCCTACTCATGTCCTCCCCCACCCGCACCATCCACGGCACCTGGCGGAAAAATCATATATTTATATAAGAGATGCTTGGGGGCTCCCCCTGGGCTCTGGGGCCTGGGGGAAATTGCCCCCTTGCCTTAATGGTAGCGCCGGCCCTGCTGCACAGTGCGGCACTCATTCACAGACACAGGTAGCATGGTGCCAAAAAAAGGGTCCCTGCACTGGATCATGAGTTTGCTTTAATATGTATAAAATATGTATGCATAATATGTACATATAATAAAGTTTAAAAAACATTTTTTCTTTGAATTTTTTAAAAGTCAATTTTCTCGAAAACTTCAAGGTCTTCTAGAAATAAACTGTTTTCTTTTTTTAATTGTTCCCACGGAATCAAATTTTGCATTTTCCCATAACTGCATGCAATCACGGAATTGCAGAATGCAATTATGATTATGTGTGAAATTAATTACGAATTGGCCAGAAACTTTGCATCATGATTTTGCATCATAATTGCAAATTTCAATGCAACATTAGGATAATGTGAAATTCGAGCTCAACACTACTTTATTTTTAAATAGTAGGTGAACATTTGCAACTGGAGGAGTACAGTGCACAGCATACTCACCTTGCAGTGTTGGGTCCCTGGTTGGAATCTTGGCCAGGACTATCTGCATGGAGTTTCTATGGTTTTTCTATGTTTGCAGGGCCTTCCTATGTCATGGTTGTAAAATTATGTTATTAGCGCGAGTAGCTAGTTATACTTTAATTTTCTCTTTTTCTCTGGGGGCAGGGTGTAGGGGAAGGTGCGGATGGTACCAGTGATGATTGTAATCAGCGAAATTATGATTTCGCTAAATTTTGCGTACATTTTTGCAATTACGCCTATACGTAATTACGATTTGCAAACTAAATTGCTTTCATAGTCATTCGTAATTTTGCATAACAATTTGTGTAATTTTGTGCCGGCTTGACAAAATTGCTACCTATGTTAAAGGCAATAGTGGGTACAAGGGAAAAACATTTTTTTCCTAAAAAGACCATATAGTTTTTGAGAAAATAGATTTAAAACATGCAAAGAAAAATGTTTTTTAAACTTGGAAAAATGACAGTTTAAAAAACATTTTTCTTTGCATTTTTAAAATTGATTTTCTCAAAGACTACAATGTCTTTTTGAAAAAATTATTTTGTTTGACTCACACTCAATATTCTCCTTAATATATGTACCAGCTGTCTTGCATGAAAATTATGCAAAAAAATTACATGGAATTATGAAATACTACACTTACATACTAAATCAATTACGATTTTTTTCGAAATTTTGCATTACGATTACGATGCGAAAATGCAAATTTCGAGGTGAAATTTTGCACATGCAAAATTTTGGCCCATCGCCGGATGGTACCCCCAGTGGTGGCTGCACTTGAGGGGCCTGTCTGCGCCTTCCCTCCCCCTGCCTCACATTTTAGTGTGGACACACCCAGGACATGCATTATCTTTTAACTGAGGACAATGTGCAAATGGTAAGTAGATTTTCCTTTGGGGGGTAGCGTAGATGGTTTCCCCAGGCTTTGTCAGGCCTGGGAGTGGACCGTCTGCATCTTGCTGCTTCCCTCCAGGGCAGCAGCCGTGGCGCTCCTGGGCAGTGGATACTCGCGGGGTGTCGCTGCTTCTTGCCATTTTCTGGGAGCATAGGAGGCCTATACGTGGCGCTCCTGTTGAAATGCAATAGATTTTGTGTGGTCCAACTCCTGGAGGGAACGCACTGAGTTAGTTTTAGACCTTGCATATTCTTGCAAGCAGATGCTGTCAAGAACCGGCCCCGCGGCACGCCTGCGTATACGGTTCCCGACTGTGAGTTTGACCAGATCAAGCGGGGAGCAGCCTTATTCAAGCTAAAACAAGGCTGTGACCCCTCAAACACTTCTCACTGCCACCAGTAGCTGCCGCTAGACACTTCCACTCTGCTGTCGAGTAATCTGCACGCAATCCACGTTTTCGTATTCGGGTCAGCTTTGCGATTTAGGCTGAATACGGGAACGCCATGCACACACACACAGTACAATCGTACAGTAGCACGGCACAATCAAGCACTGACTTGTAATGCAAGCTGCAGTGCAGTCTCTCCTTCTAGGCTATGAGTGTTAGTTTAGTATAGCAGAAGTCAAACTTATTATTAAGTGGAACAATGCAGAAAATAATATATACAAAAGATTTACAAAAACAAAGTAAAAAGTTACAAAATAAAAGTTACAAGGATACACAACAAGACAAGTTGCAAAAATAAAAGGGAAATAAAACAATGTTACCAGCATAGGTTAGAACGTGGTTGGCGGGAGAACGCCGTTTCCGATTCGCTCAGGATCCTCCCCAGCTATGCGCTACCTCCAAGAGAAGATGATCTGTGACTGTCCTAGCTGATGTTTTATAGCAAAATTTGTGCCCCGGGGCCACCCCAATGTCCAGGTCCAGGAATAATCCAATTTCCTGTTTAACGCGTGCAACTTCAAAGCGTTCCTGTTTTAGCTTGTGAAGTTTGGGGTAAAACTATAGTCTAGTACAGGGGTGGGCAAACTTTTTAAGTCAAGGGCCACATTGAGTTTTGAAAACGGGCTGGGGGGCCGGAGTGCGGCGTAAGAAAATAGGCGTGGCCATGCCCGTATGTGGGCGGTGACATAGCAAGAAGGGGTGTGGCCATCACAGAATGTGGCCACGACAGGAGATTGGCAGCACATCTCCCCACAAATGCTATGAGATTGGCAGCAGATCTCCCCACAAATGCTATGAGATTGGCAACACATTTCCCCACAAATGCTATGAGATTGGCAACACATTTCCCCACAAATGCTATGAGATTTGCTGCAGATCTCCCCACAAATGCTATGAGATTGGCAACACATTTCCCCACAAATGCTATGAGATTGGCTGCAGATATCCCCACAAATGCTATGAGATTGGCTGCAGATATCCCCACAAATGCTATGAGATTGGCAACACATTTCCCCACAAATGCTATGAGATTGGCAACACATTTCCCCACAAATGCTATGAGATTGGCAACACATTTCCCCACAAATGCTATGAGATTGGCAACACATTTCCCCACAAATGCTATGAGATTGGCAACACATTTCCCCACAAATGCTATGAGATTGGCTGCAGATCTCCCCACAAATGCTATAAAATTGGCAACACATTTCCCCACAAATGCTATGAGATTGGCTGCAGATCTCCCCACAAATGCTATGAGATTGGCAACACATTTCCCCACAAATGCTATGAGATTGGCTGCAGATCTCCCCACAAATGCTATGAGATTGGCAACATATTTCCCCTTAAATGCTATGAGATTGGCTGCAGATCTCCCCACAAATGCTATGAGGTTGGCTGCAGATCTCCCCACAAATGCTATGAGATTGGCAACACATTTCCCCACAAATGCTATGAGATTGGCAGCACATTTCCCCACAAATGCTATGAGATTGGCAACACATTTCCCCACAAATGCTATGAGATTGGCTGCAGATCTCCCCACAAATGCTATGAGATTGGCAACACATTTCCCCACAAATGCTATGAGATTGGCTGCAGATCTCCCCACAAATGCTATGAGATTGGCAACACATTTCCCCACAAATGCTTTGAGATTGGATGCAGATCTCCCCACAAATGCTATGAGATTGACAACACATTTCCCCACAAATGCTATAAGATTGGCTGCAGATCTCCCCACAAATGCTATGAGATTGGCAACACATTTCCCCACAAATGCTATGAGATTGGCAGCACATTTCCCCACAAATGCTATGAGATTGGCAGCAGATCTCCCCACAAATGCTATGAGATTGGCAACACATTTCCCCACAAATGCTATATAAATACCATATTTTGCAATCTCCTCTGGCGACCTGACCTCCTCTCAGGACCTGTCTCCTCAGTCCTACTCCTCACAGCAGCGGCCAAGTAGGTGGCGTGATGTCCCCTCCAAGTGTCAGCCTCAGGCAGCCGCAGCCCCAGGCAGGTGGCAAGTCCCCCAGGCCCCAGCACAGAACGCTGAAGCTTGGCTCGCTCGGCTCCCTCACTCCAGCTGGCGGGCAGTGTACAGCGGGCTTACGGCAAATGGCTCCAGGCAGGGGGCGGAGTCAAGCAGAGTGACGGAGCCACGCACCAGGGCACGTTACGGCCGGCCGTATCTCACTCAGCCCCCCCTGTCTGATTGGATAGGGCGGCAGACCGGCCGGTGGAGTGCGTGCAGAAGAAAAAAAAATTAAACACGCTGCAGGCTTTGGCGGGCTTCGGGGGGCTGGATTGAGGAGGTCCGGCCCGCGGGCCGTAGTTTGCCCATCCCTGGTCTAGTACATACATCAAAAGATTGTGGAGTGCGGCTTCCTTCTGTCATATGTAAATTTTAAGGCTTTTCCTTTCCACTTTGAACTTGGCAGACTCAATTAGTCAGATTGTATTTTGGCCAACAGGTAGCTGTTTACATGTACACAGAGTTCAAAGCAATGTTGTTATGTAATTACCTGTACCCAGACACAGACAATCACATCTGAGACAGCAGATCAAAGGTGAAGACCTGACTGCTATTGTTCACCCTCAGATGCAAATGTACTACAGGAGATCCAATTAGCAGCTTCCAACTTCCAGAGGACTGAATACAGACTCAAGGTAGCAGCTTCCTTCAACCATACACATGTGACACACACATGTGACACACAATGAAAAATGAACCATATGGCCTCCATGCGATACAATATGGCTGCTATGTTCTGCATATTACCGTACATAACATCATTGTAAAGATTGCGGAACTATTTCCATGGTCAGCGCACAGGACGCGCGCTGACACGACGGAAATCCTCCACAAGCGTGTAATATGAGAGAACCCAGCTATGGTGCTATGCACCTGTAGAGGGAGATTCCCACCGGCAGATGGAGCTGTGGAGTGCAGATGAACACAGCCTCTGCACAACCACAGATGCCAGATGGGAATTGTACGAGTTGAAGCAATGCAGGGCAAGATCGCCCTTAAAGAGAGAGATTACAAAGACAGAATGTATGTGTGTCCACCAATCTAGTCGCCACCCAGCGACGGTGAACACACAACAACGGAAACGAAGTGGGAACGCAATCGCAAGAGTAGCGATTGCCAATAGTGACACAAGACTAGTGTTGGGCGAACACCTAGATGTTCGGGTTCGCGAACGTTCGCCGAACATCGCCGCGATGTTCGGGTGTTCGCGACGAACTCCGAACATAATGGAAGTCAATGGGGACCCGAACTTTCGTGCTTTGTAAAGCTTCCTTACATGCTACATACCCCAAATTAGCAGGGTATGTGCACCTTGGGAGTGGGTACAAGAGGAAAAAAAATATTTGAAAAAGAGCTTATAGTTTTTGAGAAAATTGATTGTAAAGTTTCAAAGGAAAAACTGTCTTTTAAATGTGGAAAATGTCATGTTTCTTTGCACAGGTAACATGCTTTTTGTCGCCATGCAGTCATAAATGTAATACAGAGAAGAGGTTCCAGGAAAAGGTACCGGTAACGCTAACCCAGCAGCAGCAGCACACGTGATGGAACAGGAGCAGGCGCAGGAGGAGAAGGCCATGCTTTTTGAGACACAACAACCCAGGCCTTGCATGAGGACAAGAAGCGTGCGGATAGCATGCTTTTTACCGCCATGCAGTCATAAATGTAATAAAGATAAGAGGTTCAATAAACAGGGACCGGGCGTCAACGCTAACCCAGCAGCAGCAGACGTGATGGAACAGGAGGAGGCACAGGAGGAGAAGGCCACGCTTTCAGGTGCAACTCAGGCCTTGCATGAGGACAAAAAAATGTGTGCGCAAAGCAATGCAATGAGTAGTTTTCAGGACACAATGGGCTATTCGGAGGAGCTATTCCCACCCCCACAATCTTCTACCTGTGAAAGGTCAATGGAACAGCCACAAATGTTGTGCCCGGATTCACAACCTTTTTCTGTGGAAAATGCACCTCGCACTGAAATGCAAGGCGAGGCCGAGGATGAACATGACGTCAACAACTCAACATGACGCAAAATGGGGGCGGAACAGAAAGCTGCTTTCAATGTTTTGAAGGCCTTAATTGCCTCCGGTGGCCAGTTAGATGCATCATTCATCACACCCAAATCCCAGAGCAATGTGTGCAGGAATTTGAATCGCAGGAGGTGTACCGAGATCATCTGGACAAGTGACCAAGTGACAAGTGACCAAGTGACAAGTGACAAAGTGACAAAGTGACCAGTGACAAAGTGACAAAGTGACAAAATGACAAAGTGACAAAATGACAAAGTGACAAGTGACAAGTGACAAAGTGACAAGTGACAAAGTGACAAGTGACAAAGTGACAAAATGACAAAGTGACAAGTGACAAAGTGACAAGTGACAAGTGACAAAGTGACAAGTGACAAAGTGACAAAATGACAAAGTGACAAGTGACAAGTGACAAAGTGACAAGTGACAAAGTGACAAGTGACAAAGTGACAAAATGACAAAGTGACAAAGTGACAAGTGACAAGTGACAAAGTGACCAGTGACAAAGTGACAACTGAGAGGTTGTTCTGGGGAGCTCCACTGCACTCAGTCGCATATGAGGAGAGGTCTCGTCGGGACTGCTGATCCTCCTCAGCTTGCTCAAAGCCTTGAGGGTTCCTGAAGATCCTCTGCTTGGAGTTCGCCGAGGTTCAGCTTGGTGTCGGGGTCGGCGGCGTCCTCCTCACTCCAACGTGGCAGATCTTCTGTTGAAGGAAAAACAAACAAACATTGTTAAAAGCCCAGTACCGCTTCTGAAGGACTCACCAAGAGATGCAGGAGCGCTTCAATCTAGCGCACCATCGCTCGCTGGGTGATGTCCCTACTACGCGCTGGAATTCTATGCTGCACATGCTAGCACGCTTTTGCGCAGTGCCGAGGTGCATTCCAGCAGCTAGCTACCAAGCTTCTGTGGATCTGATTGGGCCACCATGTTGGATCTCTGCCAAGTCCTCCAAAATTTTGAGCAATCCACGTTGCGTGACTGAGCAGTGACAACTCTACAGTCAGCATTACAATACCACTGCTGTGTTTACTGAAGAAATCAATGTTGAAGATGGAAAACCGCTGGCATGATGCAAGTGGGGGATTCTGAAGATGAAAACGATCAGCGTGATGATACCAACATCAGGCAACCTGCCTCAGGAAACGCTGATCCCAGCTATGACAAAGAACAGGACGAGGAACAGCTGGAGTTGGAGCAGGAATTGGATGCCCCCACTGCCGAGGGACAGAGCGGTGCACGTTGGACTTCCACAATTTAGCGGGAATGGACAGCAGAAGAGGAAGAAAGTGATGCTGGTGACGAATATGGTGCATCACAACAATCACAACGCTCACAAGAACATGAAGACAGAGGAGTCTGGCAGGACTCTCTGGCACACATGGCTCAATTCATGCTAGACAGCATTGAACGCGGCCCGCGCATTATTCACTATTCATTATTTATCATTATTCTGGAATCTGGACAACACCAATTACTGGGTTTATACCCAGTTTATACAAACACAATGTTAAAAAACTGATTGAAGAAAGTGTCAGACAGGTCAAAAATGGAACAATTCCAGCAGGCCCTTGAGGATGGAGACTTTAGAGAGGAGATTGACATCCTCCTCCTTCTCTAGCCAGTTGTACGCCGACAGACTGACTTCAGCAAACCCAGGAGGACCAGGAGGGCAGCAAAGAACACAAGCTGCTGCTAGTGCCCAAAAGGGAATGGTATTGGCAGTGTCCTTGGAGTGGGAACATTTTCTGACACCCATGCAGCAGCCCACAGAACAGCAATCGGGCAGTTCCACGTCCTCCAACACCAATCGCCTGGAGAAGATGGTCAAGGTCCAGGACTACATGTCAGATGGCGTAGCTGTGTTGAACAATCCATCTGCAGACAGACGGTGAGTGTGACAGGCAGCACAGAAGGACCATGGCAACTCACTCATAGTACCACAGTTTGATAGTGCTGCCCAAAAAACTATATGGATCCGTGGACCCGGGCACTGCGGGCAGTACTGGGAAGTGGGAACGCAGATTTTAGTACCTAAACACACGATACAACATGTTTTCTGGGGTCGGACTCTGAGGCACATACAGATGGTCCCGATCATCATCCTCATCATACAACTCTTCTCCTGAGTCTGACCCACCCACCACCTCTGCCACCCCAACATCCCCAGACACAGACCCCTCATCGTCCTCAACATTAACTTGGGATGCTGGCCTGAGCCAGACCTCCTCCTCCACATCAGGCCCCATCATCTCCTCAATGGCAGCCCTCATTAATCGCTCTGGCGACGGACCGATGGACACAACGTTCTCCTCCGGGGAGGGCTGCTGCTGACCACTGGCTGCTGGGGTGGATGTTATAGCTTGCGTGGGGCGTTGGCTGTTGCTGTTGTTGGGAGTGCTGCTCATAGCGGAGGTCTCTGAGGAACTCATGGTGAGCTCATATAGTGGTGTGCGGTGAGTGGAGTATTACTGATCCCAGCAATATACACACTGACTGGCAGAGTACGCAATGCTATATAGTCTGGCTGAGCGGTGTACACAGAGTGGCAATACACACAATGCTATATAGTCTGGCTGAGCGGTGTACACAGAGTGGCAGTAAACAATGCTATATAGTCTGGCTGAGCTGTGTACACAGAGTGGCAGTAAACAATGCTATATAGTGTGGCTGAGCGTTGTACACAGAGTGGCAGTAAACAATGCTATATAGTCTGGCTGAGCGGTGTACACAGAGTGGCAGTAGACACAATGCTATATAGTCTGGCTGAGCGGTGTACACAGAGTGGCAGTAAACAATGCTATATAGTGTGGCTGAGCGTTGTACACAGAGTGGCAGTAAACAATGCTATATAGTCTGGCTGAGCGGTGTACACAGAGTGGCAGTACACACAATGCTATATAGTCTGGCTGAGCGGTGTACACAGAGTGGCAGTAAACACAATGCTATATATAGCGTGGCTGAGCGAGGTACACAGTGGCAGTACACACAATGCTATATAGTCTGGCTGAGCGGTGTACACAGAGTGGCAGTAAACACAATGCTATATATAGCGTGGCTGAGCGAGGTACACAGTGGCAGTACACACAATGCTATATAGTCTGGCTGAGCGGTGTACACAGAGTGGCAGTAAACACAATGCTATATATAGCGTGGCTGAGCGAGGTACACAGTGGCAGTACACACAATGCTATATAGTCTGGCTGAGCCGTGTACACAGAGTGGCAGTAAACACAATGCTATATATAGTGTGGCTGAGCGAGGTACACAGTGGCAGTAACCAATGCTATATATAGTGTGGCTGAGCGAGCGGTGTACTACTGTTCCCAGCAGCGACACACAATGACTGGGGGGGGGACCCTGGCTAGCGTGGCTGGAGAGCGAACTACCCTGCCTGCCTACCCAAAGCTAAACCCACAGACAAATGGCGGAGATATGACGTGGTTCGGGTATTTATTTACCCGAACCACGTGACCGTTCGGCCAATCAGAGCGCGTTCGGGTCCAAACCACGTGACCCGTTCGGCCAATCACAGCGCTAGCCGAACGTTCGTGGAACGTTCGGCCATGCGCTCTTAGTTCGGCCATGTGGCCGAACGGTTTGGCCGAACACCTGATGGTGTTCGGCCGAACTCGAACATCACCCGAACAGGGTGATGTTCTGCAGAACCCGAACAGTGGCGAACACTGTTCGCCCAACACTACACAAGACCGAACTAGACAGAGCACAAGTATAAAGAAAGAGCACAGAGACAGAATGAATGTGTGTCCACCAATCTAGTCGCCACCCAGCAACGGTGAACACACATCCGCAGAAACAAAGTACGAACGCAATTGCAAGACTGGCGATTGCCAACAGACACAAGACCGAGCAGGACAGAACACGAGAGTAGCAAAAGGCACAGCATGCAAGAACAATCAGAACATCAAGGAAAATAACAAACGCTAGCTAAGCGCGAACACCGCACTTATTCGCAACAGCGAACGTGTTTACGACACGATCACCGCGCGTTAGGTGCCCAGTGATAAGCGTGCCACCCTAACTAACCAATGAAACACAAACATGAAATAGAGAACGCGAGCGCTTGCTAAACGGTTACCTCACCGAGCCTACAGCAAGCGCTCGTACCAGACAAGACAGACAGATGGGGCTACCAGTAGCAACCGCTGCTCTGGCTAGCACCCCTAAGGCAGAATACAGAAGGAACCACCGCTGCTACCGCTAGAGCGGATGCGATCCAGACAGCTGGAGCAGCCAGTAGCAACCGCAGCTCTGGCCTACACTCCCAGACAGACAGAACAATTTCCTGTCGACCGCCGTTGGCAGAGAGACAGACCAAGGCAATACAGATAATACAACCTGACTGCACTAGAAGGTATGCCTAGTGCAGTCCCCAGGAATTACTCTAAGATAATCTTAGCAAACGACAGCAAGGCTGACACTCCAGGAGAGTTTGCAGGAACAAACCATCATAACCAGCAAGGGATTCTGGGAGAACATGGTATTTATACTGCAAGCCTTCAAAGGAGGCAGCTAGGCAATTTGCATGACAAGTGTATGCAAATTCCTCAGCAGAGCAACTCTGAAACTTGCAAAGTGAAGACAGGTCTCTTTTCCAGAGACCTGCAGCATTCAGACCTAAAGAATGGACAAACAGCTGTCTGCCCGTGCAGACAGCTGAGCAGATCGTTACAATCATCATCACGTATATCCTCACAGATGCTATCAGCATTAGTCAATAGACAACTAGGCAACCAGAATATATTCACACTATCTTTATAGCAGTTGCGATCACTCCTCAAACGTCTTTAAAGAGGAACTCCAGGGAACATTTTACTGTTGGCAGGTGATGTAGCTGCTTCATGGTTTTTGTCAGTTGGAAACAGCTGTATACAGCTATTTCCCACAAAAGTTCGAACTTTTCTTGTGGGAGGGGTTACTTGTGGGAGGGGTTTCACCACAATATCAGTCATACAGCGCCCCCTGATGGTCTGTTTGTGAAAAGGAATGGATTTCTCATGTAAAAGGGGGTATCAGCTACTGATTGGGATAAAGTTCAATTTTTGGTCGGAGTTTTTCTTTAATTCCTGTCTCTAAGATAGCACTTAGAGGAAACACCTTCAAAGTAAGCAAAAAGAAATGCATATAGTGTGGCCAGTTTTAAACATAAACCATAACCCTTCAGTGACAGGCATGTGTCCCACAAACAAGGAGTGCATACACAGAAGCTCAGGCGGGCTCAGGCGCTCCCCCCATATGTCCCTGCTCACCGAATAATGCTTTAAGCCAACAGCCAATGTCTGCCATCCTGGCTTTCCACATAGATATCATTCTTCTGCAAGCAAACTCAGAGAGAATCGGCCATGTGTAAAACCTCTTTTTTAATACTTAGATTAAAATCAGTAATGCCCGTACATTTAAAAAAAAGATAAACAGCATTGCATATCACCATCTACTTGTCCGATTTTAGCGTCTCACCTCTACTTCTCCTCATAGACTCAGCGTGTATGTCCCTTGGCTCCGCCCCAGCCAGTATATAGTCAGGTGAACCTGGTCAGCACACATATATCTTTGTTTTTTGCTTTTTCTCTCCATTTGCAGTGAATACTTTAATTTTCAACAGTTTGTCTAACTTTTAAATGAAGCATGAACAATGAGTAAATAAAACATTGGTGCGCCACTCTCCCCTCGAGCTTCCAACCAAGTGATCTGGCATGCAGCCTGGCCAGTGAGTCTTCCTTCACCCTACTAATCCAGGTTGACTCACCATGGCTTGTCTTCTTTTTTTAGCCACACTATCTATTATCAGCAGTTTTGGTGCCTGGTAATTTAAAACACATATCAAGGATTCCTGTGTAATTGCCTCAACCTTCCTTTGTTAGTTTTTGTTTTTTTTTAGTCTGACTCTGGAGATTCCAAGTGATCCCCAGGTGACAATACTGACCATAAATTTTCAACATGACCACTTACGTATTGTAAGTATTGTATTAACCACTTAGCAACCCTTGCCACGCTTATCTACGCCCCTTTAAAATTCACCTGGGGCACAGGGGCGTAGATAGGCATCTCCTGTTTGTTTTCCCACTGTGAGCGTTCGCGTGCGCGATCGCGTGCACGCGGATGCGCGGTCGCGTGCACGCGGATGTGCGGTCGCGATCGGCACCCGCTGGTCAACCAATCAAAGTGCTTACAAGTTTGAATAAGCACTGCCAAAGCCAATGGCAGTGCTCATTCATTCAGAATGTGTGTAAACATTGAATCAGTCACTATGCTGTTACAGTTACTGAGATCACGCGTGAGAGGATCTCAGATAACTAATACAGCATTAGTGACTGATCAGCATCAGTTAGGTTTTTTTTTAATAAATTTTACCCCCATTAAGCCCATTAACCCTTGCCTCCCTAAAATGTTAAAATTGCTGTGGTTTTTAGGGGAAAACCCTGTGGTAGAGAAGTGGTTAAAGGACACCCGAAGGGAAAATAAACTAATGAAATAACCTATTGTATCTATGTTCCTTCTCCTAAAAATGACTTTCTAAGGTATGCCACAGTTTTATTTTATGTTTAAATCTACTTTTTAAGTTTTAACTGTTGTATTGTTTTTGCTCAATTACACCTTCATTAAAGTAGCTAAAATCTATGAACTATTGACCATTTTTGTCTCTTTCCTGCTCTCAGAAGCCATTTTCTGCTAGGAAAGTGTTTTATAGTTGGAATTTCTTATCAGTAAAGGTTACACTGTAGTCACTTCCTGTGTGAGTCAGGACTGAGTCAACCACTTACATACCTGATATTTAACTCTTTCAGGCAGAGAAAGAAAAAAAGGAACACAGCATAGTTATTTGTGTGCTAGGCACTGTACATACACATGTCTATCTCATCATGTTACATGTCACTTCGGGTATCCTTTAAGTGTGATCCACTGGAATATCCATTGTCAAAGAGTTAAACAAACAACAACAAAAGAACACAAAACATTTAACTGGCTAGTAAACAAAACTTTCCCTGGATTTACTCAAAAAAATTAAACTAAACTCAAAACTTCTTCTCTGCTTTAAAAAATTAACAACAGCATAATAACCTTTACAAAAAAAAAGTTTCCTTGTTACAGCCTATGGAGCTTCTACAGAGATGCTGCAGTGTAGCATCTATAATATTTTAATATAACTTTATTATAACTAAGATATGGAACTATGACACAAATAATGTAAAGTAGTCAGTGTACATGTAATAGATAGCGGAGAGGCCGCTGCGGTGGTGAGCGGCATGGCGGCTGTCTCCGCGTCTCAGCCGGCGGCCTCCGCCGCACAGTTACATGTTGGAGTTTTGCCTGGTCCCTCAGTTGCACATAGACTGAGGGCTACGCATGTGCGCGCCAGGCGACAGGACCTTTATGCAAGTAGAAGAAGAGTCAGCTGATCAGCCGGTCAGCTGACTCCAGCAGTGTTCCGGATTGGCTGAGTGACTGGGGCGGCACTGCGGAGCGCTCTTAGTATATATAGGACCTGCCTGTCAGTTGCTCTTCGTCTGCTGTTGCGAATGCTACGTGTTAGCACTCAGACCTTAGTCAGATCCCAAAGTGTGCTAGAACCAGCAGGAGCTGGGGATCCACACTTAGCCAGATTCTGTTGATAGCTTAAAGTAATAATTGAATTGTATTATTTGTTAGGACCCTCTGCTTGCCTTGACTACTCTTCTGCCTACTGATTCTGTGCCTATGCCTATCTGATTCTGTTGCCGACTCAGCTTGTACCTTACTCTGATTCAGTCTTCTGTCTTTGTACCGTATCTGTCCGTGTGTTGCCGATCCTGCTTGTCTTACTCTCCTGCCCTCACCAGTGAGCTTAGTGCTGGTGAGGGACTCTCAGTTTAGTAATCACCTGCTCCTCAGGTTGATAGCTGCAGTACAGTCTTAATCACCTGCTCCTCAGGTTGATAGCTGCAGTAGAGTCTTAATCACCTGATCCTCAGGTTGATAGCTGTAGTACAGTCTTAATCACCCGCTCCTCAGGATGATAGCTGCAGTACAGTCTTAATCACCTGCTCCTCAGGTTGACAGCTATAGTACAGTCTGAATCACCCGCTCCTCGGGTGATAGGTACCTTCTGTCTACTGTGCATCATCCGCTCCTCAGGTGAACCGATCACTACTTCATCTGAGTCTCCAGCCTGCTGGAGTACTGATTCCAGTGTTCTGTAGAGATACCCCTCGCTACCAGCTCCTCTGGGAAAGTGGGTATCTCTATCTATATTTACGGTTGCACCAAACACTTATCTCACACCTGGTTGTCCTGTGTCTTGCTATACTCGCGTTATTGGTGATTCTGCAGATCACCACATAATCAGGTATAGCATCTGTATTATTGGTGATACTGCAGATCCCCAATAATCTGAAAATCTGTCCTTGCTGACACCAATCGTTACAGTACAGTTGTAAAACTGCAAATTAGTGTTAAAACTTAACTCACCTACTCCTCACTCTCACCTGAGACCTTAAAGGGATACTGTAGGGGGGTCGAAGGAAAATGAGTTGAACTTACCCGGGGCTTCTAACGGTCCCTCGCAGACATCCTGTGCCTGCGCAGCCACTCACCGATGCTCCGGCTCCGCCTCCGGTCCACTTCTGGAATTTCAGACTTTAAAGTCTGAAAACCACTGCGCCTGCGTTGCCATGTCCTCGATCCCGCTGATGTCACCAGGAGCGTACTGCGCAGACACAGACCATACTGGGCCTGCGCAGTATGCTCCTGGTGACATCAGCGGGATCGAGGACACGGCAACGCAGGCACAGTGGTTTTCAGACTTTAAAGTCTGAAATTCCAGAAGTGAACCGGAGGCGGGGCCGGAGCATCGGTGAGTGGCTGCACGAGCACAGGATGCCTGCGGGGGACCATTAGAAGCCCCGGGTAAGTTTAACTCATTTTCTCCCGACCCCCCTACAGTATCCCTTTAACCCCAATCCTAACATGACTCTGAGGAGGGAAAATGTCTAACTGGTCAGAAGTTTGACATTCTTCACTTAAAGGAATCATCAGGCAAATAAAAAAAAAGCTTTACTCACCTGGGGCTTTCTCCATCCCCTTGCAGCTGACTGTCCCACGCCGACCGCTCCACTCTCCGCTGCCATCCCGGGCTCCCGGCACGGTGCAGAGGCTGACCCCGAGGTCGTCCTTACTGCACCTGCGTGAACCGCTGCTGTCAATCAAGCCCACATTGTACGCGGCTTACTGTGCAGCCACAGTAGTTCTGCACCTGCGCAGTAAGTCGCGTACAATGTGGGCTTGATTGACATCGGCAGTTCAGGCTCAGTACAAGGAGGACAACCTCAGGGTCTGCCTCTGCACCGTGTGCGGAGACTGGGACCGCGGCAGAGAGCAGAGCGTTTGGTGTGGGACAATCGGCTGCAAGGGGCTGAAGAAAGCCCCAGGTGAGTAAAGCATTTTTTCTCTAGTTTGCCTGATAACTCCTTTGAAGGTGTTTTCACATTTGTTGCAAGTGGCTTAGACATTTTCCTTCCCCAGGATTATGTTAATCCTTAATATTACAAGGTAACTTTCCTGGGGTCTTAAATGAGACATTAATGGCTGTGTGGTGAGTTATTTTGAGGGGATAGCAAATTTGCACTGTTATACAAGCAGTACACTGACTACTTTACATTGTATCATTGGGCTTGATTCACAAAAGAGTGCTAGCTGTTAGCACGGCCGTTTTCGCGCGAATTTTCGCATTGCGCGCGCTCGTGAATTTTCACGTGAAACGATAACGGTTTTGCGCGCAAACGCGAATTTTCACACGAAAACGATATCAATCTTGCGGGAAATTTCGCGTTTGCGCGCGAAAACATTGTCGTTTCGCGCGAAAATTTGCGATCGCGCGCAATGCAAAAATTCTCGCGAAAACTTCCGTGCTAACAGTTAGCACTCTTTTGTAAATCAAGCCCATAGTGTCATATCTTCAGTGTTGTCCCATAAAAAGATAGAACAAAATATTTACAAAAATATGAGAGGTGAACTCACTTTTGAGAGACTCTGTACATTTTACACATTGGACTTCATGCCAGAGCAAGGCCCCCCCCCCTCCCTCCAACACATCTTGTGCAACGTTTAGCTTCAACACAGCAGCCTGTGCTGCAGGGGCTTAGCAATAGCCCCTGTGACCTGTGCAACCACTGGGCGGGCCGGGGGCTGTGGGGACCCCCTTCTCTTCCCTCTCCTTACCCACATGCAGAGTAGCACAGGTAAAGGATGTTTCAATTGCAAGAGAGAAGAACTTGACTTTCCTCCGCACCTCTTTAACTACATGTGTCTGATAAGTTTACCATTGTTTGTTCATTTTAAAGCTGCATAGACTGTTTTTACAAGGGATGTGTAACGATCGGTGTCAGCACACAGAGAACTCTGATTATTGGTGATCTGCAGTATCACCAATAATACAGATGCTATACCTGATTATATGGTGATCTGCAGAATCACCAATAATACTAGTATAGCCTGACACGTGACAACCAGTGGAGGATCGTGTTTGGGTGTAACAGTAATTCAGATGAGAGGCCTACCCGAGGAGCGGGTGACTCAGCCTGCAGCTGATGCTCACCTAATGGCGGGGTGAGTCAGACAGTACTGCAGGCAAGAGGGCTAATGTGTATAATACAATAATGCTGGATAACTGATCACCTGTGGAGCAAGTGATTCAGAGTGTACGGCAGCCCGGTAGTGTTTTGGTGCACAATATAAGGAGAGAACCACAGTAGTGCTGAACTCAGGCTCCTCTGGAGAACAGATGGAGCTGACTGTTTTGCAGCCTAGGAGTAGTTGATACAATTGGTGCTGTAGCCCCGTATAATTCAGGCGTACTGCAGCCTAAGCTAGAGTGAGACAGACAGTACTGCAGCCTAGGATACCTGAGGAGCAGGTATCCCGACTACAAGACAGTATCCTACACCTAGGAGATTGGTGCAGGAAACTGATTTCCCTCACTAGTGGCAGGGCCCACCAGTGCGGGTAGAGTGGTCAGACAGGCAGAGTTGGCAACGAGCGGACAGACAAAGTACAGAATCGGAAGACTGATTCAACGTCAGGGACAGGCAGGGTCGGCAACGTGAATCAGATAGGCTGAGGTACAGAATCGACAAACGGAAGAATAGTCAGAGGAAGCAATAGGTCATAACAAATAAACAATGCACTAGTACTTTAAAGCTATCAACAGAATCTAGCTAAGTGTGAATTCCCAGCCTCGGCTGGTTCTAACACACTTTGGGAACTGACTGGGGTCTGAGAGCTAACACAATATAGCATACGCAGACGCGGAGCTACTGACAGGCCTGCTCTATATATATACCCAGCAAGCTCCATAGCGCCGCCCCAATTCCCCAGCCAATCCGGATGCCAGCTGGAGTCAGCTGACCGCAAGATCAGCTGACCCCCCTCTTAGCTGCATAAAGGTCCTGTCGCTCTGCTCGCGCGCACGTAGCCCTTAACCTGTGAGCAATGGAAAGACCAGGCATAACTTGAGCATCTAACCGAGCGGCAGAGGCCGCCAGCTGAAACGCGGAGATAGCCGCCATGCCGCTTGTCTCCGCGGCGGCATCTCCGCTATTCCATTCCTCTCCTATTCCCCCCTGAGGAGTGGACTCCGGACACTTCCCACACGGCTTCTCCGGGTGCAATTCATGAAATTCTTTCCTTAATTCTTCAGCGTGCATGCGACAACTCGGCACCCAAGTTCTCTCTTCCAGTCCATATCCTTTCCAATGGACCAGGTACTGCACAGAATTCTGCACTAATCGATAATCGAGAATCTTCTCAATCTCATACTCGGGTTGATCATCAACCATCACGGGGGGGGGGGGGGGGAGAGGAATCCACGTGCACAGCAGGCTTCAATAGAGACACATGGAATGATCTCACACCTCTCATGCTGGCTGGGAGATCAATTGCATATGTGACGTCATTAATCTTTTTGTGACAGGATATGAGCCAATAAATCTAGGTCCTAACTTGGGTGACGGTTGTTTCGATGCCAAATGCCGAGTCGAAACCCACACCATGTCCCCTGGGGAAAACTTCCACTCGACAGACCGTCTCTTGTCTGCCTCTCTTTTCTGGGACTGAAACGCCTTCCCCAAATTCCTCTTAACTGAACCCCAAATCTCCTTTAATGCCCTTTGCCAATCCTCCAGAGCCGGGAAAGGGGAAGATGCCACCGGTAAAGGAGAAAACTTGGGAGATTATCCCGTTACCACCTGAAACGGGACAAACCCTGAAGAGGAACTCCTCAGGTTATTATGTGCAAACTCAGCGAACGGCAGGATCTTCACCCAATCTGATTGTGCATCTGCCACATAACACCTGAGAATTTGTTCTAGGGACTGGTTAACTCTTTCGGTCTGGCCATTGGTCTGTGGGTGGTAGCCTGATGAGAAAGATAGGTCCATACCCAACTGATGGCAAAAGGCTCTCCAAAATTTCGACACGAACTGGACTCCCCTATCTGACACCACATTCTCCGGAATGCCATGCAGCCGGAAGATGTGCTGAATGAAGAGATCAGCTAATTCTTGGGCCGCAGGGAGTCCTTTCAGAGGGACGAAATGAGCCATCTTGCTGAACCTATCTACTACTACCACCCAAGTGACCATTTTACCCTCAGACCTAGGGAGTTCGCCTACAAAGTCCATAGACACATGAGTCCAAGGCTCATTTGGCACTGGTAGAGGTTGTAACGTGCCAACTGGAGCCTGGCGGGAGGGTTTGTTTCTAGCACACACTGAACATTCTCTCACAAACTCCTTACAATCAGACGCCAGAGAAGGCCACCATACACATCTAGCTAAAAGATCCTGAGTTTGAGCAGCCCCTGGGTGCCCATCATTCTTATGGGTATGGAATAATTGTAAGAATTGTAGTCAGAAGGGGAATGGTACAAACATCACCCCGTCAGGTTTCCCTTCTGGGATATCTTGTTGATACGGAGCCAGGGTAGCTGCCCAGTCCTCCCAGGTCTCGGTAGCTGCCAACACTACCCTCTGAGGTAGAATGGACTACCCTCTGAGGTAGATGCGGGCTGGACTGTCTCAGGCTCAAAACACCTAGACAGAGCGTCAGCTTTAATGTTCTTGCTCCCTGGTGTGTAAGTTATAATGAATCTGAACCTTGAAAAGAATAAAGACCAACGGGCCTGTCGAGAGCTAAGCCTCTTGGCCCCTTCGATGTACTACAGGTTCTTATGATCTGTATAAATCGTAATTGTATGTTCTGCCCCTTCCAGCCAATGGCGCCATTCTTCAAAGGCTAATTTGATGGCCAAAAGCTCCCGATTACCAATATCGTAGTTCCTCTCTGCAGGAGAGAACCTCCGTGAAAAGAAAGCACATGGGTGCAGCTTGCCCTGAAGACCAGAACGCTGAGACAGCACAGCCCCAACCCCTATTTCAGATGCATCGACCTCCACAATAAAGGGGAAGGTGACGTCCACATGTCTCAGGATGGGAGCGGAGCAAAACAATTTTTTCAAAGTGGCAAAGGCTGATTGAGCCTCTTCCGACCAATGACATGGGTCAGCCCCTTTTTTGGTAAGACTAGTGAGGGGTGACACTACAGAGGAGAAACCCTTGATGAACTTCCTGTAGTAGTTGGCAAAGCCAAGGAATCTCTGGAGTGCCTTCAATCCCACAGGTTGAGGCCACTCCAAAACAGCAGAGACTTTCTCGGGATCCATCAAAAGTCCAGAAGTGGAAATGATGTATCCCAAGAATGGCACCTCTGTGACTTCAAAGAGGCATTTTTCCAACTTTGCATAAAGCGAATTCTGTCTTAATTTTTGAAGAACAAATTTGACATGCTTACGATGTTCTGTCAGGTTAGCTGAGAAAATTAGTATATCATCTAGATATACAAGTACAAATTTTCCCAAGACCTCCCGAAAAACCTCATTAATTAACTCCTGGAAGACGGCAGGGGCATTACACAACCCGAAGGGCATAACTAGATATTCATAATGCCCGTCAGGCGTGTTGAATGCCGTCTTCCATTCATCACCATCTCTAATGCGCACAAGGTTGTAGGCCCCTCACAGGTCTAGTTTAGAGAATATACTGGCATTGGTAACTTGTGTGAACAAATCATCTATCAAAGGTAACGGGTACTGTTTTTTTACTGTGATTTTATTTAGACCTCTGTAGTCAATGCAGGGCCTAAGGCCTCCATCCTTCTTCTGTACAAAAAAGAATCCAGCCGCAGCCGGTGACCGGGACGGACAAATAAAGCCTTTGGTTAATTTCTCTTTAATGTATTCTTGCATTGCAAGTTTTTCAGGCCCAGACAAATTGTAAAGATGACCTCTAGTGGGCATACAACCAGCTCTTAATTCTATAGGACAATCGTAACTCCTGTGAGGCGGAAGTTTATCCGCAGACTTGGGGCAAAACACATCCGCAAACTCTGCGTACTGCACTGGTACCCCTTTTACTTGAATCTTGGTGGCGCAAACAGCAACCCTCTCCAAACAATGATGACGACAGTGGGTAGACCAGCTTTGTAGCTGACCTGTGGTCCAGTCGATCTGAGGGGAGTGGAGTTGCAACCAGGGCATACCAAGTATGATAGTAGAGGTAGCCATCTGCAGGACAAAGAACTGTAATTCCTCTTTATGTAAGACCCCTATGTTACAAGTCAGTAAGAGAGTTTGCGAAAGAGGTTGTCTACACTGTAGCGGAGAGTCATCAACTGCTGTGACCACAATCTGCCGGTTTAATGGGAGCAGCGGGATCCCCAATCCTTTTGCAAAATATAAATCTATAAAATTGACTGCAGAGAAAGAGTCTACGAAGGCCTCTGTAACTGTGGTCTGACCTTCCCAAGTGATGGAGCAGGGAAGGAGTAAACAATTATTGTTTAAAGGTAGTGACTGCTCGCCTAGGGTATTACCTCTGACTACACCTAGGCGGCAGCGTTTCCCGACTTCTTAGGACAATTCTGGACCATGTGACCCTGCTCCGCACAGTATAGACACAGTCCCTCTGACTTCCTGCGATTCTTTTCCACCTGCGTCAATCTAGAATGTCCGATTTGCATCGGCTCATCTGGAGATGACGAGGGTGGAGAGGAGGCATAGGAGACTGATCTTACAACAACCTTCCCACTAGTCTGTTTTTGATATCCTAGACAGCGATCTACTCGCACTGCCAGAGAGATCGCATCATCTATGGATTTGGGCTCGGGATGTCCCAACATCAGATCAGAGACTGCATCTGATAGACCTGACAGAAAGCAGTCTAGTAATGCATACGTTCCCCATCTAGCTGACACAGCCCACTTCCTAAACTCTGCCGCATAAACCTCTACCAGATTACGACCCTGCCTGAGGGTCTTTAACTTCCTCTCAGCAGTAATTGCCACGTCCGTCATCATATATTACGGCCATAGCTTTAAAAAATTCCTGAACCGAAGATAATGCCTCATGATCTGACTGAAGACTATATGCCCATGTCTGAGTTTTAATAAAGGTTTTAATAAGTTTTAATAAAGGTTTTAATAAAGGTTATCCTCTGGCTCTCTGATCCAGATAAGTTAGGCCTCAACTCAAAATAGGACAACACACGATTCCTAAAATTCTGAAAATCTGATCTATGCCCTGAGAACTTCTCAGGTACTGCCATGCGTAAATCTGTAACTGGAGGGATCGCACTGTATCGACAGCCGTTTGAAGTGTCCTGACTGTCCCAGACAGTTGAGTGATCTGAGTCTGTTGGGTATTAATCTCCCCGGTGAGGTTATTCACCGCGGTAATCAGGACTTCAACTTGGCTGCGTAGTGCGTCCATAGTGTTTGGTCTGCTGTTCTGTAACGATCGGTGTCAGCACACAGAGAACTCTGATTATTGGTGATCTGCAGTATCACCAATAATACAGATGCTATGCCTGATTATATGGTGATCTGCAGAATCACCAATAATACTAGTATAGCCTGACACGTGACAACCAGTGGAGGATCGTGTTTGGGTGTAACAGTAATTCAGATGAGAGGCCTACCCGAGGAGCGGGTGACTCAGCCTGCAGCTGATGCTCACCTAATGGCGGGGTGAGTCAGACAGTACTGCAGGCAAGAGGGCTAATGTGTATAATACAATAATGCTGGATAACTGATCACCTGTGGAGCAAGTGATTCAGAGTGTACTGCAGCCCGGTAGTGTTTTGGTGCACAGTATAAGGAGAGAACCACAGTAGTGCTGAACTCAGGCTCCTCTGGAGAGCAGATGGAGCTGACTGTTTTGCAGCCTAGGAGTAGTTGATACAAGACAGTATCCTACACCTAGGAGATTGGTGCAGGAAACTGTTTTCCCTCACTAGTGGCAGGGCCCACCAGTGCGGGTAGAGAGGTCAGACAGGCAGAGTTGACAACGAGCAGACAGACAAAGTACAGAATCGGAAGACTGATTCAACGTCAGGGACAGGCAGGGTCGGCAACGTGAATCAGATAGGCTGAGGTACAGAATCGACAAACGGAAGAATAGTCAGAGGAAGCAATAGGTCATAACAAATAAACAATGCACTAGTACTTTAAAGCTATCAACAGAATCTAGCTAAGTGTGAATTCCCAGCTCCGGCTGGTTCTAACATACTTTGGGAACTGACTGGGGTCTGAGAGCTAACACAATATAGCATACGCAACAGCAGACGCGGAGCTACTGACAGGCCTGCTCTATATATACCCAGCAAGCTCCATAGCGCCGCCCCAATTCCCCAGCCAATCCGGATGCCAGCTGGAGTCAGCTGACCGCAAGATCATCTGACCCCCCTCTTAGCTGCATAAAGGTCCTGTCGGTCTGCTCGCGCGCACGTAGCCCTTAACCTGTGAGCAATGGAAAGACCAAGCATAACTTGAGCATCTAACCGAGCGGCAGAGGCCGCCGTCTGAAACGCGGAGATAGCCGCCATGCCGCTTGTCTCTGCGGCGGCATCTCCGCTATTCCTTACAGGATGTCATTAGGCTATGGTGAGCTGCTCCTGGAGCTTTTTTCTTGTTGAAATAAGTAGAGTAAAGTTTACGTGCTCCAGCACTGTGGGTCTCTCCCATGCTTCACAGTTGTGCACTTTCTTCTGCCATTCGCTGACTCACGATCACATGACCGATGCGAGTCACATGATCAGGAACCAGGCAAATGGCAGCCGAGAGTGTGCAGCTGTGATGCACAGAGGAGACCAGCAGCACTGGAGCAGGTAAATATTACTGTGGTGCCTGCGCTATTCTGCATGCGTGTTCAGGCAAGGCATGTGCGTGGGGGTGGGGGATCTGGTATGGTGACGAAAAGTTTGGATTCCAGGGCTCGTGGTCTGTTGTGTGCCGGCTGTGGTGTGATGTGTAAGATTTCCTTTTGCGTTAAAGTCTAGAAATTACAATGTTCTCAATAACTGTCTTTCATTTTTGTTTTAATATAACACAGATTAGCTACGGTGCAACAGATCCTATTTTAACCAACAAGCAACTGTATCCATCCTTCTTTCAAACTCTTCCCAGTGATCACATTCAGTATGTGGCAATTGTAAAATTGCTAAAACACTTCAGCTGGACCTGGATTGGTATAATTACCTCTGATGAGGATGCTGGGGTAAAACAGAGTCAGGAGCTCCAGAAAGTGGCTGCTGTGTATGATATCTGTATTGAGTTTGTTATCTACGTACCTAATAAGGGAGAAACAGCTAAACAAAAAGACACATTTGACAAATCAACTTCAAAAATTGTTGTACTCTGTTCAGTTGAATTCTCCACAATACATTTCATTGGGCTGGAATGCAATGGCTTTAATGACAAAACGTTTCTTTTATCGGTTGGTCTCACAGCTTACATTATGCTGTCATCAAACTTTGAAGGCTTCTGGCATGGAAGTTTGGCATTTTCGCCAATAAAACAAGAAATTCCACAGCTAAAGACATATTTGGAGGATGTTAGTCTTGCTATCCGTCCAAATGACATTATACTGGAACACATCCTTGCAATGTATTTACATTGCCTAACTTCAAACCAGATACTGAATTCTGCAATAATAGAAATGTTTGGATTAAACCTGCACAAATGCAACAATACTAAACACTTAAGTGAGTTAAGTAATAAGCTATTCTACACTGATGAGTTTGGAACCACTTATAATGTGTACAAAGCTGTCTATGCCATGGCACACTCATTGCATGAAATGCAATTATACTTCTCCAGAAGCCATGGAAAAGACCATCTTAAATATAATAAGCACCTCCACAAGGTAATACAACCAATATTATACTTAATCAGTGATAAGATATATAACTTCGTCCAGAGAGAGGACGTTGTGGCTTGATCAAATCACCAAATAACTAATACAGTTGCTGGTTAGCTAGATCCTTTGCAAGAAGATTAGCTGTGATTTGTGTTGTCAAAATGCAAACATACGGGTTGTTGATGTATATTCTGCACAAGCTTGCAAACCAAAATCAGGCCATGCATATGCAATGGCCAATTGTATTGCATGACAAGGACCTGGTCCGGTGGTGTCTGGGAGACCAATGGTAACATATAGGAGACCTAAGAACCTTAGAGACATACGTACTTTGCCAGACTTGGGGCCTTTCAGCTGTTCAGGAGGTACTCCCAGTAAACCACCCTGAAGTTTGGGGGTCTTATTTGGGGACTTATTGCTGAGTGCGTATTGAACTTTATACGATCCAGCTGATACAACACACAATGCAAGACACCCAATAATTTTTGGGATGTTCAGAGACATACTGTCTGATCAAATCCAGCTCAATGCAGTCAAATTTACAGGGTGGCATTTCATGATGCAGATGCACAATGACCCAAAACATACAGCCAAAGCAACCCAGGAGTTCATTAAAGCAAATAAGTGTAAAATTCTCGAATGGCCAAGTCAGTACCCTGATCTTAACCCAATTAAAAATGCATTTCACTTCACTAAACTTCAGACAGAAAGGGCCACAAACAGCAACTGAAAGCTGCTGCAGTAAAGACCTGGCAGAGCATTAAAAAGGAAGAAACCCAGCATCTGGTGATGCCCATAAGTTCAAGACTTCAGGCTGTCATTGACAGCAAAGGGTTTTAAGTTAATAATTCATTTTTAACATTAACATTTTATTTCCAGTTATTTCATTTATCAAGTTACTTTTGAGCCCCTGAAATGAAGGGATTATGTTTAAAAAAATGCTTTAGTTGCCTTACATTTTTATGCAGTCGTTTTGTTCACCCCACTGAATTAAAGCGGAAAGTCTGCACTTCAACCGCATCTGAGTTGTTTCATCTAAAATTCATTGTGGTAATGTGAAGAACCAAAATTAGAAAAAAGTTGTTTCTGTTCAAATATTTATGAACCTAACTAGTATAAAGTGTGATGAAACAACATAGAATAACTGTTGATACTAGTTCTTCCTACGTGGAACTGTTGCATGATTAAGAGAAAGATGATAACTGCAAGCAAATCTAAATTGTTGGTAGATACAATAGGTATAGTGTACAAAAGTTCTATTTTAACTGGATAGGGTTGTGTGTATCTCTGGACTCACTATACATAAAGAAAAGTTATGTGAAAATTACGACCAAGCAATCTAGCCGACTGGTGTTGGAGATATGAGTATGTGAAAATCATGTTGAGAATCTATCCAAGGCTTCCAAATATTAAAGAAAAGAAAGAGAACCCCTTGCCTTTAAGCAAACTGGTTAGATATTCTTTTAAGTGTTTATCACTGATTTTTTTTTTTTTAGGGGGGGGTCAGTTTTTTTCCCAAGCATCTGGGAAAGCCGCATTTAGGCAAAATGCATGAGCAAGTACAAAAAATTTCCCAAACGATACATTTTCTATGTTAGGTAAATCATGCAGCTTAAGAATGAGCACAGCAGATAATGGAGAGGGGGGTAATTTGTTTTGCCCAAAATTCCCCACACAGTCGGTAATGGTAAAGCTTATTCCACACATTATAGACTTTGGGGCAAGTCCACCAAATGTGAAGAAATTCTCCCTTATCCCTGCATTCTCTATAGCATACGTCAGACGAAGCTTTAGAAAACTTGCTAAGTTTAGAGGGAGTCAAATAGGTCCTATAAAAGACCTTCAGGGAGGTTTCCATCAGAGGTTTTGGTAAACTTGGCTGTGTTCCTTTATATCTGTGACCATTGGTTCTCTGATAGCTGTGTTCTCAAATCTTTTTCCCATGCAACCTGACATCCTTGTCTCCTGACTTTGAGGGGGTCAGAAAAAGTTTATAAATGACAGAAATGACTTTCTGAATACACCCCTTGGATAGCATTAGTTGTTCAATACCAGTGTTTGTGAAACATTTTTCCTAGCTCATTGATGTAATATGAAATGTGTTAATTGAGTATGTCTAAAAATGTTGTGTTAGGGAGGTTGTGAGAGGCCAGAAAATCATTCAGTGAATGTATACCTCTGGTCTGTAAGAGATCTTTGAACTTAAAGGGAAGGTTTAAAAAAAATAAAAATGCTAATCCACTTACCTGGGGCTTCCTCCAGCCCGTGGGAGGCAGGCCTGCGCAGTACAGCCCGAAGGATGTCCGATGACGTCAGCGCACCCGCGTGAGTTGCATTTTGGAGCGCAGAAGAGCCCGACCTGGCAGCCGGCCTGGCCAGGTCGGGTGCGCCACCGGAGGAGACCGGGAGCCTGCGGAGCGGCGCCGAGGGCACATCCTGCCTGCCACGGGCTGTAGGAAGCCCCAGGTAAGTGCATTAGCATTTTTATTTTTTTTTAAACCACGGTGAACCTTCCCTTTAAGAAGTTGTTATGTGTCCACTATGGAAAGAGTCTTGGATCTAGGCCTGGGGTAAAAACTGGGTTACCAGTAATGGGAGCCAGCGTGTAGTGGGAGGGGATCTATTTATACATAAACCTCTAAATGTTCCATCATTTAAGACAACTAGCTTTAATGGGGTTATATATTTTTCTAATGAGGTCTGGAAGGGAGGAAAGCCTGAGCAGATCTTCTATTCTAAATAAGAGAATTATCAATCTTTTTCCATTTGGAAGCAGTAGAGTGTTGTAACATGTCAGCCATCAGTAAAAGCTAGACGTTTTTAATCAGGATAATACCATTTATTGGATAACTTAGAGGAAAATAAAAAGTAAGCTTTTGGCTAATAAGCCTTCTTCGGACTTAGTTTCCATTTGGGTGAGTGATCCCTGAAAGAGGTACTTAAAATGTGGGCTAATCTAGCTGAATTGTAAAAGTTTTGTAAGAGTGGTACTTTCATTTCCCCATTGAATTTATGCCTGTGTGTGATTGCTGCTGCTATCTGTGATAGGAAAATAGTTTTTAAACCCAATAAAATGACTTTTTGCTGAGTTTAAACACCATTTTGCTTTAAATATGTAAAATGTATTTTCTCAAAAACTACAAGGTCTTTTCTTGACTTGTTCCCACCATTCCCTTTAACATACATAGCAATTTTGGTAACAGTAGCATGTATGAGGGCTTTGCTATTAACCACTAAAGTTGGCATGAAATTACAGGAAATTACGAAGGGATTCTGCAAAATCAATTGAATTTCCAAATTGGAATAACGTATGGCCGTAATTGCTAAATTTTACATGACATTTCATATAATCATAATCAGGCTTGCTCAAATCCGAATTCGGGAAGGCTTGCTCAAATCCGAATTCGGGAGATACCCGGATAGTTCTCTCCGGATATCTCCCAGTAAAGCTGTGCGAGGGAGGGGGGTTGGAGGGGGTCAATCTTACCTGTATGACATCTTCGTCGGTCCGTCCCTGGCGCCTCCAACGATGCGCTCCAAGCGCTGCATGCGCCGGTCACGATGCGCCGGTCACGTAATTACAAACACTTCCTCCTTCTCGGTTGAAGGAGGAAGTGTTTGTAGTCACGTGACCGGCGCGTGCGGCGCTTGGAGCGCATCATGGGAGGCGCCAGGGACGGACCGAAGAAGACGTCATACAGTTAAGATTGACCTCCCCAATCTCCCTCCCCCGCACAGCTTTACTGGGAGATATCTGGAGAGAACTATCCGGGTATCTCCCGAATTCGGATTTGAGCAAGCCTGATCATAATTATTAGATTACGCTCATCACTACTCCATTCCATCATATGTAAATTAGCCGACAGAGCACTTTCTAGCTCTCCACTTACTATATGTAAATTACCAGAAAGTAGGCTGCCTAGCTCTCCACCCACTATATGCAAATGCCCAGACACCAAACTGAGGGCTGTTTAGCTCTCCACCCCACTATATGAAAATCGCAAGGCGGAGGGTGGTTTAGCAGTGTTGCTTGTTAACTTTAGTCATTTTTGCATCGTAAATGATATTTTTGATTCTGAGAAAATTTTCCCAAAAATAGCTTCTCCTCTATTATTGTCTCACACTGCCCCCAATGGACAAGTAGCCATAAATACACATTACAGCAGTACTAGTTAGAAGCTAGGAAATCTAACAAAGAAGTAATTTAAAAAATGTGCTAAAATAAATTGGACTGGAGCACTTGCAAGCCTCTAAATAAACTGGCTGCTAAAGGGTTAAACAACTATTCAATATGGAAGTTGGAGACAATAAAAAACAGTATTTTTCTTTAGGCCGGCTTCACACCGTCAGCGGTGTGGTGCGTCGGCTGCGCCACATCTCACCGCCAAAAAAAGGCCTTACCGGAATGACGTGGAATACCACGTTACTACAGCAAAACTGTTCTTCTCTTCACAGCTAATTTAAAGGGAACCTGAAGCAAAAATAAACTTATGATATAATGATTTGTATGTGTAGTACAGAAAATTAATAGCACATAAGTAGCAAAGACAAGAGTCTCATATTGTTTTCCAGTAGCACTTAAACAGCCAAGAAACAGTGAGAGACAGCTTGTGATAAGTTTTTACTGCAGGTAAGTTCAAAGGGCCATTATTTCTGCTTTGTTTTATAGCTTAAAGAATAAGCGACACCCATGCTAACCTAGAAATAAAAAACACATATATAAGTAGATAAATACTACTTCTACTTACATAACAGATGTATTGCGCTATCTACGTAATGATTCCTGTGAATTTTATAAAGGAAAAGCAGAAAATCCTATTCTTGGCAGTGGCCATCTTGCCAAGCTAATGCTGACATCATATCCTCCTTGACTCCTGTTTTCCCCACTCCCTTCTCTTGCTCATTGTGTATTCATTAGCTGCCCTCCTCCCAGAGTCTTCAGACACTCCCACTGAGGTGTATACTAACAGCTGCACCATCTCTTTTTTTTATTTACACATCCAATCACTGAGTTACCTTAGCCTTGCTTGTAAACACAAGTAATCAGAGGGTGTTTCTGATAAGCAGCTAGGCAGGGAAATAAATGGAAGAAGAGGAATATATTATAGATAAAAAGAACTCCCAGCATTCAACTCTTTGGCACTGTTTGGCACTAGGACCAGTGCTCCTAAAGTATGTGATAACTCCAAACCAAAACAGCAGAAAAAGTTTTGCAAATTTTGAATGCAGATTAGCATCTTTATCACTTAATACACTCAGACCAGTTGCTGTTGAAATTCGATTTTTATGGTGACAATACCACTTTAAAAAGCAGAGTGTGGTTTTAAAACTGCAACTGTGACAGTATGATGCAATGTTCTATTCATTATCCGTACTACACATACAATTCATACTTTTTTTTTGTTCGTCTCAGGTTTAATGCAATCAAATACTGTAAAGAATTGGAGAACAAACAGAATCCGGGGGTAATTGGAGAACAAACAGAATCCATATACTGTAAATTGCCTAATGTTAAATGTCTACCTCAAACAGTAGTTTTATCTTTAGATTTGTGGAACCTAGATAGGAACCTTAACAGAATGAATACTTGCTAATAAATGCTTATTCTTTCAGAGCTTTCTCAGAAGAGTCCATTTTCAGGATCCTGTTGGGGAAGAAGTCTATTTTAATGAGAAAGGAGAAATGGGCACACTTTACAGCATACAGAATTACGCATCTTTTACACATAAGGGGTTGAAGATAAGAATAATGGGTCTTTTTAATACATCATCCTCTGAACTACAGGGTCTCAAGTTATTCAACAGGTCTTTCCTAGGCTGGAAACACGGTGTGGTTAGTATGATAAAAATGAGCAATCAAGTAAAATATTACATAAAAAAAGTCGACAATTCACAGAATTTGTAGTTATTAGTGGTGGGCAAAAATTACGCCTAGGCGTAATTACACATAGTAATTTGCAATTATGCATCATAATTGTAATGTGAATTTTGCGGTTTGCATATAAAAAATGTTGCACTTAAATGTAACTAATAACCGTAATTACCAGTATGCATAATAGTGAATTTTTACGCAATTTTTGTTCACAAAAGTTTTTAAGTATACGAACGGATTTTTTGAATTGAAAATTTAAATAGCTGTGCGTGTGCAGTTTACTGTCTGATGAACGCAAATTTCTTTTTTTGCATACAAACGCATTTTTCGCATTGAATATTTACCTAATAGCTGCGCATGTGTAGAACATTCGCGAATAGATGCAAATACTTTTACGCAGGCTTAATTACGATTCATAAATGTATGTAACTTACAACTTACACGCAATGTGTAATATCAAAAAATTATGCCAAATTTTGCATAGTCGTTATCGACCTATTACAAGCACCATTAGTAGTTACTTTATGTCTTGTTTATGTTGAATACACTGTATTCAACATTTCTGCATCCTCCTGCATAGTGTAGACTAAATATTCAGACAGCACAAGAAAAATGTCTTAAAGCAAACCTGACGTGATCCTCAGGTGAAGAATCACATACTTACAGTACCTAAAGAGATGGAAGCCTCTGGATCCTGGACACCACTGAATGCACTGACATCACTACATGCAGTGGTGTCATGTGATAGAGGTGCTCACGGTAGCAATTTAAAAAGACCCCAGACATTGGAATCAAAGGGCCACACCCACATGTGGGTGGGCACATTACAAGGGGGTGTGGCGCAATAGGCAGACAATCACAGTACTTGGATAATGTCCAATAGATTTCCATCTGTCTTGAGTTTCTAAGCAGGCAATATATCCATCTCTCTGATCAGATTCAATCAAAGGAATCTATCTGATGGTTGATCTGGTGGTGGCCATCATCTGAATACTTTAGCCACAGACCCTGAACTAGCAAACAGATCAGGGGCTCTGACTGAAGTCTGACTAGATTAGCTGCATGCTTAATATAGATATGTGATTCAGAGACTACTGCAGTTAAAGAGATCAGTCAGTATTATTTAAAAGAAATTAAATATGTCAGCCACCATTTACCTCGCACGTCAGACTTCCTTTAAATGCCTGATTGCAATTTTAAGTAACAAAGACCTTTTAATAACAATTAAATACATGGGGCTTGATTCACTAAAGGGTGCTAAGTGTTAGCACACCAGTGAAAAGCCCTTTAGCATGTGCAAAGGCACTTTGCACGTGCTAATACGCGCAGTTTAGCGGTGCGCACAAAACGTTGCACCGTCCGCTTGCAAAATAGCCTAATAAGCTATTTAACACATGAACGGTGCAACGTTTCATGTGCGCACTGGTGCAACGTTTCACACGCACCGCGTAGCGCTAAACTTTGCACGCGATCGGTAACAACTTTAGACGTGCAAACTACTTAGCACCCTAGTTTGCACATCCAAAGCTTTTAGGCATGCTAACTAGGTTAGCACCCTTTAGTAAATCCAGTAAATCAAGGCCATGAATTGTTGAAGCTAGAAGGGGTTGACCTGAAGTGTTTGTGCTAGTTTGGTTGAGTTCCGAATCTACTTTCTTTTGTGTTAGATTCCCACTTCCGCTTGCTCTGAAGATTGCCCTAAAGGCTATAGAAGAGCCTTGAAGAAAGGATTGCACCACTGCTGCTTTGACTGTATTCAGTGTTTGGATGGAGAAATTTCCAGCGAGTCAGGTAGAATATTCTTGGTGTATTGTGTGCTCATTGGTACTTTCACCACTTCCGAACCTCAATGATTGAAATCTAAAACCTGTTTAGATCCTGTTATACCTTCGAGGGTGTAATTTTCAATTATCCTTCCCACTCCCAACAATCGTCTCTCTCTCTCTCTCCCTACCGCAGATCACTCTATATGACGGCAGAGCTGTTACAGGAGCCGATATCATTGGCTCCTGACCCTGTAATACCGGTAAGCCAATCCCATTGGCTTACATTGAAAAAAAGCATCTGGAGCAAATGAAAGCGGCTACTGATGCACACAGCTCTGCCATCATAGTGATGGCAGAGAGAGGGCACTGTGGGGATGGAGGAGCGGTGTGACCAGTGGGAGCAGTGGGTATGTGCGGCGATTCGTCGGAAGGCACCATTCTTTGGTATCAGCAGTCTCTGGTCCTCTCCGGGGCCAGAGACTGCCAGTACAGAAGTGGTTAAGAGGTCCAAAATAATTCAATAATGGTGGTTTAAGTTGTGTTTTACGGAGAGTGTAGGAGAGTGAATAAGTGGTGCCCCTCGTCCGTTACTGCCTTTGAAGTAACATTTTAGCTGATCAGTTCTGGCAGATCCCTGATAAGAAGGCTCCTAACACTAGGGGACAATAATACACAATTTAGGTTTCTGGCAGAATTGATCAGTAAGGGCAGGACCGGTTCTTGGACAGTGTGGGCAGGGCAACTGCCCTGGGTGCAGATCGGCAAGTAGAAGAAGGGTGGTGCAGGCAGAGGGACATTACCGCCAGGAAGCTGGTGATGCGGGGTGCAGCCAAATGGAAGGAGAAAGAAGATTACCAGCACAATCAACTTTCTTGACTCCTCCTAGGCTGCCTGCTTCTGAGGTACTGCAGGCTGTGCCCGGCGCCCATTGTCGAGTCAGCATTCTGAGCTCTCTTCGCCTGTGTGTTTTTCTGGTCTCTGCTTCCTCCTGGAAGAGTGGCTGGTCAGTAAGTAGGCATATCTACTTGTGACCTGTGGCTGTGTGACTGTCCATAAAGAGTATAGGTTCCTAAATCCAGGGAGGTGGGGGGCACAATTTTTACACCCTCGCCCTGGGTTCAATTTAGCCTCGAAACTGCCCCGAGTAAGGGACATCTAAACTGAATGTGGCTGTTGATGGTATTCAGTAGCATTTCTCTAGCGCTCATTATCCAACAGGTTTCCTGACTAGTTGTATATAATGTTTATCACGGATAGAAACAATGAATAATAAAGTAGCAACATCACATATCCAAATTCCGTCGGTAACATCCCACAGGCATTGAGAAATAGCAATGCAGGTACAGCAAATCAGTAATTTACAGATAATAGTCTGAAGCGGAGCAAAACAACATCATATTCTACTAATGTAACTTGCCAGCCTCATTAAGGATAAATCAGGAATATTGGATATATGAAATAACTATTTTTGCCAGAGAGAAGAAAAACACAAATTTTCAAGCCATCCAATCCCCCCCCCCCCAACTATGGTGATCATGAAGTATGGTCAAAGGGAAGAGCCATCCCTTAAAGGAATACTGTAGGGGGGTCGGGGGAAAATGAGTTGAAGTTACCCGGGGCTTCTAATGGTCCCCCGCAGACATCCTGTGTTGGCGCAGCCACTCACCGATGCTCCGGCCCCACCTCCAGTTCACTTCTGGAATTTCTGACTTTAAAGTCAGAAAACCACTGCGCCTGCATTGCCGTGTCCTCACTACTGCTGATGGCACAAGGAGCATACTGCGCAGACCAAAGACCATACTGGACTTGTGCAATACACTCCTGGTGACATCAGCGGGAGCGAGGACATGGCAATGCAGGCGCAGTGGTTTTCAGACTTTAAAGTCAGAAATTCCAGAAGTGAACTGGAGGCGGGGCTGGAGCATCGGTGAGTGGCTGCGTGGGCACAGGATGTCTGCGGGGGGCCATTAGAAGCCCCGGGTAACTTCAACTCATTTTCCCCCGACCCCCCTACAGTATCCCTTTAAGTGAGCAAATCCATGAATCCATAAAGGATAAAGAGATAAGTCTACCACGTCTCATCATCTAGTGCAGCTCTGCGTTCAATCCATGAGTCCCAGGTTTTATAAAAAAAAGTCTAGTTAGTCCGCCACTGTGGTGTTGATCTTTTTTGGTGTTTTTTGCCCAGCTTAGTTAATACTGGGAGAAAACTCAAAGTGGGCTTATACCACTGAGAGGCTAAGTATACCTTAGCAGAAATAAGAACATGCTGGATCAGCCTGTGCTCCGGATGCTTACCGTATTTGGCGCTGTATAAGACGCACTTTTTCTCCCCAAAAAGTGGGGAGAAAAAGTCCCTACGTCTTATACGGCAAAGGCAGGGAATCCCCAACTTACGAACGCCCACCGATACGAACCGCCGACCCGCCGCCATCGGGGATTCCCTGCCTTTGTCCCCGCTGTGCCTGGCTTCCCCCCTGCCTGCGTCTCCTACCTCCCCCTTGTGTCTCTGTGGCCCCCCGTGCAAGCAGTGGCAACAGCTTACCTCCTCCATCTTGCCCGCGCCGATTGAAGACATCCGGCTTCTCCGTGAGGCTTCCTCTAGTGCCGGGCTTCTAATGACGCATCACCAATGAAGCGTCATTAGAAGCCTAACACTAGAGGAAGCCGCACGGAGAAGCCGGATGTCTTCATTCGCCGCGGGCAAGATGGAGGAGGTAAGCTGCTGCTGCCGCTGTTTGCACTGGGGGGGCCACAGAGACACAAGGGGGAGGGAGGAGACGCAGGCAGGGACACGAGCCAGGCACAGCGGGGACACGGGGGCTGACAAATAGACACAGGGGGCTGACAAATAGACACAGGGGGCTGATACTTTACTTTGTAATCCTTTCTATTATTTGCAAAAAATATAATTGACTGTTAATGAGAGCTTTTTATTTCTAGATAAAGGATCTTGCATGAAGTGTCCAGAAGACCAGTGGCCAAATGATGAGAATCAGTGTGTTCCAAAGCAAGTTGAATTCCTCTCCTACAATAATGACCCGATAATCCTCGTTCTATGCTCTGTCACAGCATTGCTGTTTGTGAAATCTTCAGTCATCTTGGGCATGTTCATCATATATCGGGACACAGCAGTTATCAAAGCCAACAATAACAACTTAAGTTTTCTTTTACTCACTTGCATCATGTTGACCTTCCTCTGTGTATTTTTGTTTATAGGTCGTCCAGTGCATGCCACCTGTATGGTACGACACACTTTATATGGCGTCATCTTATCCACTGCTATTTCTTCCATTCTAGCCAAAACCCTCATGGTCTATGCAGCCTTCAAAGCTATTAAGCCTGGAAGTTCCTGGAGGAAATTCTTAGGTGTAAAAATCTCCAACTGTGTTGTTTTTACTTGTTCATTCATACAGATTTTGGTCAGTTTATTCTGGTTATCTATTTCTCCTCCATTCCCAGAAAGTAACTTTGAATTGTATCAAGACAAAATTGTCATTCAGTGCAATGAAGGTTCTCCACTGGCATTTTCCATACTCCTGGGTTACATGGGGCTTCTAGCAGCTGTTAGCTTCATGGTGGCTTTCCTGGCCAGGAACTTACCGGATAGTTTCAACGAGGCCAAATACATCACCTTCAGCATGCTGGTGTTCTGCAGTGTGTGGATCACTTTTATCCCAGCTTATATGAGTGCTACAGGAAAGAGTGCTGTGCTAGTAGAGATATTTGCCATAATATCTTCTAGTGTTGGAATACTCGGGCTGATATTTTTGCCTAAATGTTACATTATTCTGGTAAGACCAGATTTAAATGCCAAAAACCTTTTGCTTAAAGTGTACCTGTAGGGAAAGGAAGGGGGGAGAAGCCTCTGGATCCTAAGAAGACTTGCCTGTTCCTCCTAAGAGTTGATCCAGTGCTGGAACCCCCTATCAAATCCACCAAAGTAGTAGTGCAGCACACGGCAATAATATTTACATCGGTGCTCCTTTGGACCAGATTGGGCTTGGCAATTCCCGATGGTACTGTGCCTGCACAGAAGCAGAGATGTAAAAATTATTACTGTGTGCTGTTTGGGGAAGCCAGTGCAGGAACGAGAAGGCACAGGAAGATGCGAGAAGCCTCCTTAGGATCCAGAGGTGTCCTCCTTTTGAGGTAAATACCCCCCTCACCCGGTATTTTTTTTTCTTACAGGTTTTTTTTAAACAGTGTCATTGAAAATCATAAACATGTATTTCTAAATATCATTCAATAAACGTTATATTAGTTTTCCCTACAATACTCCTCACCACTAGTTTTGGCCGGAACATCACATTTTCAGTTAACAAACTTTAGCACTAAGAGTTGCAGTGTTTGCGACTGCATTGGGGCCCTTGGGCCAGAGGGGCCCTAAAGGGCCCTCCCTCAACTACAGTATTCGCTTTCTATTGGTCCTGTGCTCATAATAATCACTTCTATATATACTGTGAATAATGGTAATCTTTAACAAGCTGTTCCGCATCCCCTTCTTGCACCTCTGTAGTTGCCATTGGCAGGTCTGGCACCAAATTTATTGTTATGTGTAGAGTGCTTGGGGGGCCCCATTGTATAACTTGCATCACGGCCCACAGCTCCTTACCTACGCCACTGTTCGCGAACAGTTCGGGCTATCTCTACTCACTACTTGTCTTGCCTGACTCTTGTTTTTGTGCATTTGGTGAATACAGCTAGATGTTCTTATCGATGTGAATAATTAACCACACCAAGCTTATCTTTTTTTTATCATTACACTCTTATCAAAGCATCATGCAGACATGTATATAGCAAATTAGCAAACTATGAAAAGAGTACAGCAATTCCTGGGCACCTACTTCTCCCTCTGACTTGCTACAGTTTTGAGGGGAATAGTATTATTTAACACTACCGGGAATTTGAGCGGAAACAGGGTGCGCCAACTCACCACCGTATTACCTATACATACATGTATCAGCTCAGTAGGTCTAAGCCAAAGAAAGAAAAAAAAAAAGAGTCAAGAAAAATAAGTAAGTAGAAAATGTAAAGTAAAAAAAGGCCCATGGGCTATGTAGCTCACACTGGTGCCTCCTGTACTCATATGAGTATTTACGATGAACTCCACCCACACAGACCAAATCAAAACATATGTGTCAATTTTATCCAGGAAGGTAAGGGTGATATCCTCCATGTCAGCTATCCTATCCACTTGTTTTAGCCACTAAGAAGTTTATCAAATGTCCATCAGGGATCAGGGATTTTAGCAGTGTTGGTTAAATGGATTAAGAAAGTCAGAAAGACTTCAAGAAAGAGGGGAATTGACATGGAGGAGATATTTCTAGTATTGGACCAATTTGGAGCATGACCAGAAGCAAATCACCTCCAGAAGATCCACACCCCGTCCCCCAGCATCTATTGTCTTGCACAAATCATGCCTTAAACAGAAATGCTGGAGTCTTATACCATAATGATAAGACCTTGTAACGTTGCTCCTACATTCACACAATGAGGGTACCCCTGTGAATGAGTAAGGACCTTGCCCCAGTCCTACTGAGATAGTTATTTTCCCAAAAGCAAAATCCTCCTCCCTTAGAATTGATATAATTGGGGAGAGCCATTCAATAATAATAGCGACATGATGAGAATGTATGCCTTTGAGAGGAAACCTAACAGGAAGCCAGTGAGCAGGGTGCCCAAATCTGAATGCTTGGCCATATTAGTAACAAAAACTCCAAAAGGGAACTCCCATCTTTCACCAGGGTAGAAAGCTGCTTTCTAGTTTTATATCTACCATTTGCTGTAACATCTCACATTCGTAATGTACATTCCAATAGATTGGGAAGAAGACGAGGATCAATTCCAGGGAGGAAGGAGGGGTTTTGGAGAACTGAGGTCAAGGGGCCAGGGATGGTCACAACATGTTTATCTCTAGCACAAGAAGTGTGTATCTGCTCATCTTCCTATGCATGGGCATTGGGCAGTGCAGGAGCTGGGCGACTCGTGCCTCAGAACAGAAGGAACTGACATCAGCCAATGATGCTCTGGCTTTATGACTTAATGACTTATGACCTAATATAGATTGTATATTTATTGGACATTGTGTGAAGCCTACCTTCACTTTCTAATGTTTATCTCTAGCCAATGAATAAAAGGTTCTTAAAGAGGAGACAACAAAGGGGTGACCCAATGCAGAAGAGTCAATCTTCCCCATCTCAATCCAGGGAAGTTTATCAAGCTCTACGGGAGAAAAGGCCTGCTCAAGTGACACCCATCTCTTGGTTGATAATGGAGCACACCATTCCACTGTTCTTCTTAAAATGGAGGCTTGTTGGTAAGATTGAAAAAACAATTCCTCCCAGAGACTTAATGTGCCCATATACCTAAACATTATGGGCAGACTCGACAAAGAAACAAATGTATCTCTTAATCGAATCTGATTAAAGATAAATGTGTCTCTTCTCAATTCTGTCCATACACTACAGGCCAATTCCTGTCCCATTTCAGCATGAAATCTTCAGGGAATCGCCTGAGCCCGCTGCCCCCATATATAAATTTGCCCCCTGTGTGCATTTATACGTTACCTGTCCTGATGCAGCCAGCGCAAATCGGCGCATAGCATCTGGTAAGTTGACGCATAGTGGTGGTAAGTTGTTGTGGGGTACCAGAAGCAAAGCAGGAGGACAGTGCGTTAAGTAGGTTCTGTGCAGAAGCTGTAGAAGATGTGATGCGCTGTGTAAGCCAGTCAACCACATCCTCCGAAATGTGGGTGTTGAGGGTACATGCCCTCTGAACATTGCATTCTTCCAGGGCCGCAGGAAATTACAGCAGCACGACCTCGAGGACACTTGCAGGGTGACCTGCCTCTGCTTGGAATTTTTTTTAATTGGGGTACTGTGCCTGCAAAAAGTAAGTAATGCAATGGAGGTGGCTGCAACTGAATATGGCAACAACGAAAGCAGTAGTGTACACGGCTCTGGTTGTCAGTGGGCTGTGTAGTGTCACACACCGAGATACACAACAGTTCAAATACAATACAGTGATAATAACAGATGCCCTGGAGAGTGTAGTGGAAAAAATGTGCTTGGATTTTTATGTGGCACACAATTCAATATAAACGTAAGTGGGCATGTGTGTGGCTCTGTGCCAGTGTGCTGTCTGTGCACTATCAGACAGACACTGAGAAATGCAGCAATACTTCAAACACAATTTAGTGATAATAACAGAGGCCCTGCAGCAGAAGTGGAAAAAAACATGCATTTATGTGGCGCACAATTCCGTATCAATCTAAGTGGGCACATGTGTGGCTCTGTGCCAGTAGGCTCTGTCTATGCCAGGGCCGGATTTACAGCTGAGGAGCCTATAGCCCCACCCATTAGCATAAGCCACACCCCCAACTCACGCCCCCTTTTCTTACGCCAGCTAATGTAGATATTACCAAAGGCAATTAGAGAATATCAACAATATGCAGATATTGCCAATGACATGAAGCATTTACCAAATATAGGCTATAGGCGGGGAAGCAGCTGTGTCATGCCTCCCCGCATAGAAACAGCACACTGTTTGGGTATACAGTGATGTCACACTAAGGACTGAACTTGATCCTTACAGGTGACACTTATTATAATAGGAGCCTCATCAGTGTTCAAAGGAAACCTTAATTCTAAACATAACAAATTGACGCCCTGTGTGTGTGTGGAGTTGTGCATATGCTTACTGCATCTCCCAGTATCTGCATCAGTTTGTCCGTTATCCTCCCCGTTCAAAGGGTCCTGGTCAGCACCCTGTGACTCTCACATACTATGCTGTGTACGCGCAGTATGTCCACCGGGTACGTCTTGGTGCAGGAGTGCGCATGTAAAGCACTTGGGGTTTCCAGCAAGCGCGGTCACAAGGCACCCAAGTGGACATACTGTGCATGCACAGCATAGTATATCTGGGTCAGAGGGCGCCAACCAGGTCCCTTAGAATGGGGAGGAAAACAAGCAAACAGAGGCAGATGTCGGCCCACGGGCGGTACAGTAAGCATATGTACAACTCCCCTCACACACACAGGCAATTTGAGGATATGTTTAGCCGTAAGGTATCCTTTAAAAGAAATATCAGGCATTTGTGAAAATGTGGAAAATGCGATCTACTTACCTGTCGTTTCCTCCAGCCCCTGGAAGGCTATGTGTCCCTTGCCACAGCTCTGCTCCCAGCCAGTCCCCCAGGGTCCTCTCGGTTGCAGATGCCGACCTGGCAAGGTCAGTATCTTTTGCGCCAGCGCCGCTTGCGATCACGTGGCCGGGAGATTTGTGCGCAGGTACAGTACTTCTGCACCTGCACAGAAAGCTCCCGGCTACGTAAGCATGATTGTGCAAACACAGAAGATACCGACTTTGGTAGGTCGGCATCTGCAACCGAGGGGACCCTGCGCGACTGGCCGGGAGCGGAGCTGTGGCGAGGGACAGGGGCTGATCACATTTTCTTTCAAATTCCTAATATTTCCTTTAACAGAGATACTCGCTTCTCTAGCTGAGAAACTACATTACTCTCAATCCCCCCCCCCCCCCCCCCAAGTGGTTCCCCTCCCCATTTGACACCTAGACCTGGCCTGCAGCAGTGTTTCCATAGGGGGTCCCCTCAGCACTGACCAGCTGTCACCTGACCTGATTACAGCAGCAATGACATCTGATCAGGTCAGGGGACAGCTGGACAGAGCTGCCCATCACCCTATGGACACACTGTATAGCATCACAAGATTGCCTGTGCAGGGGACGCTGTTCTGAAGCAGGGGAGGGGGGAGCATTGTAGTCTCTGCTATGAAAAGGAGGGGGAAGAATCAAAGGTCCCAAGCCTGTGAATGATAGGTCAGTCACTTACTCTGTCCCTGCAACTGGCTGCACTGCAAGAAGTCTGTTACTGCACGCTGGTCCTGTGATGTATCTTCAAACAGACCCGGGCACAGGCTGCACGAATAGACACGAGGGAGGGGGGCAGAGCTGTAGCCCACACACTGTGCAGCAATCATTCTAATGCCAGTCCACTTTGTGTAACAGCGGTGCTGTTCTCCACCTCTCGGCTGTCACTTTACAGACCCTTTGCCTGCACCATGTGAGAGGGGGGAGGGGAGGATGGAGCTTTGTGTACTTAGCCTGTCTCTGCTTTCTCTTCCTCCCTCCCCCTTCACAGACTTTGTGATAACTAACTTTCTCCCCTAATAGCTCCCTGCGGCTTGGGAGTGAAGAAATAAATAAAGCCAGCCGGGACAGTGGGGTGCACGCCGCTCTCATCTACCCGACATCCCAGCTTGCTATAGTCTGCTCCCAGCTGAAAGGTAGTGCTGCGTCCTGCGTGTGGTAAATGTATACAGCGGTAGGCGGGGAGTCGGGACACTAGCTGTGCAGCTGACAAGCCTGACATTGCGATGTGAGCAGCGGGCAAGTGGATTTTCTTCTGCTCTGCCGCTCTTGACTCTGAGGCACATTCAAGACCCGCCCCTGTCCAATATGGCGCCTGTAGGCACGTGCCTAGAGTGCCTTATGGGAAATCCGGCCCTGGTCTATGCACTATCAAGACAGTCACTCAGAATGCTACAACAGTTCAAACACAATACAGTGATAATAACACAGGACCTGGAGCACTATTGTGCTTGTAGTGGGCACTGGGCACAATGGTGGTGGGTGCCTGTGGGCTGTGGAGTGTAGAGTTGGGCCGAACCTCCGATTCGCGTAACGTTCGGTTCACGTTAAAGTTCGCGAACCGCAATAGACTTTAATGGGGATGCGAACTTTGAAAAAAAAAAATTATGCTGGCCACAAAAGTGATGGAAAAGATGTTTCAAGGGGTCGAACACCTGGAGGGGGGCATGGCGGAGTGGGATACATGCCTAAAGTCCCCGGGAAAAATGTGGATTTGACGCAAAGCAGCGTTTTAAGGGCAGAAATCACATTGAATGCTAAATGACAGGCCTAAAGTGCTTTAAAACATCTTGCATGTGTATACATCAATCAGGTAGTGTAATTAAGGTACTGCTTCACACTGACACACCAAACTCACCGTGTAACGCACCGCAAACAGCTGTTTGTGTAGTGACGGCCGTGCTGGACTGGTGCGCACCATGGCAAGAGTGCAGGTTTTGGTGGCTTTACAGCCCATATGGTCGCCTGGCTGATGTAGCTGAATGACAGAACAGTGACTGTCCAGCTGATCAAATTTGGTCTGACCACAATGAAGCAACGACCTTATTATCTTTTGTATGCCCCCCGAGACACTCATCTAGGCGCCGGTCATTGCTTCATTGTGATACGCAAGCCCCTTCACCACGGCAAGGTAATGATCACGAAGGGGAATGGGCGCATGTACATGCCTTTTCTTTTGTTGTTGCAGCTGCCCGCAGTGCAGCCGGGTTCACTGAACAGGTATACAGTGGCGGGTTCACTGAACAGAACAGGTATACAGTGGCAGGTTCACTGAACAGAACAGGTATGCAGTGGCGGGTTCACTGAACAGAACAGGTATACAGTAGCGGGTCCACTGAACAGAACAGGTATGCAGTGGCGGGTTCACTGAACAGTACAGGTATACAGTGGCGGGTTCACTGAACAGAACAGGTATACAGTAGCGGGTCCACTGAACAGAACAGGTATGCAGTGGCAGGTTCACTGAACAGTACAGGTATACAGTGGCGGGTTCACAGAACAGGTATGCAGTGGCAGGTTACATGAACAGAACAGGTATGCAGTGGCGGGTTCACTGAACAGGTATACAGTGGTGGGTTCACTGAACAGAACAGGTATACAGTGGCGGGTCCACTGAACAGAACAGGTATGCAGTGGCGGGTTCACAGAACAGGTATGCAGTGGCAGGTTCACTGAACACAACAGGTATGCAGTGGCGGGTTCACTGAACAGGTATACAGTGGCGGGTCCACTGAACAGAACAGGTATGCAGTGGCGGGTTCACTGAACACAACAGGTATGCAGTGGTGGGTTCACTGAACAGGTATGCAGTGGTGGGTTCACAGAACAGGTATGCAGTGGTGGGTTCACAGAACAGGTATGCAGTGGCAGGTTCACTGAACAGGTATGCAGTGGTGGGTTCACTGAACAGGTATGCAGTGGTGGGTTCACAGTACAGGTATGCAGTGGTGGGTTCACAGAACAGGTATGCAGTGGTGGGTTCACTGAACAGGTATGCAGTGGTGGGTTCACAGTACAGGTATGCAGTGGTGGGTTCACAGAACAGGTATGCAGCCAGGAACAAGCTAAGCCTAACTAATCTTTCCCTATGAGAGACAGTCTGCAGCAGCTCGCCCTACTCTCACTAATGCCGGCACACGAGTGACCGTAATGGCCGCCGCTGCCTGCCTTATATAAGGGGGGTGGGGCTCCAGGGGCTAGTGTAGCCTAATTGGCTACACTGGGCCTGCTGACTGTGATGTCAAGGGTCAAAGTTGACCCTCCATGTGCATTATGGGGCGAACCGAACTTCCGCAAAGGTTCGCCTGCGGGACGCGAACGCGAACCACGGAAGGTCGCATGAAACCGTTCGCAGGCGAACCGTTCGGCCCAACTCTAGTGGAGTGTTGCACACACACAAAAAAAACAGCAGAAGGATGAAGTAGCCCTCAGAAGGGCTGTTTGGGATGATTAAACAACTATCAGCCAGCGAGGATCACGCTTTCCCTATCTATAGCAAGCTCTGTCCCTTCATCTCTCTTTTTTAGCCAAAGACAGACTGGAACATGGCCGATGCTGCTGCGTTTTTATAGGGGGTGGGTGGGTCTGTGAGGGGGTACAGGCTGATTGGCTGCCATGTGTCTGCTGACTGTAATGTAAGAGGTCAAAGTTTAGCCCAATGATGATATATGGGTGAGGGGCGAGTAGTTCCATGTGCTCGCCGCAAGCACAAATACCTGATCTTTGCCGAATAGTGCTCACCAATGAACTATTCAGGCCATCTCTATTATTAACCTGATGCACACACCTATCAATTCCAGATTAGATAGATGCTAATCCCTGGGGGTTGAGTTTTAGATATGAAGAGGAATAAATTAGGAGTACATTGGACATTCTGTTAATCCAGCAACTAGAGCAAAATAGAAACATATATGTGTTCTGTTCCTTTAAGGGCTGAAAACAATTGTTATACTCATGACAAAGGATACCCTCATCAGAGACCAATTTATAATGAATCACAGTCAGTTCTCCACAAGTTGGTGCAAAATTATTAAAAGAGTTTATTAAAGACTTATCCAACAATTAATTTAAAAACATTTAAAATCTCCCAAGAGCTGAATTTTTTTTTATTTATTTTTTTCAAATTCAGATGCATTTTTGATATGGGAAGTTTATCAGCTTATGACATAGTCACTTGGATGCCCGATCCAGCGCTGAAAAATGCCTTCATCATTGTTTGAGCCATACATAGTTGAAACTTTATTTATTTCACTATATTTATGTCTATGCGTGCTTCAAAAACCATAAACTCCTCCCTTCCCTTACGCAACCCTCCCCATTATGGAATTAACCCCGTCTTACCATATCCTGTATCCCCTATATCTTAAATAAAAGGGAGGTGTAATAACCTGTTGTTCTTGCAACCGAGTATGAATATACATTCAGAAACTCTTACATTCAACCAAGCATACCCTTCCTTAACCCATAACCCATCCATATTAACCTGACCCAATCCACCTGACCACCCCACTTTTCCACTCTTACCCCCACTCGTGTTATACAGTGTAGCCTCTAACCCATCTTATTATATGTATACTTATTGCTTATCCATATAATTTTTTGTAATTGAACGTCAGGTGTCCCTATAGGATCTGACCCATTGAGTACAATCTAAGTCAGGTGTGTGATCTGCTATGCCGCCGTTGATTTCACTGCCACACAACAGATCCATTCTGTTCAACCAGTCATCGAGATGGGGGGGAGTCGAGTCTTCCCATTTTTCTACTATCATTCTTTTTGCGACTTTTGTTCCTAGCTCTTTAATTAGAGCACTTTCTTTACTATCGCCTGCTTCAGATATGCCAAAAATAGCTTCACTTGGAGAAACTTTAAAGCCCCCTTCTAGCAGGTTTTTACAGAAGCATATTATACTATCCCAAAATGTCTTTGATATGGGACATGTCCACCACATGTGCAATTCGGACCCGTCCTCCTGCCCACACCTCCAGCACAGTTCTCTTTGTTTGGAAAATGTTTGTATACGTTCCGGGTTAATGTACCATCTAGCAATGGTCTTGTACTGGGTAAGCTGGAGATCTATATCCGAGATCATCCAATTTTTATGCCAAATCGTGTCCCATTTACTTTTAAGCGAAAGGCCGAGGCATCTTTCCCATTTTGTACAATAGTGTGGAGTAAAATTTTGACTTTCTCCTTGGCATATAAGTCTATTAAGTTTGGGTAATGCTTTGTCCATTTTTTTATTAAGGAGAATATGTTTTTCAAAAGTATTTGGGTCATTCCTTAATCTAACAAACTTGAATTTTAATTTGTGGCCTTGACTAACTTCCTCAACAAAGTCAAAGATAAAGCACTTAGCTTATCCGTTATTGGTGGGGATTTTAACCTCACGATCGAAATGATCCCAAATATGATACCTCCAAAGGGCTTTCATGTATTCCCAAACGTGACATTGTTAATCTCAAAAATAAACTCAAGACTTTAAAACTTGTCGATATATGGAGAATTAAAAATCTAGATGAAAAAGACTATACTTTTTTCTCTAGTGTACATCAAAACTATTCCAGGCTAGACTATTTCCTAGTCCCTGAAAATCGTATTACTTCAGTTTCTGACGTCTCAATTGGCCATATTACTTTTTCAGACCATGCCCCTGTAATTATGACGATCTATTTAGACCTTAAATCACCTCAGAAAAAAGTCTGGAGACTAGATAAAACGTTACTAGAGGAAGAAGACACCAGATGTCAGATAGCTGAGTCATTAAATGAATTTATTAAATTCAATTTGATGTCTGTAACTTCACCATCGATCCTCTGGGACACTTTAAAATGTGTATCTAGAGGAATTCTGATTCAGGTAAGTAATAGGAAAAAAAAGGCAAAACAGAAAAGGATTGTTGAGCTTCTGGCACACCTACAATCAGAAGAAGCAGAACATAAAACCTGGCCCTCATCTAAAACTTTGCTTAAGCTCACAAAGATTAAGACAGAACTAAATCAGTTGCTTGATAACAAATGTTCACAGGAGTACAAAAACTTAAAAAAACTGTACATACAAGGGAAGAACAAACCAGGTAAAATACTATCAGACCTACTCAACAAAAAACAAAGAAATAACTTCATCCACCAAATAAAAAATCAAGATGGAAGCATTGTTCAGGACACCGAAGCCATAGGTAAGATATTCTCTAGTTTCTTTGAAGGTATATACAACACTGACATACCAAAACCCACAAACACACGAGAATATTTAGAAAATGTCAACCTACCCGTCTTAGATAATAGTGACCGCAAAATGCTTGAAACACCAGTGACTGAAAGTGAATTTCTGGAAACAGTGTCTAAGCTTCAGAAGGGGAAAAGCCCGGGCCCTGATGGTTACTGCATAGAATTCTATCAGCACTTTGCTCATATTTTGGCCCCTCTTTTCAGCAACTTGGTCAATAACAAAGAAGGAACTGCTACCTTCTCAAAAGAATCTAACCAAGCTATACTAACACTAATCCCTTAAGAAGGGAAATCAAATTTAGAATGTGCAAACTTTAGGCTAATTTCACTATTAAATTGCGATGTGAAAATCTATGCAAAAATATTGGCAAATAGACTGACCGGGGTTGCCGATAGAGTTCTGGGCAAGCAACAATCGGGCTTCGTCAAAAATAGCCAAATTCAAGACAATATTTACGCTGCAACAAATTTGATCCATACTTGTAAAAAGCGAGAGATAGAAGCAGTTATGGTTGCAGTAGATGCAGAAAAGGCATTTAACCGTCTATCAAGGGAATTTGTCTTTGCTATATTGGAAAGATTGGGTTTGGGCCAGAACTGAATAAACAGAATAAAGAAATTATATGTCAATCAAAGTGCAGGCGTCAATAGTGGTGCTCAAATACCCCTTTTCAAAATTCGAGTTAGGTCGAATTCGAATAGTAAATTATTCGAGATCAGTCGAATAATTTTTACTATTCGATTCGACCTCGGAATTCGAGCTCACTATTCGAGTCGGTATTCGAGCTCATTATTCGAGCTGACTATTCGAAATGGCCTTAAATAGCTTCCAACACTTGTTTTGAGGGTGAATGATGCAAGAAACCTCTTTTTTTCCAAGTAACAACAGCAAGTGATTATGTGGGGATGTTCCTTTCAAAAAAAAAAGTTGAAAAGAGAAGTTGTGTCCAGAAATTTGTTCAGTACTGTATATACTTCTTCTTCTTCTTCTTTATCTTCTATATCTTCTTCTTCTTCTTCTATATCTTCTTCTTCTATATCTTCTTCTTCTATATCTTCTTCTATATCTTCTTCTTTTATATTGTCTTCTTCTTCTTCTTCTTCATCTTCTTCATCATCATCTTCTTCTTCTTCATCTTCTTTTTCTTCATCTTCTTCATCTTCTTCTTCATCTTCTTCTTCATCTTCATCTTCTTCTTCATCTTCTTCATCTTCTTCTTCTTCTACATCTACTTCATCTTCAACTTCTTCATCTTCTTCTTCTTCTTCATCTTCTTCATCATCTTCATCTTCTTCATCTTCTTCATCTTCTTCTTCTTCATCATCTTCATCTTCTTCTTCATCTTCTTCTTCTTCATCATCTTCTTCTTCTTCTTCTTCATCTTCTTCATCTTCTTCATCTTCATCTTCTTCATCTTCTTCTTCTTCTTCTTCATCTTCTTCATCTTCTTCTTCATCTTCTTCTTCTTCTTCATCATCTTCTTCTTCTTTATCTTCTTCATCTTCATCTTCTTCATCTTCTTCATCTTCTTCTTCTTCATCATCTTCATCTTCTTCTTCATCTTCTTCTTCTTCATCATCTTCATCTTCTTCTTCTTCATCTTCTTCTTCTTCATCATCTTCATCTTCTTCTTCTTCATCTTCTTCATCTTCTTCTATATCGTCTTCTTCTTCACTTATTTCTCTTTTCAAAAAAATTTTTTTAAAGAAATGCAGCTATTTTTGAGCGTAACAAATAGCTGGTGGCGCACGCATGTTGGAAGCGCCATTGTATGTGCTCCCTGGCAGTGGAAACACACAGACAGCAGGAGGTAAATTCAGCAGCAGGAGGAGGAGGATGAGTGTGTGGCAGCAGGCAGTCAATGAGGCAGGCAGCATGACATAATAGCCCTGGTACCTAGCGGTGATACCAGGGCTGTAATTAAACACAGCAGGCAGGAGGTCCCAGACAGCGGTCGTGCAGCCCACATTGTGTCCAATACACAACTGGGACAACACAGTTTTCAACCCGGGCACCTCAGAAAAATTAAACCTTTTTTTTTTTTTTTTATGGTTTTGTAGTTTTGGTTTTACAACCAATTACACAGATATAGCTATTTTTTGACGTAATAGCTGGTGGCAGAGTGGCAGCAGAAGGTAAATCTGTGTACCCTGGCGTTGGGAAACACAGACAGACAGACAGCAGCAGCAGCAGCAGGAGGAATGGAGGAGTAATGTGAGCAGCTATTGTTTGACGTAATAGCTGGTGGCAGAGTGGCAGCAGAAGGTAAATCTGTGTACCCTGGCGTTGGGAAACACAGACAGATAGCAGCATCAGCAGGAGGAATGGAGGAGTAGTGTGAGTGTGGCAGCAGGCAGGCAGCGTGACATAATAGCCCTGGTACCTAGCGGTGATACCAGGGCTGTAAATAAACACAGCAGGCAGGAGGTCCCAGACAGCGGTCGTGCAGCCCACATTGTGTCCAATACACAACTGGGACAACACAGTTTTCAACCCGGGCACCTGAGAAAAATTAAACCTTTTTTTTTTTTTATGGTTTTGTAGTTTTGGTTTTACAACCAATTACACAGATATAGCTATTTTTTGACGTAATAGCTGGTGGCAGAGTGGCAGCAGAAGGTAAATCTGTGTACCCTGGCGTTGGGAAACACAGACAGACAGACAGCAGCAGCAGCAGCAGGAGGAATGGAGGAGTAATGTGAGCAGCTATTGTTTGACGTAATAGCTGGTGGCAGAGTGGCAGCAGAAGGTAAATCTGTGTACCCTGGCGTTGGGAAACACAGACAGACAGCAGCATCAGCAGGAGGAATGGAGGAGTAGTGTGAGTGTGGCAGCAGGCAGCGTGACATAATAGCCCTGGTACCTAGCGGTGATACCAGGGCTGTAAATAAACACAGCAGGCAGGAGGTCCCAGACAGCGGTCGTGCAGCCCACATTGTGTCCAATACACAACTGGGACAACACAGTTTTCAACCCGGGCACCTCAGAAAAATTAAACCTTTTTTTTTTTTTTTATGGTTTTGTAGTTTTGGTTTTACAACCAATTACACAGATATAGCTATTTTTTGACGTAATAGCTGGTGGCAGAGTGGCAGCAGAAGGTAAATCTGTGTACCCTGGCGTTGGGAAACACAGACAGACAGACAGCAGCAGCAGGAGGAATGGAGGAGTAATGTGAGCAGCTATTGTTTGACGTAATAGCTGGTGGCAGAGTGGCAGCAGAAGGTAAATCTGTGTACCCTGGCGTTGGGAAACACAGACAGACAGCAGCATCAGCAGGAGGAATGGAGGAGTAGTGTGAGTGTGGCAGCAGGCAGGCAGCGTGACATAATAGCCCTGGTACCTAGCGGTGATACCAGGGCTGTAAATAAACACAGCAGGCAGTAGGTCCCAGACAGCGGTCGTGCAGCCCACATCGTGTCCAATACACAACTGGGACAACACAGTTTTCAACCCGGGCACCTCAGAAAAATTAAACCTTTTTTTTTTTTTTTTATGGTTTTTTGGTTTTGTTTGTAAAACAAATTACACAGATATATAGCTATTGTTTGACGTAATAGCTGGTGGCAGAGTGGCAGCAGAAGGTAAATCTGTGTACCCTGGCAGTGGGAAACACAGACAGACAGCAGAAGGGCAGTACACAGCAGCCCACTGTAGGTGTAAAATGTGTGGCTGCAGGCGACGTAATAGTCAAAGTGAACCAGGCTGGCTTAGTGAGCAGGAGCCAGGAGGTGGTAAAGGGTGGTAAGGCACATTAACGATGGTTCTTAGCCAGTTCATGTCCCCCTCTCGCCGACAACAGGGGCCAGGAACTCGCCTTCCACCCACGCCTGGTTCATCTTGAGAAACGTCAGTCTGTCCACAGACTTGTGAGACAGACGTGAGCGTTTCTCGGTGACCACACCACCAGCTGCACTGAAGCAGCGCTCGGACAGCACGCTGGAAGGGGGGCAGGACAGCACTTCCAGGGCGTACTGCGCCAGCTCGCTCCAGATCTCCAGGCGCTTGACCCAATACTCCATGGGATCAACAGGGGCATCGCTGTCAAGCCCGCTGTAGGACCCCATGTAGTCAGCCACCATGCGGGTCAGGCGCTGGCTGTGACCGGTGGAGGATGCTGCTGCATGCACCTCCTCTCTAGTTACTGCTGCCGGAGCCTCTACAGTCCTGTAGAGCTCGTGGCTGAGAGACAGCAGGTCTGTGGGGCGCTTGCTGCTGGATGCAGGCACCTGCTGCTGCCTCTGTGCTGGCTGCTGGACAGTGGGGGTGGAAGGCTGGGGGAAGGCTTTCCTCTAAGCGCTCAACAAGGGCCTGCTGCAAGCTCCTTATTTGTTGCGCTGGGTCTCCTCCTGCAGGCGGCAGGAACTGGCTCAACTTCCCCTTGAGGCGTGGGTCCAACATCATGCTGATCCAGATGTCCTCCCTCTGCTTCATCTGGATCACCCTGGGGTCTCTGCGCAGGCACGTCAGCATGTGCGCTGCCATTGGGAAGAGGCGGGCCACGTCTGCTGGCACATCGACGGCAGTGCTGCTGTCCTCATCCTCCTCCTCTGCCTCGTCAGCCTCATCCTCTCTCCACCCCCGCACCAACTCAGCTGCACTGTGCTGATCCCCCTCATCAGCAGCAAGGTCAGGGACCTCCACCAAGTCCTCCTCCTCCTCCCCCTCAGAGGTGGACTGTGCAGCTGCTTGCCGCTCCTGCTGGTCCAAGGCTGCCGCTCCCTGTTCCAGCAAAGCATCGAGGGCCCTGTTCAGCAGACAAACCAGGGGCACCCACTCGCAGACCATAGCATGGTCCCTGCTCACCATGTTAGTGGCCTGCAGAAAGGGAGCCAGCACTAAGCACACCTGCTGCATGTGCCTCCAGTCATCATCGGGGACGATGGACGGGATGTTGCTGGTCTTGTCCCTTCTCTGAGCGGCGGAAACAGTGGCCAGGGCAAGGTACTGTTTGACAGCGCGCTTCTGTTCAACCAGACGCTCCAACATCGCCAGGGTGGAGTTCCAGCGAGTCGGAACGTCAAGGATCAGCCGATGGCGTGGCAGATCCAGCTCCTTTTGCACGTCTTCCAGGCTCGCACAGGCTGCAGCCGAGCGCCGGAAGTGACGCACAACGTTCCTTGCCGTTTCCAGCAGTTCGCCCATCCCCTGGTAGGTGCGCAAGAACTTCTGCACCACCAGGTTCAGCACGTGGGCAAGACAGGGGATGTGGGTCAGGTTTCCCCTGTCTATTGCGGCAACCAGATTGGCCCCATTGTCGGCCACCACCTCTCCGACTCTGAGGCCTCTGGGGGTCAGCCAAATCCTCTCCTGCTCCTGGAGTTTGGCCAACACATGGGTTGCCGTCAGCTTGGTCTTCCCAAGGCTGACCAAGTGCAGCAGCGCTTGGCAGTGGCGGGCCTTCACGCTGCTGCTGAGGCGGGGGGTTTGGCCAGGTGTGCCGGAGGATGGCAGAGGATCGGAGGAACCTGCTGCAGTTCCCCTGACCCTGCGGGGTGGCACCACCCACTGTGTTGCTGCTGCTGCTGTGCCCGCTGCTGCTCTCCCATCCTCACCCCCTTCCACCAAGCTGACCCAGTGGACAGTGAAGGACAGGTAGCGGCCTGTCCCGAAGCGGCTGCTCCAGGAGTCCATGGTGACGTGGACCCTTTCACCAACCGCGTGCTCCAGCCCTCGCTCCACATTGGCCATCACAAAGCGGTGCAGTGCAGGAATGGCCTTGCGGGAGAAAAAGTGTCTGCTGGGGAGCTGCCAGTCTGGGGCTGCGCAAGCAAGCAGCGCACGAATGTCGCTCCCCTCCTGCACGAGCGTGTACGGCAGGAGTTGGGAGCACATGGCCCGTGCCAGCAAGCCGTTCAGCTGCCGCACGCGATGGCTGCTGGGAGGCAGAGCCCTAACCACCCCCTGGAAGGACTCGCTCAAAAGGCTCTGGCGTGGCCTTTTGCTGGCACGGGAATCAGCAGACACAGCGGAGGAGGCCACTGAGGACTGGCTGCCAGAACAGGCCTCAGTGTCGGCGGCAGGAGTTGCAGAGGGGGGAGGAGCAGTGCGTTTCCGCACTCCTGCTGGTGCTGCTGGAGGAGCAGGAGGGCGGGTGGCTGCTGTTGCTGCTGCTGCTGAAGGCTGTGCAGTGATGGGTGTGGTGCCACTGCCAGCACCAGATGCCTTCAGCCTCTGGAACTCCTGATGCTGGTGGAAATGTTTCGCAGCAAGGTGGTTGATGAGCGAGCTGGTGCAGAACTTTAAGGGGTCTGCACCTCTGCTCAACTTCCGCTGACAGTGGTTGCAAGTGGCGTACTTGCTGTACACTGTGGGCATGGTGAAAAAGCGCCAGATTGGTGACAGAAACATCCCCCTACGGCATGGAAGCGCTGCTGCCTGTCTCCCTGTGGTTGTTTGGGGGGGGGGCTTGGGGGGCTTGGGTGCGGCTGGTGGTGGTACTGGCAGATGCTGCTGCTGCTGCTGCTGAGCCTGAGACACCAGCAGGCTGTGGGACCTGCCTACTGCTGCTGCCAATGCTTGCAATGATGCGCCTCCTTGCAAGGCCCACAAGAGCATCCTCCTCCTCCTCCTCAGAGCTGCTGAGGACGACATCCCCTGGAGGTGGTGGCACCCAGTCTCTGTCTGTCACCGGGTCATCAACATCCTCCCCCTCCTGAAACATGTCCTGCTGGGATGAGGACCCCCCAAACTCCTCTCCTGATGCATGGATGGGCTGCTTGACTGTCGCCACAGTCTTGCTGTCCAATCCCTCATCCCCCAAAGTGCCCATCAGCATCTCCTCCTCAAGATCGCCAACAACAGCAGGCAATTTACTCATGATGCCTGGGGTCAAAAGACTGCTGAATGACAGGTCGGCGAGTGACGGTGAACTGGCCTCCTCCCCAGACCCTGCTGGGCGGCTGCTGCGAACAGGGGTGGTGGTGGTGGTGGTGAGGGTGGAGGCCTCAGATGCAGAGCTGATGGCGGGCTGCTCATCCTCCGTCATGAGTTGCACCACAGTGTCTGCATGCTTTTCCTCAATGGGACGTTTCCGACCCGGCTGGAGGAAAATCGGAGCAGGTGCTACACGCTGCTGCTGCTGTGTCTCTGCAGCGTGAGTTGCAGATGCTCCTGCTGGGCGGCGCCCAAGGCGTCCACGGCCAGTGGCTATGGGAGGAATGTTAGCCACTGACGCTGCTGCTGCTGCTGCTGCGGAACTGTGCATGGTGGCGCGCCCGCGCCCGCGGCTTGCCACAATGCTGCTCCCTCTCCTCCTGATTCCCTTGCTGCCCTTCCCCTTGCCCAAACCGCGCTGGCTGCCACTTCCAGACATCTTCGATGTTTTGGGCGTATAGACAAAAGTTTTTTAAAAGGGCGGGTGAAAAGTGGGGTACTTTAATGGAGTGGGTTGGTGGGTGAGGTGACTGAGTGAGTGTTCCTAGTACAGTAAGTAAGTAGTAACAGTCAGGAAGTACAACTAGCAGTTACAACTTACAATAATCAGTAGTAATCACAAGTAAATTTAGTGTGTGTACACTACAGACAGTGAGTGCACGCACGCGCAAACACGCGCAGGAGCTAGCCTATGAACAGTTACTGAGTGAGTGTCCCTAGTACAGTAAGTAAGTAAGCAGTAACAGTCAGTAAGTACAACTAACTAATTACAATAATCAATCAGTTATCAGAAGGAAATAGAGTGTGTGTAGTGTGTACACAGACAGTGAGTGCACACACGCAGGAGCTAGTAGCCTATGAACAGTGACTGAGTGTCCTAGACTCCTAGTACAGTAAGTAGTAACAGTAAGTACAACTAACTAATTACAATAATCAATCAGTTATCAGAAGGAAATAGAGTGTGTGTAGTGTGTACACAGACAGTGAGTGCACACACGCAGGAGCTAGTAGCCTATGAACAGTGACTGAGTGTCCTAGACTCCTAGTACAGTAAGTAGTAACAGTAAGTACAACTAACTAATTACAATAATCAATCAGTTATCAGAAGGAAATAGAGTGTGTGTAGTGTGTACACAGACAGTGAGTGCACACACGCAGGAGCTAGTAGCCTATGAACAGTGACTGAGTGTCCTAGACTCCTAGTACAGTAAGTAGTAACAGTAAGTACAACTAACTAATTACAATAATCAATCAGTTATCAGAAGGAAATAGAGTGTGTGTAGTGTGTACACAGACAGTGAGTGCACACACGCAGGAGCTAGTAGCCTATGAACAGTGACTGAGTGTCCGAGACTCCTAGTACAGTAAGTAGTAACAGTGAGTACAACTAACTAATTACAATAATCAATCAGTTATCAGAAGGAAATAGAGTGTGTGTAGTGTGTACACAGACAGTGAGTGCACACACGCAGGAGCTAGTAGCCTATGAACAGTGACTGAGTGTCCTAGACTCCTAGTACAGTAAGTAGTAACAGTAAGTACAACTAACTAATTACAATAATCAATCAGTTATCAGAAGGAAATAGAGTGTGTGTAGTGTGTACACAGACAGTGAGTGCACACACGCAGGAGCTAGTAGCCTATGAACAGTGACTGAGTGTCCTAGACTCCTAGTACAGTAAGTAGTAACAGTAAGTACAACTAACTAATTACAATAATCAATTACAATAATCAATCAGTTATCAGAAGGAAATAGAGTGTGTGTAGTGTGTACACAGAAAGTGAGTGTACACACGCAGGAGCAGCTAGTAGCCTATGAACAGTGACAGTGAGTGTCCTAGTACAGTTACAGTATATAACTACAATACTAATACAATCAGTAGTAAAGGACAGCAGAAATACTGGTATAGAATAGAGAGAAATAAACAGAGGACAGGAGGACAGCTGCCCACACAGGCAGGCCCTGAGGCCTAAAGCTGTAAGCCTGCAGCAGCTGGCCTGTCTCTATGTAACACAAAAGCTACTAACTAAAATACAATGTCTAACTAACTAACAACAATATAGGTGTGTATAGGAGGTGTATGTGAGCAAAAACGCTAGGTAAATGACCACAATAAAGCTCTTGCTAAGCCAAAGCACAAAGGAGCAACTCTCTCTCTATGCAAGTCTCAGGCAAGGACGGAGAAACGTAACATGGCGGCCGCTATTTATAGGGTAGGGGCTGGCCAGGGTCCCCCTCTGTGATTGGCTGCCGTCAGAGGGCCTGGGAGCCCTCTGATTGGCTCTAAGGACATCAATCTGGGCTATGACGCTATTCGAGCTCGGTACCGAGCTCGAATAGCGCCGTTTGCTCGAATAGCTCGAATAGTGAATGGGCTATTCGAGTGTACGCGAATAGCCCATTCGAATAGCTGCAGCTATTCGGAGCTCGAATACCGAGCTCGAATAGCTGAAAAAGAGCTCGAATATTCGAGCTACTCGAATATTCGAGCTCTGCTGAGCACCACTGGGCGTCAATATAAACGGATCCATATCCAATACTTTCAATATTAAGCATGGGGTTAGGCAGGGTTGCCCATTGTCTTCATGGCTCTTCAATTTTAGTTTAGAAGCATTTATACAACTAATTCAGAATGGCAACATGGTTAAAGGAGTTAAAACAAAGACGGAGGAGATTAAAATACTTGCCTACGCGGATGATTTATTACTAACTTTGATCAAACCAATTCAATCCATCGCCACGTGTGAGAAACTCCTCGAGGTATTCTCCTTACACTCTAATTTTAAGATTAACCAGGTTAAAACTATAATCTTGAATTTGGGTTGTTCACGTGACACCGTGCATGCTATTAAAACACACAGTAAATTTAGATGGAGTGATCAGGAAATTAAATATCTTGGTATTACCCTCACTAGAGACCCTAATGACCTGTTCATGGCTAACTTTTTTAAGACTGGTAAAGAGTACAAGGGTAAACTCCAATCATGGGATCAACCCTGTTTTAATGTCATTGGTAGGATCAGCATTTTAAAAATGCTGGTTTTACCTAAACTTATTTTTCTCTTGCGGAGCCTGCCAGTGGCTATCCCCAACTCATGGTTACAAAACTGGCATAAAATTTTTAAAAATTTTATCTGGAGTAAATCCAGACGTAGAATTAGCTATAAACTTATTTCTAGGCGGAAAGAGGAGGGAGGCCTAGCTGCACCAAACATTATAAATTACTATAGTGCACACTTGGCAAGGGTCTTGGACTGGAAGATAGAATCTTCCCCCATTGGATCTGGTAAAGCTTGGTCTATCTTAGAAAAGGACGAATGTAACTTAGATTTAATTTTCTCATGGATTCCAGAAAACATCTATACAGTTTACTCCACTACGGATCACCCTTTGATTAAACCAACAGTTAAAACTCTTTTTTGGCTCGTCTCAAAATGGCACAAACACACAGGCCCATCCCCACTTTCCACTTTAAGGGAGAATCCGGACTTCATGCCTGGCTTGGTAAGGTCCTGGTTTTCCAGAAACACGATAGGCCCTGATACGCGCATTATCACTCTTTGGGGAAACCCTGCATTGGGGATACCTGGCATATTAAACAATCGCAGGCAAAAGGAGACTTGGGGTACAATGCAAGCGAGAAGTCCAAGAGTATAACAATATAGTGGTAAAAATATAAGATGATGCAACCAATTAATTACTTTCCAGTAAAACTATAGATAATAACATTGCCCAAATACTCAGTGGACTACAATAATGAGAAAACTATCACTCTATCTAAAACACATGAAAAAAGTGTTACGTGCCAATACAATACAACAATATGCATTACATTGTATTGTATTGGCACGTAGCACTTTTTTCACGTTAGCCTACACATAAGATAATCACTAAGGAAGGAGGTAAAAAGGGGCCCATTGACAGCGGGGATCAATCCTCGCAGTATGAGCAACTGGGTATTTAAGGTGTATTTAGGGTAACAAACATTAATAATATCCCTCAATCTCGATCCCCAATTTTCGCGGAGAAAAGGTGCAGATAACATAATAAGTATCATAATAAGCAGTGGACAAACATGTAGTAGTAAAGTCAATAATGTAAACAATCTTATACGGTAGATTCAGTTATGCAATGATATCATATCCATGGGCTGTAGTTCCCTAAACGCAAAAAAAAAAAAAAAAAAAATAATAAGAAGAATAAAATATAGCAGGAGCACGCCTTCAGTTTTGTAGAGCTCAGTAAAGATATCCAATTTCTTAAAGTTCAAAGTTCCAGTGTGTCCCAGGCAAACTGAAAGGCATATCAGAACACTAGTATACTGTATCTATTATCTAATGTTATCTTCTTCTGGATATAACAAAACAGGGTCCTGAAAGTGAGTACATAATACGTAGTCAGAGAGCATTGCGTAATACTATTATTCTTTGTTCCTGCAGAAGCCAGCGACTGCATAAGCCCACATAGGCTGCATAGACCCCAATGGCAAACCTGCATGGGGAAAATGAACTATAAACAACTTTAAGCAATACTCCCCACAAATCAGTCTTAGGCCCAGACTGCCACCTGGCTAATGAGTGATGACTGCTCCGCTACTCCCTTAACCAGTTCACCCCCAAGGGTTTTTACCCTAACGGACCAGAGCAATTTTCACCTGTCAGTGCTCCTCCCTTTTATTCCCTAATAACTATATTACTACTTATCACAAGGAAATGATCTATACCTCGTTTTTTTCACCACCAATTAGGCTTTCTGTGGGTAGTACATTTTGCTACAAATTTTTTTATTCTAAATGCATTTTAATTGGAAAAATACAAAAAAAAAATGGGAAAAAATCGTTATTTCTCAGTTTTCAGCCATTATAGTTTTAAAATTAAACATTCTCCTGTGGATAAAACCAACACATTGTATTTGGCCAGTTGTCCGATTATTAAACCGTTTAAATTATGTCCCTATCACAATGTATGGCGACAATATATTATTTTGAAATATAGGTGTTATTTTTCTGTTGTTTTTTTTTGTTCTGGCCATAATTACAAGCCCCTATGTAATAAAGTAAAATTAATTTTCCCTCATACAATAAAAGCTGAGTCCCTAAGGCAACTATTTATTTATTTATTTATAGCTGATTTTTTTTTAGAAGTGGGATTTTTTTTTGGGGGGGGGGGGGGTGGAAATGTAATTTATTAATTTTATTAATATTGTGTGGATATTATGTATTTGCCTGTATGTGCAATATACTTTTTGGCCACAAGATGGCGCCGGACCCCAGTGTACCTGAAGTTGGAATCGGAAAGGGAACCCCCAGCGATATGTGGCTCTCGTTTGCTGCAATGCTGCAAGCGGTAGCTTCAGTGCATGGTGTTTATGTAATGTAGAGGGTGCCAAAACCTGGAACAAAGATATGGTAGTTCCTTTATAGTCCACCAGTCCCGATGTCCGCGAAGCTTGCATGATAGCTTCTTTAGTGGCAAAATCGTGACTGCGGCAAATCACGCCGTGTGGTGGCACTCTTTCTCTAGGAGCAAAGGCAGTGCACGGTGGACTCCGTCAAACTTTAATGGATGGTCCGCAGGCTTATTAAAAAGCCATTAAAGATCGTCTGTAAGGTATACTACAGATCCTCATACTGCTTCCGGCAATCCTTGGGCCCTCACATTATTTGGTGACTTTAGTTCTGCAAATTCTCTAGCTGGGAACGCATGTAACTGTTTACAACCTGCTGTCGCTCATGTCTTGCTCGCATATCCACGATCTCCACTTTCATCGCCGTCATTTCCTTCTCCAGTCCTGTAATTCTCTGGGATGCAACTGCGATGTCTGCCCTGATAGACGAAATCTTGGAGTTGACAATACTTTCTGTCTGCCGTTGCATGTTGAACTTATTATTATTATTATTTATTGTATTTATAAAGCGCCAACATATTACGCAGCGCTGAACATTAATTTAGGTTACAGACAATATTTAGGGGTGACATACAGCAATATGATAATACAGGAATACAAGAAAACCAGATCACACAGCACAGTATTAGTACAAGGTAATGCTTAGTCAGTCACTGGATGAAGCATGGAGATTAGGCAAGTTAGGTTCACTCAAATGCATGGCATGGGTTCACAGTAATGGAGGTGCCAGATCAGGTAGGACACAAAAGGAGGAGGACCCTGCCCAAAGGCTTACAATCTAGAGGGAGAGGTAAGGACACGAATGGTAGGGGACCAGAGTTCAGCTGTAGGTTTAGAGCACTTGTGAGGGGTAGTAGGTAGTGATGGGCGAACACCTGGATGTTCGGGTTCGGGAAAGTTCGCCGAACATGGCCGAGATGTTCGGCATGTTCGGGCCGAACCCCGAACTTTCCGAACATCCAGCTTTTGGGGGCCATATGGGGTCGCAGGCATAAGGGGGGAGCATGCCCCGATCGCGGGGGGGGGGGGTCGGAAATTCCCCCCACCCCCTCCGCTAGCGCTCCCCCCTCTGCCCGCTTCCCCATTCAAAAGTTTAAGCAAAGTACCTGTAGTGGATGGCCTGGCAGTGGGCAGCACTGTGGAGTGAGGAGGAGGAGTCCGGAGAGTGACGAGTTGAGGGAGGCCGGGCAGCGGGCGGTTCAGCGGAAGTACCCTTGTGGTACTTCCGCCCTTTCTCTGACCTCACGCCCGCTGCCCGGCCTCCCTCAACTCGTCACTCTCCGGACTCCTCCTCCTCACTCCACAGTGCCGCCCACTGCCAGGCCATCCACTACAGGTACTTTGCTTAAACTTTTGAATGGGGAAGCGGGCAGAGGGGGGAGCGCTAGCGGAGGGGGTGGGGGGAATTTCCGACCCCCCCCCGCGATCGGGGCATGCTCCCCCCTTATGCCTGCGACCCCATAGGGGGGCAGTATTCGGCCGAACAGGGCCCTGTTCGGCCGAACAGGGGCCCTGTTCGGCCATGTTCGGCGGCCATTAGAAGTTCGGGGCGAACCCGAACTTAAAAGGCCGAACACCATCAGGTGTTCGGCCGAACGCGAACATCACCCGAACAGGGTGATGTTCTGCAGAACCCGAACAGTGGCGAACACTGTTCGCCCAACACTAGTAGTAGGCCAACTTCGTTGGCGTGCCTTTCAGGGACAGGAAGCTTCAGAGATCCTCTAGTGCCTCGCCTTTATGGAACACCGCCTGTAGCATCACCATCTTTACCACCTCTCTCCTGGTCGCACGGGGGGGGGAAATAACTTCTCTACAGAATCGGGAAAGTCCTTATTCGCTTTTGTTTTTAGCCGCTTTACACTTAGCCCTTGTTGCCATACCATATACCACACATCACAGCATAAGTGAGAACTGACTACTGCATAATAGTAATCAGTAGTAATCGGAGCAAGCTATCGCGTGGCCGGGAGTTCAGTAGAAGCGTCTCCTCCCGCCACCATTTGGGCTCCGCCCCCACCGAGTATGACAATGTCTGATATAGTAAACTTCTGATATAGTAAACTACTTTTTCCGGTCCCTTGGAGTTTACTCTAAAAGGATTCTACTGTATATATCTGAACAAGATAAAACTTACAAATAAATAAATATAATAATTATTTGAAAAATCTGTAACTGTGTGCGTAGAATAAAATATAAATAAATGAACTGTAAATACAATAGTCATAGCATTCAGTGAAACCTTGATGTGTATATAAGCTCACTCACAGGTCCTGCAGAAATCAGATGCTCTGCACTTTATCATTCATGCTGCATGGCCTGTGTGGTTTGATGCTGTGTACAGATTGAAAGGCATTGAGTACTATTACCCAAGAAGAAAAATGTTTGGTAAATCTATATTTTATAAGACGATAGCATGTGTCAGTATTTTCTTGTTTTCTAACAATCAAGAGCTAAGAAGGAATCCTCCATGTTTTATTAGCAAGTCAGAGTCTATATTTCATAAAGGATACTTTCAGCCTGGAGACATCATTATCGGTGGAATATTCACTGTTCATCACCATTTTCCTGCAAATATGCATCACTTCTGTTTCCTGTAAGTACGGTATATTTGCCTGACGCCGGATATGTGTGATTGCCGGTTGCCTAAGCAACCGCTGAAAAATAGCACAAACCTCCCCCCATGCAGCAGAAGCGACTTACCGATCCTCCCGGCACCGTCTTCTACACTTCTTGTAGATCCCAGCAGCTTTCCAGCATCCTCTTTGTACTGCTCCCGGCGTGTCACCTAACCAGGCCAGGTGACACGCCAGGAGTCGTGCATGGATGCCGGATAGCTGCTGGGAGATACAGGATGCATAGAAGATGGCATCCAGAGGATCCGTAAGTAGTGTTTGCCATGCAATGCCCAAAAATTCTGTCCCCGTTAGCCCCCTTTAGGCATGCCGGTTACTGCTACATTCCATTAAAGCTTTATATACTTAATATCAAAAAATAGTGAGATAGAAAAAATAAGTGGGTATGACCCGGTTGAGCACAAATCACCAACAATTAGTACTATATCAAAAAACTTTATTAATCCAAATATATATAACATTAAATAACAGCAACATTAAAAAGGTGCCCACCCCGCACCCCCAGCAACCTCCCCAACCTGGATACTCAACTGACTGACCCAAACCCGCTAACAAATATGTACTTGCGCTGCGACTAATCAGTATAACGATGTACCAGCTGTACAGCCCCTATATAGGTTTATAGGATAGAAGGTAGCATACCCGTATATTCTCGAGATCAAAAAATAGCTCAGGTTAATCCTTCAACAAAACTCAAGACGCTATAGTGGAAGGACACCAATTATCAGTCCTCTAACAGGTCACATGCATTTGCATTGAAGCCACCAAATAGCACAATCCCAACAAATCCAGTGTTTGTACAGCTGTATGGTAGATCTGTGTAGCAGTGGCCTGATTAGCTGGCAGCAAGAAGCATAGAGGAGCAAAGTTCCATGCAAGGCAAAGTTAGTGTGGCAGGAAATTCGCATCAGCAACTGAAGTAGACATAGCAATCCAGCCCTGCACAAGCTTCAGACAAGCAGGTCTAGTGTTCATGCATTTGTATGGTAGATCTGTGTAGCACCAGCCTGATTCGCCAAGAGCAAAAGAAGAGCATAATTCCATGCAAAGCCAGGTTGATATAGCAGGATTTCCATATCAGCAGCCGACAAAGGCAGCAGTCCAGCCAAAAGGATAGAGCACAATTGTCCCTGAACACAGTTTATGTCAGGCAGCCTGCTCCATGTAGTTGACATGCAGGCAAAAAGATGACAACAGGCAGGTATATAATACCGGAGTTAGTGACCCAGAAGGGCTGGCTAACGTGTTCCAGGAATGGCTGTGTCGTACTGGTGATAGACAGTTTTCTAGGGATCAGGCTGGGATGCTGGTTGCCAGATAGGGTCCAAGGACTAACACTGAGTCCACGTATGGGAGGAAGATGGAGGTCGGGACGCAGCACATGCGTCCTTGACCGGTTTCGCCGGACTTCCGGCTTCCACTGGAGGTGTGCGTCACATCAAAGCCTTCCCCACTGGGGATCTTATCCCCCCACCGCCGGCCAGACGTCACCTATGGGCCGGCCATGCCCACCCCCACAGGCGGCCAATGCAGGGCGGGTGGGCCGGGCAGGCAGACACGACGGCAGATCACCATGGCAACCCGCCGGCACGTCCGCCAAACCCCGCCCAGCCGCCCGAACGCTGCACACGGGGCGAGCAGGGCGGGAAGGATCGGCCAGACCAAAAGTAGGCCCCGCACCCCCCCAAAACTGCCGCGTCCACCAGGCCCCCACCACCCTGTATATACAAGTGTCAGTGGGCCACACACAAAAAAAATCACAAATCAAAAGAACATTAGCTCTTAAAAGAGCTGTTTTGGGATGCTTCTTAGCAATAAGTATCAGCAAGGAGCACGCTAACAAGCCTAACAACAGCCTAACTAAGCTTTCCCTATGTCTACAGAAGGTTCCTCTCCCTTCTCTAATTACTGCAGCCACGAGTGAGATAATGGCTGATGCAGCTGCCTTATATAAGGGGAGGGGTCTCCAGGACCGAGTGTAGCCTGATTGGCTGCCCTGTGTCTGCTGACTGTGATGTAGATGGACAAAGTTGAGCCTAATGATGTAGTATAGGGGTGGGTTGAACTCGCATAAAGTTAGCGATTTAGCGCAAACGCGGACCACCGATGTTCGCGCGAATCGGTTCGCGGTCGACCCTTTCGGGCCATCTCTATTTGTGATTACACACATTGTCTACCACAATTGAATATTGTTAGTAGTACTGCATACCAACAATATGGGAAAAATAACGGAGAGGCAGGCCACACTACAGGTATTTTCTTGACCAAAGTACAGTGTTCAGAAGGCACGTACCTGCCTCAACCCCAAAAATTCTGAGGATGTGGTTGACTGGCTTAAACAGCGCACCACATCTTCTACAGCTTCCGCTCAGAATCTTCCTCCTCCTGCTCAGCTTCTGGTTTCACACAAAAACGTAACACTATTACAACTAGCAACCCAGCTGCTCCACTTGATGTGTCAGAGGAGTTATTCACACATGATGCATTTAGTGATACACTTGAGGTCATCCAGCCAACATGCCCTTCAACGCCTGCTGTTGCCACCACCCAAATGCCGACATTCCAAAGCTCACCAGTGTGGCATTTTTTTTTTGTGTGCCTCTGATACCAGCAATGCCATCTGCAACCTCTGACAAAAGAAACTGAGTTGTGTGATGCCCAACATCGAACTAGGGACAACTGTTTTGCGAAGGCACCTGATCGCAAAACACAAACACCAATGGTATGTACACATTAATAAAAGCAGCACACAAATATAATAACATTTGAAATAATTTTTTGATTAATTTGACAAAAATGCTTGAAGAAAAACAAAAGAAAATAATAGGTAGTACAGTAAGCCAGTCTGCTTGCTATCATCATAACGTTCTATAATTAACTTCCCATCCCATCTAGGCCTCTGGTACACGTGAGATCATGACGCTACGCTGGTCCATTTACTAGGGGGGTCGGGGGAAGTTACCTGGGGCTTCTAATGGTCCCCGGCAGACATCCTGTGCCCGTGCAGCCACTCACCAATGCTCCGGCCCCGCCTCCGGTTCACTTCTGGAATTTCAGACTTTAAAGTCTGAAAATCACTGCGCCTGCGTTGCCGTGTCCTTGCTTCCCCTGATGTCACCAGGAGCGCACGGCGCAGGCACAGACCATACTGGGCCTGTGCAGTATGCTCCTGGTGCCATCAGCGGGAGTGAGGACACGACAACGCAGGCGCAGTGGTTTTCAGACTTTAAAGTCTGAAATTCCAGAAGTGAACCAGAGGCGGGGCTGGAGCATTGGAGAGTGGCTGATTGGGCACAGGATGTCTGTGGGGGACCATTAGAAGCCCCGGGTAACTTCAACTAATTTTCCCCTACAGTGTCCCTTTAAGCGCCTTTAAGCATAACGCACTAATTTAATTTATTATTTTTTTGTAAATGACATTGTCCTCACACAGCATCTCTGCCTGCAGGCCGCTTGACTTCTCCACCACCACCTACAGGGTCCAGGACTCCAAGTGGATTCCTGTATTTTTAAGGCTGCTGCTAGCAGCGGCCACAAACAAATAGAATAATCATTTTTCTATGGTGTGTACATGCCTAATTTTTCTGGCTGCACTGTGGCTGCAACAAAAAAACAAAAGGCATGTACATGTGTCAATTCCCCTTTCGTGATCCACCATATGGGCTGGAAAACATTGCCATTGCCTGCACTCTCACCAACATGCGCACCAGCACGGCCATCACTACACAAACAGCTGTTTGCAGTGGTGCGTTAAACAGTGAGTTTGGCCTGTCAGTGTGAAACAGTACTATGGCCCGAACGGCTTGCCAGCAAACGGTTCCCGGCGAACTTTTCCGGAAGTTCGATTCACCCCCATAGTGCATCATGAGGGTCAACTTTGACCCTCTACATCACAGTCAGCAGGCACGTTGTAGCTAATCAGGCTACACTCCCTCCTGGAGCCACTCCCCCTTATAAAAGGCAGGCAGCATCAGGCTTTGGACTCACTCGTGTGCCTGCATTAATTAGAGGGAAAGGGAAAGCTGCTGCAGAGTCTCATAGGAAAAGCTTAGTTAGGCTCTTGTAGGCTTGTTAGCTTGCTCCTTGCTGATTCTTATTGCTAAAAAAAAAGTACCCCTCAACAGCTCTTTTGAGGGCTAATCTTGTTCTTGTGATATATTTTTTTTTTGTGTGTCCCACTGACACTTGTGTTGCATAGACAGCCTTGGTAATTCCTACTGTGTGTGCCACTGCCAGGCCCAGCACATTCAGTGACTACCTGTGTGTGTGACAGGTGCACATTGTAATACCCATCACTGCATATACCTACCTGTTGTTCACTGTGCACCCACCTACGTACGTGAGCGCACGCAGTCTCACTGTGCTTGTCCGGTACTTGTCTGTGTGTGACAGACAGAGCCGGATCATCAACCAGGCACCTCAAGCACCAGCTTGGGGCCCCATCCTGGCAGCAGGTAAAGTCTTAACTTTATTAAAACTATAAAGTTTCAGTACAGTTCCTACCCCCCCCCCCCCCCCCCATACTCCACAAACTCACACAATGACCATTGCCAAGTAGCAGCAGGCAGGTGAGGGGGGACTATTTTCTCACCAGTCTGCTGCTGGCGGAAGAACACCCCTGGCTGGCCCGACAATTAATCTTTAGTTCCGGCCAGGGAGGAAGAGCTGCCGGAGGTGGCGCTGCTGAGCACAGAGACGAGTCCCACATGATGTGAGGAAGATGGAGAAGACAGGAATGCTGCTGCTGCTGCTCAGACTTCAGTAAGTATAAGGGGATGGGGGAGGTCTGCTGCTACTGCCATAGTAGAGGTTTTGGTGAAATAAAGCCCCCACCATAGCCGTGGGAAGCCCCGCCCACAACCCGCGGGAAGCTCCGCCCCCAGGACACTTTCCAACTCCCTCCATGAGCACCAACACTGACCTCTCTTTCCCTCCTGCAACTCACACTGGCTTCTCCCCCCTGCAACCCACACTGACCTCTCCCTCACCCCCCTGCAACCCACACTGACCTCTCTTCCCCTCCTGCAGCTCACACTGGCTTCTCCCTCACCCCCCTGCAATCCACACTGACCTCTCCCTCACCGCCCTGCAACCCACACTGAACTCTCCCTCACCGCCCTGAAACCCACACTGACCTCCCCCCCCCCTGCATCCCACACTGACCTCTCCCTCACCCCCCTGCAACCCACACTGACCTCCCCCCCCTGCAACACACACTGACCTCACCCCCCTGCAACCCACACTGACCTCTCCCTCACCCCCCCCCCCCCTGCAACCCACACTGACCTCATCCCACTGCATCCCACACTGACCTCCCCCCCCCCCCCCTGCAACACACACTGACCTCTCCCTCTCCCCCATGCAACCCACACTGACCTCTCCCCCCTGCAACCCACGCTGACCTCTCCCTCACCCCCCCTGCAACCCACACTGACCTCTCCAACCCTGCATTCCACGCTGACCTCTCCCTTACCCCCCTGCAACCCACACTGACCTCTCCCCTCCTGCATCCCACATTGACCTCTCCCCTCCCCCCGCAACCCGCACTGACCTCTCCCTCCCCAGCAGCGCCCACACTGACCTCTCCCTCCCCAGCAGCGCCCACACTGACCTCACACTCCCCACTCCCCTTATGTGTGCCAAAGGTACCCTCAGTTCTTTTATGACATTATGTGGGCGGAGGGAGCAGAGGGGGTTAAGAATGGAGGGGGCCCAAATATGCTACATTGCTTGGGGCCCCATTTGGCCTTAATCCGGCTCTGGTGACAGATGCACATTGTAATACTCATCACTGCATATACCTACCTACCTGTTATTCACTCTGCACCCACCTACCTACGTGAGCACACGCAGTGTCACTGTGCCTGTCCGGTATCTGTCTGTGTGTGACAGGTGCACATTGTAATACCCATCACTGCATATACCTACCTGTTGTGTTCAGTACACCCACCTACCTACATGAGTGCACGCAGATGGGTGATGAAGCTGGAGGTGCCATGCTTGTAGGGGTCACAACCTCTGCTCATCTGTAGTTTGCACACATTGCATATGGCAAACTTGCTGTCCAATGAGGGCAGAGTGAAAAACCGCCAGATTGGGGAGGTGAAGATTCCCCTGCGGCCTGAATAGGATGCTGCGGCTTTTCTCCCTGTGGCGGTTGGGGGTTGAGTGGTGCGGCTGGTGGTAGCGGCAGAAGGATGTGGGTCCCGCATTCCACGTCCACTGTCTGCAATGCTGATCCTCCGTGCCAAACCCACTGACGCATCCTCCTCCTCAGAGTCAGAGCTGACATGATATCCCCATCCTGTGGATGGTAGTCATGGTCCTTCATCCCATTATAAACATCATACCCCCCTCCTCAAAACCCAGAACATCCTTCTCAAACTCCTTGCGGCTAACAGCCCTGAGTTCAATCGTGGCGCCTGGAGTGAAAAGCTCGCTGACTGAGGGTAGGCTGCCCGCTGGGGTCGACACTGACACGGCAGACCTTCTGAGGGTGGCCGTAATGTTGCTCCCTGTCCTGTTGCCCTTGCTGCCCCTCCCCCGGCTGCCGATGCCAGCAGACATGGTACAACTTATACGTGATAATGTCACCAGATGATGTGGGGTACTTTTACTTTAATGAAATTGGGGTTGCACTCAAATCAGCATGGATTGACAGACCGCAGAGTAGAGGACAGACAGTGCACACTATCTGTCTGTCACACTAACAATGCTCAGCACAGCAACACTGCAGTAATCTGTAGTAAGCTAACACAGTACTACTCTCTAACAACTAACTGCAGTACTAACTACAATACCAGGGGCGTAGGAATAGACCCTGCAGCCCCTGCAGTTGCAGGGGGGCCCCTAGCAAGTCAGGGGCCCGGAGGAGGAAAGGCTGTCACCACCGGCGTACCTACCGGGGATGCGACTCTCTCAGCCGCAGGGGGGCCTGGCCGCCTGGGGCTGCTCTGGGGCCCGCTCACTGTGCGTGGGGGGAGCGCTGCTCTGGACCCCCCAGCAAGGTGCTCAACTGGCCGCAGCGTCTAATAGACGCTGCGCCAGTTCATTCCCCGCAGCCCCGCTCCAGCAGCCTGCATAGTCTCCGGCAGGCAGAGCAGGGCTACGGCAAGATGGCCGCCGAAGAAGCCCTACACTGGAGACTATTTGTGTCTCTAGTACAGGGCTTCGGCAGCCATCTTGCCGTAGCCTTGCACTCTGCCTGTCAGCGCGGGAGATGTGCTGCAGGAGGACTCGGGGAGCTGCGAGCCAGATGCCGGGAGAGGAGAAGACTTCTGTCAGGTAAGTGAATTGTTTTTTTTTCACAGGTGCATTTTTTTTTCTAGTGTCTGCTGCCTACATTGTGATTTTCTGGTCACTGCTGCCCACATTGTGATTTTCAGGTGTCTGCTGCCCACATTATGATTTTCTGGTCACTGCTGCCCACATTGTGATTTTCAGGTGTCTGCTGCCCACATTATGATTTTCTGGTCACTGCTGCCCACATTGTGATTTTCAGGTGTCTGCTGCCCACATTATGATTTTCTGGTCACTGCTGCCCACATTGTGATTTTCAGGTGTCTGCTGCCCACATTGCGATTTTCTGGTGTCTGCTGCCCACATTGCGATTTTCTGGTGTCTGCTGCCCACATTACGATTTTCTGGTCACTGCTGCCCACATTGCGATTTTCTGGTGTCTGCTGCCCACATTACGATTTTCTGGTCACTGCTGCCCACATTGCGATTTTCTGGTCACTGCTGCCCACATTGCGATTTTCTGGTGTCTGCTGCCCACATTACGATTTTCTGGTGTCTGCTGCCCACATTACGATTTTCAGGTGTCTGCTGCCCACATTACGATTTTCAGGTGTCTGCTGCCCACATTACGATTTTCAGGTGTCTGCTGCCCACATTATGATTTTCTGGTGTCTGCTGCCCACATTGCGATTTTCTGGTGTCTGCTGCCCACATTGCGATTTTCTGGTGTCTGCTGCCCACATTACGATTTTCTGGTGTCTGCTGCCCACATTGTGATTTTCAGGTGTCTGCTGCCCACATTACGATTTTCTGGTCACTGCTGCCCACATTGCGATTTTCTGGTCACTGCTGCCCACATTGCGATTTTCTGGTGTCTGCTGCCCTCATTACGATTTTCAGGTGTCTGCTGCCCACATTATGATTTTCAGGTGTCTGCTGCCCACATTGCGATTTTCAGGTGTCTGCTGCCCACATTGCGATTTTCTGGTGTCTGCTGCCCACATTACGATTTTCTGGTGTATGCTGCCCACATTAGGATTTTCTGGTGACTGCTGCCCACATAAGGATTTTCTGGTGACTGCTGCCCACATTAGGATTTTCTGGTGTCTGCTGCCCACATTATGACATTCTGGTGACTGACTGCTGCCCACATTAGGATTTTCTGGTGACTGCTGCCCACATTACGATATTCTGGTGACTGCTGCCCACATTAGGATTTTCTAGTGAGTGATGCCCACATTGCAATTTTCTGGTGACTGCTGCCCACATGGCGATTTTCTGGTGACTGCTGCCCACATTGCGATTTTCTGGTGAACTCTGCCCACATTACGATTTTCTGGTCACTGCTGCCCACATTGCGATTTTCAGGTGTCTGCTGCCCTCATTACGATTTTCAGGTGTCTGCTGCCCACATTACGATTTTCAGGTGTCTGCTGCCCACATTACGATTTTCAGGTGTCTGCTGCCCACATTGCGATTTTCAGGTGTCTGCTGCCCACATTGCGATTTTCTGGTGTCTGCTGCCCACATTACGATTTTCTGGTGTATGCTGCCCACATTAGGATTTTCTGGTGACTGCTGCCCACATTGCGATTTTCTGGTGACTGCTGCCCACATTGCGATTTTCTGGTGACTGCTGCCCACATTGCGATTTTTCTGGTGACTGCTGCCCACATAAGGATTTTCTGGTGACTGCTGCCCACATTAGGATTTTCTGGTGTCTGCTGCCCACATTACGACATTCTGGTGACTGACTGCTGCCCACATTAGGATTTTCTGGTGACTGCTGCCCACATTACGATATTCTGGTGACTGCTGGCCACATTAGGATTTTCTGGTGACTGCTGCCCACATTAGGATTTTCTGGTGACCGCTGCCCACATTGCAATTTTCTGGTGACTGCTGCCCACATGGCGATTTTCTGGTGACTGCTGCCCACATTGCGATTTTCTGGTGAACTCTGCCCACATTACGATTTTCTGGCCCACATTACGATTTTCTGGTGAACACTGCCCACGTTACGATTTTCTGGTGAACGCTGCCCACATTACGATTTTCTGGCCCACATTACGATTTTCTGGTGAACACTGCCCAAGTTACGATTGTCTGGTGAATGCTGTCCATGTTACAATTTTCTGGTGAACTCTGCCCACATTACGATTTTCTGGCCCACATTACGATTTTCTGGTGAACACTGCCCAAGTTACGATTGTCTGGTGAATGCTGTCCATGTTACAATTTTCTGGTGAACTCTGCCCACATTACGATTTTCTGGCCCACATTACGATTTTCTGGTGAACACTGCCCAAGTTACGATTGTCTGGTGAATGCTGTCCATGTTACAATTTTCTGGTGAACGCTGCCCACATTACGATTTTCTGGTGAACACTGCCCAAGTTACGATTGTCTGGTGAATGCTGTCCATGTTACAATTTTCTGGTGAACTCTGCCCACATTACGATTTTCTGTCCCACATTACGATTTTCTGGTGAACACTGCCCAAGTTACGATTGTCTGGTGAATGCTGCTCACGTTACTATTTTCTGGTGACTGCTGCTCACGTTACTATTTTCTGGTGACTGGTGCCCACATTACGATTTTCTAAAGGCCCACATTACGATTTTCTGGTGAACTCTGCCCACATTACGATTTTCTGGCCCACATTACGATTGTCTGGTAAAATGCTGCCCACTTTACCATTAATTTACAGTGAAACGCTGCCCATTACGATTATTTGGCACCTATGGGGGGGGGCCCCATCCAAATATTCGCAGGGGGGCCCAGTGATTTCTAGTTACGCCCCTGTACAATACAATAACACAGTAATCCTATCCCCTAACCTATACTGTCCTGCTGGCCTGCACAGCACATACAGACACAGACAGGACCTAACTGAGTGAATGAAATCAAACAATTACAACAATAGAACAATAGTGTAGTAAAGGTGTTTAGCACTCAAAGCTTTAGGTTTATCACTGCATACAGCACTTGCTAAGCCAACAGCACTGGAGAAAGTCTGTCAGTAAGCAGCCAGCCACACAAGCAAGGACTATCTGTCTCATCATGCCAGCCCTACTTACTATACAGGGGGCTGGCCAGGGTTCCCTTCTGTGATTGGGTGCCCGGGCTTAGGCTGGGAAGCCTCTGATTGGCTCAATGAGGTCAGGTGGAGCTGGACAGGGCTCCCCTCTGTGATTGGTTGCTGGGGCTTCTGCTGGGAGCCCTCTGATTGGCTCAATGACATCATCTCCTTACTTTTAGTACCCGGATCTGGATATCCGTCGGTTATCCGCAGGTACCCGGGTTATGCGGCCAGATACCCACAGATAGCTATCCAGTTCTGGGCCCAGGTATCCGGAATCCGGATCCGACCCGGATAGCGGAAAAATGGTCGGATACCCGGGTTACCCGGGGACCCGGGATCTGGATGAGCATCCCTGTTGAAAGGCAAGTGGTGACATCTCTGGCACACATCGTTGGGTCCAGGGTCCATCTGAACACGGATGCCTGGTCTGCAAAGCACGCTCAGGCCTGCCTGAAGACTAAGTCAGTCCCCACAAACAGCATCTCTGTCTGCACGCCATGTGACTGCCTGCCCCAAGACTAAGTCAGTCCCCACACAGCATCTCTGCCCGCAGGCTGGTTGACTGCCTTCTCCGCCACCAACAACAGGGTCCAGGACTCCAGGCAGATTCCTAAATTTTTAAGGCCGCTGCTAGCAACGGCCGCTATACTAATTTTTCTGGTGCGTGTACATGCCTGCCTAATTTTTCTGGCTGCACTGCAGCTGCAACAACAAAACAAAAAGCATGTACATGTGCCAATTCCTCTTCATGATCATTACCTTGCCGCGGTGAAGGGGCTTGCGTATCACAATGAAGCAATGACCGCCGGCTATATGAGTGTGTTGGGGGGGAGGCACACCCACGATAATAAGGTCATTGCTTCATTGTGGACAGATCAAATTTGATCAGCTGGACAGTCACTGTTCTGTCATTCAGCTACCTCAGCCCGGCAACCATATGGGCTTGAAAACCGCCACAGCCTGCACTCTCGCCATGGTGCGCACTAGTCCAGCACGGCCATCACTACACAAACAGCTATTTCAGGTGCGTTACACGGTGAGTTTGGTGTGTAAGTATGAAGCAGTACTCCAATTACACTCCTTGATTGATGTATACACATGCAAGATGTTTTAAAGCACTTTAGGCCTGCAATTTAGCATTCAATGTGATTTCTGCCCTTAAAACGCTGCTTTGCGTCAAATCCAGATTTTTCCCCGGGACTTTTGGCGTCTATCCCACTCATCCATGCCCCCCTCCAGGTGTTAGACCCCTTGAAACATCTTTTCCATCACTTTTGTGGCCAGCATAAGTGTTTCTAGTTTTCAAAGTTCATCTCCCCATTGAAGTCTATTGCGGTTCGCGAAAGCTCGCGAACCCGGTTCGCCAACCAGAAATCGGAGGTTCGGGCCATCTCTAAGCAGTACACTACTTACTAGTGTATACACACGCAAGATTTTTAGGAATGCTATGCCATTTCTGCCCTGTGACAAATGCTTCGGAGGCGGAGAAGTACAGATTGGTGCTGATCTTTTTCTGCACTACGATGACAATTATGCGAGTGGAATCATTTTCAAAAGTACCAAAGCAGGTCTGTAACTGCAGGATCTCATAATTCTGAACTGTGCTAAGCTGTCCATCTGACACTCCGTGATCTCTGTACACCACAATCTTCTCCAGCAGCGCTACTAAGTAGCAGCGGGTATCTAGTGGAATTAGTGGAGAGAGATTCCATAACGTACAGCTTCCATCCATCCATAATCTCCTGTTGTGGACCTGAAAGGCTACTAAGTAGCAGCAGGTACCTAGTGGAACAAGTGGAGAGAGATGCCATAACGTACAGCTTCCTTCCATCCATAATCTCCTGGTGTGGACCTGAAAGGCTACTAAGTAGCAGCAGGTACCTAGTGGAACAAGTGGAGAGAGATGCCATAACGTACAGCTTCCTTCCATCCATAATCTCCTGGTGTGGACCTGAAAGGCTACTAAGTAGCAGCGGGTACCTAGTGGAACTAGTGGAGAGAGAGGCCATAAGGTACAGCTTCCATCCATCCATCCATCCATCCATCCATAATCGCCTGGTGTGGACCTGAAAGGCTACTAACAAGTAGCAGCTGGTACCTAGTTTACCTTGAAAAAGGACTGATAGTTTGAAACAGAGGGATGTCACTGTGGTCATTTTAAAGATTTTTGAATTAAGTAACATGTTTTACATTATTCTACAATTTACATTCTTATTTTAGACTTCATATCTAAATTCTAGTTTGAAGCAGCAGAGTATTGCACCAAGTTAGACATCAGTCAAGACGGGAAGTTTCGAATCAGGATGACAACATTAACTGTACATTTTCTACTCAGTCAGAGGTGGTTGGGAAAAGCAGCTAATCAGTGCTGCTCGGACACCCCTTTTCAAAATCCGAATTGAATTCGGATCCGGATACCCAGATATCCGGATCCGAACCCAAACTTTTTGGTATCTGAGTAAGCTCAGATATCCGAATCCAATATCCTGGATATCCAACATCTCTCTCTCTCTCTCTCTCTCTCTCTCTCTCTCTCTCTCTCTCTCTCTCTCTCTCTCTCTCTCTCTCTCTCTCTCTCTCTCTCTCTCTCTCTCTCTCTCTCTCTCTTTCTTTATAATTGTTCTGTTTGTTCTCACATTTATTTTTATTTTTTTTTGCCATGGATTGTTATTTATTTTTATTTTTTTGTGTACAGACCGATGCCTCGACACTTTAGGTACATCTTGGCTTTAATGTTTGCTATTGATGAAATAAACAAAAATCCAGAAATTTTGCCTAATATGACTCTAGGATACCATGTGCATGATTCCTGTAACAGTGTGAATAAGGCTGTAGAGAGTGTCTTGCAGATCCTATCTGGTCATGGCGACACTGTTCCTAATTACTCCTGTCGGGATCATGGCAAACTGGCTGGTGTTATCGGAGATCAAACCTCAGAAAGCTCTTTATCTATATATCGAAATTTACATATATATGGATATTCACAGGTAATATGTCTATTATCAAACATTACCTCGTATTAGTGATGATCATAATGTGCTTATTTCGCTTACACAAAATTTCACATACAATTTCACAATTATAATTATATGCAATTACCGTTATACTGGTTGAACTCGATGGACGTATGTCTTTTTTCAACCAAAATAACTATGTAACTATGTAACTATGTTTCAAAATTGAATTGATCTTGCGTAATCAATTTTGTGAAATTCGTAAATGAATTTTATGCAGACATTGCAAAAAACAAAAACAAAACAACTTTCTCACAAACAAGAAACAAGTGGGAACAAATAAAAAAGGATAAAAAAATTGCAGTTTTTGAGAAAAAAGTGTTTAAACTTGGTAAAACGAAAAAATGAAATTCTGCTTTGGTACACTTATTATTATAATATACCAAGTTCTACATGCACGTTATACATTTGTACATTTTATACATTTTTAAGCAAACCTGTGACTAACAAGAGAGAAAGTCACATGCTTACCTTGGTAGAGGGAAGCCTCTGGAGCATATATATGGTTTGGCCGCCTAGTCAGTTTGGTAGAGATGCTCATTTGGCATCCGCGGAATTGAAATTTTTCACATTTCCAAATGTAAATCGGTATTCTCGATCAGAATTTGGAAAACTGGAAATCAGAAAAGCGGAAATTGGCATTGGCAGAAATCGGAATTTCCAAGAAATCGGAAATGGGCTTTTCTGACCATCCCTACAGTTTGCCGCAGCATGAGCCGAATTACACTGAAAAACCGGGTGGTGTTGATTACTATTCCCTCTCCAATTTGGAGGGAGAAGTAAATCAGGATCTGGCTTTCACCAGCACCTGAAGTACACTGTTTATACTGCTCCACGGCCATAGACATAATAATATTGCAAGTATGGCAGCGCCCAAGTCAGACGCAGTGCAAGGAAGAGTGTGTGCCAAAGTGGCCTTCTTCGGCCTCCGGATCCTACAGAGGCTTACTATCACCTCCTGAGACCGCCGATTCAATGCTGGGACCATCTGGAAGTTCCCAACCATGCTCCAGTCCATGTAAGAGTGCAGCCACACTGCGCAGGCACAGGATCACTCAAGACTGTGCAGTAGCATGAAGCCCCTTGGGCTTGGCCAAAAAATCTGAGCTCAAGCCTCTTCCTGTTACTACCTTGGTATGAGGCATCCTGCACCTGCTCGGTGCGGCACTCATTCACAGACACAGGTAGCATAGTCCCAAATGTTTAGAGGGTCCCTTCACTGAATCGCTGGTTTGCTTCAACATGTATAAAATGTGCTTACATAACTCATTATATATTGAAGTGTATATTAAAGTTAACCTCCCTGGCGGTATGATTATTTCCAAATTTTAGGGTCGTTTCTGAACATTTCAGACCCTAAGATCAGGAAACAATCATGCTGCCAGGAAGCCAACAGCAGCCCCAGCTCTTACTCACCTCCCTGGGCTCCATCGCTGCAATTTTACCTCCAACCACTGGGTGGCGCTGTAACACTTTTGTGAGATCAATGAGCCATTGAAAAGAGGCTATGAAACAGTAAAAACTTAAAAAGTAGATTTAAATATAAAATAAAACTGTGGAATATCTTAAAAAGTCATTTTTAAGAGAAGGAGGATAGATACAATTGATTATTTCATTAGTTTATTTTCACCTTGGGTGTCCTTTAAAGTATAAATATAGAGGAATAAGCCTTTTTTTGATGAAGGTTACCAAACAAATTTGTACTATGTTATTTTGCATATTCAGTCAATTAAATAATTCATGTATTTCTTTGGTCAAATACAGTGGGATGCAAAATTTTGGGCAACCTTGTTAATTGTCATGATTTTCCTGTATAAACCGTTGGTTGTTACAATAAAAAATGTAATTTAAATATATCATATAGGAGACACACACAGTGATAATTGAGAAGTGAAATTAAGTTTATTGAATTTACAGAAAGTGTGCAATAATTGTTTAAACAAAATTAGGCAGGTGCATAAATTTGGGCACCACAAAGAAGAAATGAAATCAATATTTAGTAGATCCTCCTTTTGCAGAAATTACAGTATCTAAACACTTCCTGTAGGTTCTCATGAGAGTCTGGATTCTGGTTGAAGATATTTTTTTTAAATCACACCACAAATTTTCAATTATATTCAGGTCTGGGGACTGAGATGGCCATTCCAGAACATTGTACTTGCATGAATGCCTTAGTGGATTTTGAGTAGTGTTTAGGGTCGTTGTCTTGTAGAAAGATCCAGCTCTGGCCAGCTTCAGCTTTGCCACTGATTCCTGGACATTAGTCTCCAGAATCTGCTGATACTGAGTGAAATCCATGTGTCCCTCAACTTTGACATGATTCCCAGTCCCTGCACTGGCCACACAGCCCCACAGCATGATGGAACCACCACCATATTTTACTTTAGGTAGCAGGTGTTTTTCTTGGAATGCTGTGTTGTTTTTCCTCCATGCATAAAGCCCCTTGTTATGCCCAAATAACTCAATTTTAGTTTAATCAGTCTACAGCACCTTTTTTTCCAAAATGAAGCTGGCTTGTCCAAATGTGCTTTAGCATACCTCAAGAGACTCTGTTTACGCTGTGGACGTACAAAAGGCTTCCTCTGCATCACTCTCACATACAGCATCTCCTTATGTAAAGTGCGTTGAATGGTTGAACGATGCACAGTGACTCCATCTGCAGCAAGACGATGTTGTAGGTCTTTGGTGCTGGTCTGTGGGTTGACTCTGACTGTTCTCACCATTTGTCGCTTCAGTTTATCCAAGATTTTTTTTGGTCTGCCACTTCGAGCCTTAACTTGAACTGAGCCTGTGGTCTTCTATTTCCTCAATATGTTCCTAACTGTGGAAACAGACAGCTGAAATGTATGAGACAGCTTTCTGTATGTTTCTCCTAAACCTAATGGTGAACAATCTTTGTCTTCAGGTCATTTGAGAGTTGTTTTGAAATCCTCATGTTACTACACTTCAGAGAAAATTAAAAGAAGAGGGAAACTTACAATTGACCCCCCTAAATACTCTTTCTCATAATTTGATTCATGTGTGCATGTAGGTCAGGGGTCACTGAGCTTACCAAGCCAATTTGAGTTCCAATAATTAGTTCTAAATGTTTTGGAATTGTTTGTTTAAACAATTATTGCACACTTTCTGTAAATCCAATAAACTTTATTGCACTTCTCAAATATCACAGTGTGTGTCTCCTATATGATATATTTAACTGACATTTTTTATCGTAACAACCAATGATGTATACAGGAAAATCATGACAATTAACAAGGTTGCCTTAACTTTCGCATCCCACTGTATTAACATGTCTAAAATTTGAACAGTTAAAGGGGCACTATTGCTAATTTCATCTATTTTCATCCCCTTAACATACATATGCCTTATTGGAGTTATGCTATTGCTCAGTATATAGTCCTATCAAAATGTAATTTTACACTTGTAATAAACATTTACAGCCAGGTAGTCACGTCAGTAGTAAAACCTTTCCGACGCCAGTTCAGCATAAACCATTCTGTAGTAGAGAGGCATCTGCTACTGATCCTTGAGCTGCCGTTATTTTCAACCCCTCTGGCCAGCTCATTTATTCTTTGCCACGTTGTATCTGCACTAATGTGCAGTTACTGAGCCCACAGTAAAGTGCAACACGCAGCCTACTCCATACAGCGCAGGATGTACCTGTACTGCTGTGTGATGATACGCTGCCCGGCTGCTAAGGACCCCTTTTGTGAAGCCGGCAATAAAACGGACAGCTATTGCTGTCCGTTTCCATGGTAACCCGGCACCGGCAACATACAAAGCAGGACACAGCTGTAGCACTTGTGTCTGCTCTTTGATGCCGCCGCCTAGCACACTTCAGAAGCCGGTGCCGGGTTACCATGGAAACGGACAGCAATAGCTGTCCATTTTATTGCCGGCTTCACAAAAGGGGTCCTTAGCAGCCGGCCAGCGTATCATCAAACAGCCGTACATGTACTTCCTGCGCTGTATGGAGAAGGCTGCGTGTTGCACTTTACGGTGGCTGCTGTGGGCTCAGTAACTGCACCAATGTGCAGTTACAACATGGTAAAGAATAAATGAGCTGGCCAGAAGGGTTGAAAATAACGGCAGCTCAAGGACCAGTAGCAGATGCCTCCCTACTACAGAATGGTTTATGCTGAACTGGCGTAGGAAAGGTTTTACTACTGACGTGACTGCCTGGCTGTAAATGTGTAAAATTACATTTTGATAGGACTATATACTAAGCAATAGCATAACTCCAATAAGGCATATGTATGTTAAGGGGATGAAAATAGATGAAATTAGCAATAGTGCCCCTTTAAAGGACAAACTGTTAGCCAAACAAATGCTGGTGAGTCAGGCAGAGTCTCTTCTAGTCTTTTCTTTGAATTTAAAAAAAAAAAACAATTTTATCAAAAATGTTAAGGTCTTTTAGAAAAATACATCTTTTTTTACTTAATCCCATAGATTAAAATTTAGCATTTTCCAGGAACTATACGTAATTGCAGAGTGTAATTACGGTTGTGCCTGAAATGAATTATGAATTTGCCAGAAATTGTTCGTTATGATTTTGCATTGTAATTGCAAATTTCAATGCAAATTACTTTTATGTAAACATTTGAGCTCAACACCACTGTATACTATCTGTATCTAGACAATATACTGGACATTTTATTTTTAAATAGTAGGTGGACATTTGTAACTGGAAGAGCTTGGTGTATAGCATTCTCACCTTGCAGTGTTGGGTCTCTGGTTTGAATCTTGGCCAGGACTATCTGCATGGACTTTGTATGGTTTTATATGTTTGCATGGGCTTCCTTTAGGCAGAGGAAGGTAAGCTACAGCCAATTATCCTCATCCGATCAGCGGAAAGGATAATTGGCTGTAGCTTACCTTCCCTGCAGGATCTTTACGCTAGCAGGTGTAGAAAGAGAGTGACCAAAATTGCCTCTGACCCCTCTCACCCAGCTCACTCCATCTTCCAGCGCATGCCTTCAGGAGTAAGATTCCGGTCAATCGCTACCAAAACCTCCAGACACACGAACAGCTTTTTTCCTCAAGCGGTAGCCATACTTAATGCTGAACCACGTTAGAGCTGCTAGGACTTGAAAGTAATCAGCACAGAACTGAAAATAACCAATTCTCACATTGCTTACTGCCACTATACTTATAATGTCCTTGACTTGCAATATACACACTGTCTGTCCTTGTATTGTTTTTGTTTGTGTTTGTTAAGCAACTGCCAAGACCAATTCCTTGTAGGTGCAAACTTACTTGGCGAAAATAAATTGATTCTGATTCTGATTCTGATATGGTTAGAAAATTAACACATTAGCATCCAGTAGCTAGTTATATTTTAACAGAGTTTGTCTGGCCTAGGTCACAGTGCTCAGTTGCGTTTTAGTATCCTGATGCATGCCAACTCACTGCCTTCACAATTCTATGGGCCTGTTCACAGTATTGTGTTTTAACTGATCACAATATTCTAACACTGCTTGCAGGCTTTGTATTAAAGTCTATGTCCAGTAGATTCAGCAAAGACCAGTGGCGTAGCTAAGGAGCTGTGGGCCCCGATGCAAGTTTTACAATGGGGCCCCCCAAGCACTCCATACCTAACAATTGATACGGCGCACCAAAATCTGCCAATGGCAACTACAGTGTCAGAGGTGCAAGAAGGGGTTGGGGAACAGTTTGTAAATGATTACCACTATTCAAAGTATCTATAGAAGTGATTATTATGAGCACAGGACCAATAGAGAGCTAAAATTGTAGTTGAGGGAGGGCCCTTCGGGGCCCCTCTGGCCCAAGGGCCCCGATGCGGTCGCAACCTCTGCAACCCCTATTGCTACGCCCCTGGCAAAGACTGCACCACTGCAACCATATACAAATGTACAAAACACTATAGGCCTATAACGGGGGTCACGCCTGCCTCTCCTTCTCTCTGATCCCCCAGCCCAGTAAGCCTTCCACCTTCATGCACTGTTGAATACAGTGCACACTTCTTATATGCGCCACTGTGTGCATCTAACACCTCTTCATTCTACTCCTGCACTTGTACACCAGTTGGGGGTATTCTTGGTTTTTCTTTCTCTTGCACTCTCTCTCACCTGTTCAGTACCTTATTGTTGGCACTCACTGCTTTGCTTACCTGGCTGTATAGGCTTTACATGATATATTAGCATAGGTGTTATTAACCCATTTGTGTATCATTACTCTTGCATTTGTTGATGTTTAGCCATTATTATTATTATTGGAGGGTGGCCTATACTATATTATTGTGTGCAATATCATACATTGATCATGTGTACCCTTGCTATCATATTTTAAAGGACCACTGTCATGAAAATCATCAAATTTAAAATATATGTAAACATATACAGAAAAGAAGTACAATGAGCCATACATTACTTTTCTCCTATGTTGCTGTCACTTACAGTAAGTAGTACAAATCTGACACAACCGACAGGTTTTGGACCAGCCCATCTCCTCACGGGATAATCTCAGGTTTTTTTTTTTCAAAAGCACTTAGTTAATAGCAGTTGCTCCGTCCAATTGCCACAGAGGTGTGCAGTGAGCACGAAGGCTCATATCATTGTATAAATCAGGGAATGTATTTATAAAGAATAAAAGCCATGCTGAGAATCCCCTAGGGAGAGATGGACTAGCCCAAAATCTGTTAGTTCTATTCGATTTCTACTGCCTATTGTAAGTGACAGCAACATAGGAGCAAAGCAATTTATAGCACATTTTACTCTGGAATCAATTTACTTCTTATTTGTATGTGTTTACATATATTCTAAAATTTAAGATTTTCGTGTCAGAGGTCCTTTAAGTCTTTTTTAGCTAATGTTTTTTTTTTGTATATATCAAATAAAGCCTTTTGTACATTTGTATATGGTTGCAGTGGTGAGGTCTTTGCTGGATCTACTTTTCTTTTTGTCTGTTGGTACTATACTATTTGATCCCTTCTGCTCACTCCCATAAGATGTTGTTCTTATATGGTTAACTTGGCAGTATATTTTCATTTGTTTGGGTGGTGCTTGCCCATATTTGTGGGTTCAATTAACTTATAAATGAAGCATGAACAATTAAATAAAAAAATAAATAAATAACAATTGTGTGTCCCTCTCCTCTCGAGCTTCCAACCAAGTGATCTGGCATGCAGCCTGGCTACTGAGTCTTCCTTCACCCTTCTAATCCAGGTTGACCCAAAATAACTTATCGACTATTTTTAGCCACACTATCTATTATTATCAGCAGTTTTCAGCAGTTTCCTTTGTGGGTTTTTTTTCTGACTCTAGAGATTCCAAGTGATCCCCGGGTGACATTACTGAACATACATTTTCAACATGATCACTTATGGTCTATTATGCTAAATGTGATCCACTGGAGTATCCACTATCAAAGAAAAATTAAACTAGCTGTTAAACAAAACTTGTCCAGGGTTTAATTAAAAAAAATGTATGTGGGTCTAAACTCAGAACTTCCACTCTGCTCTTAAAGATAAGCATAATAACCTTTGCAGAAAAAACATTTCCTTGCTTATGGAACTCCTACAGAAATGCTGCTGTATAGCTACTTCCTGGCTTCATGGGAGCACAAAAAGGGGTAACTTCCAGTACATATTAGCTCAAAACTAGGCAGACTTGACAGACAACTGACAGCTCTAATTACACTTGCTGAATATTTGCTGAGAAGGAGAATTAGACAGGCTGTTCTCTATAAACACACACAGGATGGACACAGTGGATTTTTTCTGAGTTATCCTTGTCTGCTGTGCAAAAGCCTTTGTCAGGTATTAATGCTGTTTGCTCACAAGGTGTTGGAATAAACAGCTACTGTATATACACGAAACATCAAAAGGGGAAAGATAGATATTGGAGGGCAACTCAGAATTTACAATGCCTCTGTGACAGTCTGACTCCCAAGTCTGTGAGTATTGTGTAAACATAAAGTCTTATCTCAGCTAACAACCTTTCACCCCATTTAGATGTTCAGTTTCAGTTAAGGCATCTTAATGACATGCATTTATGCTTGCAAAAAATTCTATGTATCCCCTTTTGATATTGCATATATATTCCAACATCTTGTGAGTAAACAGGGTTGAAGCCCGACGAAGGCTATACAGCCGAAGCTTACGCTCGTTCTTTTAAGTTAGCCAGTAAATGGTATCATCCTGATTCAAAACGTCTTGCTTTTACTGATGGCTAACATGGTACAATACCCTACTGCTAGTCCCCTAAAAATATATAACAAAATATTTACAAAAATGTGAGAGGTGTACTCACTTTTAAGAGACTCTGTACATTTGACATTTTGGGCTCTATGCCAGAGCGAGGGCCCCCTCCAACACATCTTGTGTTGTTTTAGCTCCAACACAGCAGCCTGTGCTGGGAAGGGGGGCATAATAATGATCCCTGCGATCCTTGCAACCACTGGGGGGGGGGGGGATGTGGGGGCCCACTCTTCTCCCCCCCCCTCCTTACCCACATGCAGAGTAGCACATGTATTGGAGTAATTCTTATCTGCTTCAGCACTGTGTGTCTCCTCCATGCTTTACAGTTGCACGCTTTCTGCTGCCATTCGCTGGCTCACGATCATATGAGCGATGCGAGTCATGTGATGGGGAGCCAGTTAATGGCAGCCGAGAGGAGACCAGCAGCACTGGAGCGGGTAAATATTACTGTGGTGCCTGCGCTATTCTGCATGCATGTCCAGGCAAGGTGTGTGCGTTGGGGCAGGGAGATCGGTTATGGTGGCGAGAAGTTTGGTTTCCAGGGGGCCCAATGGCAATTTCGCAGGGGGCCTCATGGGCTGCTGGTACACCCCAGCTGTGCTGTGATGTGTAAGATTTCCTTTAGATTAGAAGTCTAAAAACAATAACGTTAATCATTGTCTTTCATTTTTTGTTTTAATATTATGTAGATTAGCTATGGTGCAACAGATCCTATTTTAACCAACAAGCAACTGTATCCATCCTTCTTTCAAACTCTTCCCAGTGATCACATTCAGTATCTGGTGATCATTAAATTGCTAAAACACTTTAGCTGGACCTGGATTGGGATAATTGCCTCTGATGAGGATGCTGGGGTGAAACAGAGTCAGGTGCTCCAGAAAATGGCTGCTGTGTATGATATCTGTATTGAGTTTATTACCTACATACATGATAGGGGAGAAAGAGCTAAACAAAAAGAGATAATTGACAAATCAACGTCAAAGGTTCTTGTATTTTGTTCAGTTACACTCTCCGCGATATGTTTCATTGGGCTGGATTGCAATGACCATAATGACAAAACATTCATCTTATCGGTTGGTCTCGTAGCCTACATTCTTCTGTCATCAAATCCTAAAGGCTTTTGGCATGGAAGTTTGGCATTTTTGCCAACAAAGCGAAAGATTCCGCAGCTGCAGAGATTTTTAGAGAATGTTAGTCTTGCTAATCGCCCAAATGACATTATACTGGAACATATCCTTGCAATGTATTTCAATTGCCTAACTTCAAACCAGATACTGAATGCTGCAATAGCAGAAGAGTTGGGATTAAACCTTCACAAATGCAGCAATACTAAACGCTTAAGTGACTTAAGTAATAAGCTGTTCTACACTCAAGAGTTTGGAACCACTTATGATGTGTACAAAGCTCTCTATGCCATGGCACATTCATTGCATGAAATGCGATTATACTTGTCCAGAAACCCTGGAAAGGACCACCTTAGACATAATAAGAACCTCCACAAGGTAATACAACCAATGTTATACTTAATCAGTTATTAGATAATATACAGCTTCATTCAGAGAGAGCGAGTTGTGGCTCGATCAAATCACTGAATAACTAATATAGCTGTTTCTTAGCTAGGTCTTCTGGTTTTTCAAAAATTTAACATGCAGATTGTTGACACGTATTCTGCACAAGCTCACAAAATATATCAGGTCCTGCACAAGCATTGGCCAATTTGTATTGCAGTACAAGGATCTGGCCCGGTGGTGTCTGGGAGACCAATTGTAACATAAAGGAGACCTAAGAACCTTAAAGATATACACATTTTCCCTGTCAGACTTGGGGCACTTCAGCTTTTTAGGGAGTACTAGTGTTGCTCAGATACCCCCGATCACAAATTTGAGTAAATCCGGCCACGGCAGTATTACATGATCGTGATCCGGATTTGAAACGGAATTCCAAATTCTACTCAGATTTTAGCCTTGATTGCATGTAGAATACGTGATCATGGCTGTGATCTCGGATTTGACTTTAACCACTTCGCATCCAGACCTTGTTTTCCCCTTATTGACCAGAGCAGTTTTGACGCTTTAGCGGTTTCCCTGTTTAATCACCAATAACTTCATCTGTACTCGTGCCACATAAATGATCTATATATCTTTTATTTCAAGACAAACTAAGCTTTCATTGGGGGGTATTTGGTCCCAAGTAAAATGTTCCTCTCTATGCATGTTAATGGGAAAAAGGGGGAAACATAAAAACAATTCACTATTTCTCAATTTTGACCAATTTCTGTTTAAAAATAAAAAGTGTGATTGACATAAAAACTGTGACACCAGTTAAAGTCGCCCCAGTATAGATATCCAGATGTGTCCCCAGTATCACCCCACCCCCCAGTATAGCCAGATGTGTCCCCAATATCAGCCCCCCAGCATAGCCAGATGTGTCCCCTGTGTTTGCCACCCCCAGAATAGATTGACAGATGCACCCCCAGGAATAGTGCCCCTCTTTATAGCCAGATGTGTCCCCAGATCAGGATTACCCCCATTATGGCCAGATGTACCCCCAGGATTAGCGCTGCCCCCCATTATAGCCAAATGTGCCCCCAGTATTAAGGTATGCCCCCCCCCCCCCCCCCTAGGTGCCCAGATGTGCAAAATTTGTAAACCCCCCTCCCCTTGGTTACTCAGATGTCCCCCAGTAAACATGTATGCCCCCCTTTGCATATCCCCCTCCCCCCAAGAATCTATAGCCAGATGTCCCCCCCCCCCATCAGGCAGCCCCCTCCGTGCAGAGATAGTTAAAAAAATGCACAAGCAGGCAGTCTCACTCACCTACCTCAGTCCTGCGACTATCCTGAAGCCTGATCCTCCGATCCCCGCTCTGCAGTCAGCGGCATATTGCCGGTAACCCAGGTCCCGGCTTGATGACGTCATCAAGCCGGGACCCGGGTTTCCCGCAATATGTGGCTGACTGCAGAGTAGTGTTGGGCGAACACCTGGATGTTCGGGTTCGGGCCGAACAGGCCGAACATGGGCCATATGTTCGGCATGTTCGGCCCGAACCCCGAACTCAATGCAAGTCAATGGGGACCCGAACATGCCGCTATACGGCCCCCCTATGGGGTCGCAGGCATAAGGGGGGAGCATGCCCCGATCGCGGGGGGGGCGGAAATTCCCCCCACCCCCTCCGCTAGCGCTCCCCCCTCTGCCCGCTTCCCCATAAAAAAGTTGGCGTAAAGTTAAATAGTACCGGTGGTGGCTGCTGCAGTGGCTGGCTGGCAGTGGTGTGAGTGAGGAGGAGGAGGAGAAGGAGTCCGAGTATGACGCATTGAGGCCGGGCAGCGGGCGGTTCAGCGGTAGTACCCTTGTGCTACTTCCGCCCTTTCTCTGACCTCACGTCCTCTACGTGATGACGCATACGAGGGTACGCGTCACGCGTACCCTCGTATGCGTCATCACGTAGAGGACGTGAGGTCAGAGAAAGGGCGGAAGTACCACAAGGGTACTACCGCTGAACCGCCCGCTGCCCGGCCTCAACGCGTCATACTCTGACTCCTCCTCACTCACACCACTGCCAGCCAGCCACTGCAGCAGCCACCACCGGTACTATTTAACTTTACGCCAACTTTTTTATGGGGAAGCGGGCAGAGGGGGGAGCGCTAGCGGAGGGGTGGGGGAAATTTCCGACCCCTCCCGCGATCGGGGCATGCTCCCCCCTTATGCCTGCGACCCCATAGGGGGGCCGTATTCGGCCGAACAGGGCCCTGTTCGGCCGAACAGGGGCCCTGTTCGGCCGGGCATTGAGCAGTTCGGACGAACCCGAACAGTTTGGCCGAACACCATCAGGTGTTCGGCCGAACTCGAACATCACCCGAACAGGGTGATGTTCTGCAGAATCCGAACAGTGGCGAACACTGTTCGCCCAACACTACTGCAGAGTGGTGATCGGAGGATCAGGCTTCAGGATAGTCGCAGGACCGAGGTAGGTGAGTGTGGCTGCTTGCTTGTGCATTTTTTAAACTATTTGTGCGCCGAGGGGGACAAGTGAAGGATCGCTGCAGTTCACTACTGCAGCGATCGTTCATGGGAGGGGGGTGGACTAATTGGCCAAAAGGGAACATGTTCCCTTCCACCAATTAGTATTGCAGCTGACAGTGCCGGAGGGTGTACTCTAAAGAGCACCCGACCGTGCACAGCAGGGCTGCAGCCAGGTCAGTATATCTACGTCGCTATGGCTTGGAGGGCGCCACAGCTGACGTAGATATACTGTAGTGGTGGGGATTGTGGTTAACATTAATAGCAAAGCCCCATACATGCTGCAATCACCAAAATTGCATGGAGTATAAAGATGATTAGTGGCTACAATGTAAAACAAAAAATCAAAAAGACCTTTTAGTTTTTGAGAAAATCGATTTTAAAGTTTCAAATGAAAAAAGTATTTGTGATTAAAAACCCATCAAAACCTGCCGACTTTAGTGGTTAATAGCAAAGCCCAGGCCCGTTTCTAGGGCCCTGTGGCCCGTCCCGCCACCCTGAGTGCTGGGGAAAGGGGGCACCATGATGGAGGGGGAGCCGCAGCCGCGAGGAGGGCGACCCGAACTCTCCCTCTCTTCCTCTCCCGGGCCGCCCTCTTTGCTCCCCTCTCCACTGCAGACTGCAAAGTGAGCGCAGAGAAGCGCTGTGTAGAGCAGCAACTCACCTCCCAGCATTTCAATCATCGCCGATCACTAGCCACTGGTCTCTTGCTCTGCATAGCCGCTGATACACACTTTACTTCCTGCTAAACTGGGGGCATATACCTATCTAATCTATACTGGGGGCATATACCTATCTAATCTATACTGGGGGCATATACCTTCTAATCTATACTGGGGGCATATACCTATCTAATCTATACTGGGGGCATATACCTATCTAATCTATACTGGGGGCATATACTTATCTAATCTTTACTGGGGGCATATACCTATCTAATCTATACTGGGGACATATACCTATCTAATCTATACTGGGGGCATATACCTATCTAACCTATACTGGGGGCATATACCTATCTAATCTATACTGAGGACATATACCCATCTAACCTATACTAGGGGCATATACCTATCTAACCTATACTGGGGGCATATACCTATCTAACCTATACTGGGGGCATATACCTAGCTAACCTATACTGGGGGCATATACCTATCTAATCTATACTGGGGGCATATACCTATCTAATCTATACTGGGGGCATATATCTATCTAATCTATACTGGGAGCATATACCTATCTAACCTATACTGGGGGCATATACCTATCTAACCTATAGTGGGGGCATATACCTAGCTAACCTATACTGGGGGCATGTACCTATCTAATCTATACTGGGGGCATATATCTATCTAATCTATACTGGGGGCATATACCTATCTAATCTATACTGGGTGCATATACCTAGCTAACCTATAGTGGGGGCATATACCTAGCTATCCTATACTGGGGACATATACCTATCTAAGCTATACTGGAGGCATATACCTATCTAACCTATACTGGGGGCATATACCTATCTAACCTATACTAGGGGCACCTACCCATCTAACCTATACTGGGGGCACCTACCCATCTAACCTATACTGGGGGCACCTACCTATCTAACCTATGCTGGGGGCAACTATTCTGGCTACCTATATTGGAGACACAGACCTAGCTAACCTGTACTGGGGGTACCTACTTATCTAACCTATACTGGGGGCACTTGCCTCGCTAACCTATACTAGGGCAACTATACTGGCTACCTATACTGGAGGCACCTACCTGGCTAACCTATACTGGGGGCAATTATACTGGGGCACTTATGGCTGGATACCTATACTGGGGGGACCTATTGCCAGACTAACTATACTGGGGCACATATGCCTGGCTATCTATACTGTGGCAACCTATACATGGCTACCTATACTGAGTGCATCTAGACCTGGCTAACCTATACTGCGGGGGGGGGGGGGGGCATTTTTTACGCCCTGGGTGCATTTTAGCCTAGAAACTGCCCTGGCTAAGCCCCCTTACACCCATATACTTTGCATTGTAATATTAAATGTCTACCTCAAACAGTAGTTTTCTCTTTGGATTTGTGAAACATAGATAGGAACCTTTACAGAAATACTTGTTGATTAATGCTTATTCTTTCAGAGCTTTCTCAGAAGAGTCCATTTTCAGGATCCTGTTGGGGGAGAAGTCTATTTTAATGAGAAAGGGGAAATGGCCACACTTTATAGCATTCAGAATTATGCATCTTTTACACATAAAGGATTGAAGATAAGAATAATTGGTATTTTTAATACATCGTCCTCCGAATTACAGAGTCTAAGGTTATTCAACAGGTCTTTCATAGGCTGGAAACACGGTGTGGTTAGTATGATAAAAATAAGCAATTGAGAAAAAAAGAAATCGAAAATTCACCGAATGTGTGGTTATGTCAGAGTTTACTTTATGCCACATTTTATTTATCTTCCTGTGTAGTGTAGACTAAATATTCAGACAGCACATGAAATATCATGTTTGTAGTTTTGTCTCGCACTCACTAAAGGATCATACCCTCTGTTTTCATGGGGAGTGCAACAGCTGGAAAAAAGGGATGATGCCCTCTATGCAGTATTCAATAGAAAAAAAATCTGGCACATCCAAAGTAAATCTTTATTGGTTCCATGTAAAAGCATAGGGCAAACGTTTTCAGAGCCACGTAGGGCCCCTTTATAAAGGCAATGTTTTCTCAGAGGCAACAATCTGTCTGCTGCTGTGTAGAAATTCATGTAGAGGAAGTGAGAGTCAATGTCCAAGCAAACATTGCCTTGATAAAGGGGTCCTACGTGGCTCCGAAAATGTTGGCCTTATGCTTTTACATGGAACCAATAAAGATTTACTTTGGATGTGCCGGCTCTTTCTTCTATTAAGCACAAGAAATATGTCCTAAAACAAACCCGAGGTGAACCTCAGGGGAAGAAATGAATACTTACCTAAAGAGAGAGAAGCCTCTGGATCATCCATCTGGATCCTGGACACCAGTGAATGCACTGTCATCACTACATGCAGCGTTGTCAAGAGGCGCTCGGGGTAGCAATGCAAAAAGACCCCAGACACAGGAATGAAGGAGCCAAACCCTTCTGTGGCGGCCCGTCATAAGGGGTGTGGCACAACAGGCAGAGGATTGCAGTGCTTGGATACTGTCCAATAGGTTTCCATCTCTCTGCAGTTTGTAAGCAGGCAATATATCCATCTATCTGATCAGATTCTATCAAAGTAATCTATCTGGCCATCATCTGAATACTTTAGCCACAGGCCCTGAACAAGCAGGCAGATCAGAGGCTCTGACTGAAGTCTGACTAGATTATCTGCATGCTTGTTTCAGGTGTGTGATTCAGAGACTACTGCAGCTAAAGTTAACAGCCAGGAAAATGGTATTAATTAAAAGGAAATAAATATGGCAGCCACCATATACCTCTCACGTCAGACTTCCTTTAAATGCTTGATTACAATTGTATGTAACAAAGACCTTTTAATAACAATTATAGACATTAATTGTTAAAGCCAGCAGTGGTTGAATGAAGTTTTGTTGAGTTCCTCTTCTACCCTCTTTTTGTTAGATTCCCACTTCTATTTGCTCCGAAGATTGCCCTAAAGGCTATAGAAGAGCTTTGAAGAAAGGATTGCACCACTGCTGCTTTGACTGTATCCAGTGTTTGGATGGAGAAATTTCCAGTGAGTCAGGTAGAAATCAATTATTGGTGTATTGTGTGTGCTCATTGGCACACCAAGCATTGCTTTTTAGTAGGAGGGCTTTTCAGTCTCTTTTAGCCCCCTATACATTCCTAGTGGTTTTGGTCACCCCGAGCTGCTTGCTTACTCCAAAATAATTCAGTTATAATGGTTTACGTTGTGTTTTATGAAAAGGTTAGGAGAGAGAACAAGTGGTGGTTCCCCCGGTAACTGCCTTTGATGTGGCATTTTGCAAGCTGATGAGTTCTGGCAGATCCCTGAGAAGGCTTCTAACACTGGGGGACAGTAATACGTAATTTGGGTTTCTGGAAGAATTGATCAGCAAGGGACATCTAAACTGAATCCAGGAAATATGCAAACAGTGCACTAAAAATCAGAATATCAAGTTAATAGTTATAGCAGACAGCATATTCAACAGGTACACTTATAAATATTCAACAAGTGCATTTGTCACCAGTAATGATCATAATCAGCTAATTATGACTACGCGAATCTTCACATTTACACCTATACGTAATTACAAATTATTAATTCATATATACAGTATATCAGTGGCGTAGCTAAGGAGCTGTGGGCCCCGATGCAAGTTTTACAATGGGGCCCCCCAAGCACTCTATACATAGCAATTGATACGGTGCACCAAAACCTGCCAATGGCAACTACAGAGTCAGAGGTGCAAGGAAGGGATGGGAAACAGTTTGTTAATGATTACCACTATTCAAAGTATCTATAGAAGTGATTATTATGAGCACAGGACCAATAGAGAGCTAATACTGTAGTTGAGGGAGGGCCCTTCGGGGCCCCTCTGGCCCAAGGGCCCCGATGCGGTCGCTACCGCTGCACCCCCTATTGCTACGCCCCTGCAGTATATCATGTATAATCATGCATAGTTCATGCCAACTTTGGCAATGAATAGCAAATTCCCCATGCATGCTATTGCTACATATGTTAAAAAGGATAGTGGGCACAAGTCAAAAAATAATAATTTTTCAAAAAGACCTTGTAGTTTTTGGGAAAATTGATTTTAAAAATGCAAAGAAAAATGTTTTTTAAACTCTGAAAAATTACAGTTATAAAATCTATTTTATTTTTTATTTTTAAAATCGACTTTCTCAAAAACGACAAGGTCTTTTTGAAAAATTATTTTTTTTTTTACTTGTACCCACTATTCTCCTTAACATATATAGCAATTTTGACCTATTAATTTTAAGGTGAATATTTAAATTGTTATCATTCTAACCATGTTAATTGCAGAGGCCTCAAACCTGCTACAGCCGGTCATTGGGTGACAGGGGGTTTCTAAACCAGAAAAGGGGTCAGAGTCAAAAACAGCCAATAATATTTGTTTGATTGATATACTGCTTCCATTCTCAGATTATTAATGTCAAGGACCCCAGAGCTCACAAACTTGGTCATTGAGCCGGGGACCGGGAGCGAGCTGCGGCGAACGGCTGCGGGGAGAGCTGCGGCGAGGGACATGCTGGGAGCTTGGGGCTGGAGGAAGCCCCCGGTAAGTAGCACTTATTTTATTAAATGTTCTCCTTTATGACTCCTTTAAACTGCAGCAGTTCTTACACTGTAAATGGCAGGGTTTTCAAATGTGGCACAGTGGGTCACTGCGTTTCAAATTCAGAAAAGGGGGCAGAGCCACAAACAGCCAATCAGATTTGTCTGACTAATTTCAATGGGAAAAATTTAAACTGCCTTCATTCTCACGTTATTGATGCCAAGGACCTCAAAGTTCAAAAATTTTGTGGCCATTGGCTGACTTTGTGTCAAGGCTAGAAAAAGTTGCCTGTTTCGACAGCAACTAAATACATACCCGAGCAAGTTTTTTATGTTTTATTGGCTCTGCTCAATGACACAGTTTTTGAAGTATACCAGAGCTAAAATCTATGAACTAGAATTGACTGTTAATGTGGACTTTTCTTTGCTAGATAAAGGATATTGTGTGAAGTGTCCAGAAGACCAGTGGCCAAATGATCATAATCAATGTGTTCCAAAGCAAGTTGAATTCCTCTCCTACAATAATGACCCGATATCCCTCGTTCTATGCTCTGTCACAGCATTTCTGTTTGTGAAATCTTCAGTCATCTTGGGCATGTTCATCATATACCGGGACACAGCAGTTATCAAAGCCAACAATAACAACTTAAGTTTTCTTCTACTCACTTGCATCATGTTGACCTTCATCTGCGTATTTTTGTTTATAGGTCGTCCAGTGCATGCCACTTGTATAGTACGACACACTTTATATGGCATCATCTTTTCCATTGCTATTTCTTCCATTCTAGCCAAAACCCTCATGGTCTATGCAGCCTTTAAAGCCATCAAGCCTGGAAGTTCCTGGAGGAAAGTCATAGGTGTAAAAATCCCCAACTTTGTTGTTTTTACTTGTTCATTAATACAGATTTTGGTCAGTTTATTCTGGTTATCTATTTCTCCTCCATTCCCAGAAAATAATTTTGACTTGTATCAAGACAAAATTGTCATTCAGTGCAATGAAGGTTCTCCACTGGCATTTTCCCTACTCCTGGGTTACATGGGGCTTCTAGCAGCTGTGAGTTTCATGGTGGCTTTCCTGGCCAGGAACTTACCAGATAGCTTCAACGAGGCCAAATACATCACCTTTAGCATGCTGGTGTTCTGCAGTGTGTGGATCACTTTTATCCCAGCTTATATGAGTGCTACAGGAAAGAGTGCTGTGCTTGTAGAGATATTTGCCATACTATCTTCTAGTGTTGGAATACTTGGGCTGATATTTTTACCTAAATGTTACATTATTCTGATGAGACCAGATTTAAATGCTAAAAACCTTTTGCTTAAACACTGCCATTGACAATCACAAAGATGTATTTCTAAATATTATGCAATAAACACGTGTTTTCCTTATTCCATTTCCCGCCACTTGTCTTGGACTTTTTGTGCATTTGCTGAATACAGCTAGATGTTCTTATAATAATAATGGCAGTATTTGTATAGCGCCTTTCTCCTGTCGGACTCAAAGCGCTTGCGAGGCAGCCACTAGAGCGCACTCAGTAGGCAGTAGCAGTGTTAGGGAGTCTTGCCCAATGAACTCCTTACTGAATTACTGGCTTACTGAACAGGCAGAGCCGAGATTCGAACCCAGGTCTCCCATGTCAGAGGCAGAGCCCTTAACCAGTACACCATCCAGCCACTTATCAATATGAATAGGAATAATTACCCACACTGGGTTTATCTTGATAAGCAAAATTTGTTCAAAGGATAACCTAAAAAAAGCAAAGTTTTACTCACCTGTCTTCTTCCAGCCCATAGGTAGTCAGTCAGGTCCCACGCCAAAGTTCCCCTCAGTTCTAAGCTGCCACTGTCCCCTCCATAAGTTTGCAACCCGCAGTGGGGTCATGGTCTTCTGCACATGCGTGGGTCTCTTGTGATCGTGGCAAGGAGCGCACTGCCCATGGGAGCACGATCACGAGAGGCGCGACTGCTGATGTGCAGAAGACCACGACCCAGCCGTGGACTGCGATATTATGGAGGGGACAGCAGTGGCCTGGAGCAGAGTGGAACGTTGTTGTGGGACCTGATAGATGTCTAGGAGCTGAAAGAAGCCATGGGTGAGTAAAACTTTTCATTTTTAGATCATCTCATGTATCGTTTAAGTGCTTGTCGTCTATATAGACCCACCACACCAAATATTAGTTATATTATCTCTAGCCTTTCTATAGCTACTTTGCATTCACCTTGGAAAAAATTTGAAATATCTATGGATCCCACACCACCAGTTTAGTTGACAAATCTCAATGCGCCCTACTGTACACTAGATAAAACTCAATGGGCTTGATTCATGCAGCGCTGCTAAAGCAGCGCAGCTTAATGAGCTGTAGTGCTCCTTATGCATACCTTATATAGCAGTGCGCGCTGCCATGTAAGGAGTGTGCCTTACCTTAGTTACACAGTTAAGCAATGCACTTAACATTAACTGCGGGTCGCCCTGCTTCTGTGAAGTATCGCTACTGCGATACTTCACCCGTGGCCGCTACTGTATTAATTTGCATTGCTAAGGTACACTTCTTACATGGCAACGCACACTGCTATGTAAGGTGTGCATAGGGCGCACTACGGCTTATTAAGCCATGCTGCTTTAGCAGTGCTGCTTGATTTATCAAGCCCATTGTTTGCCCACTGCATTGGTATTAAAGCATACATTTCTTTTCCATCCACTTTTACCCTTCCTTTTGTACAATATATCCCGTTTGCCATAAATCTTGAATTATGTTGCTGGCACATTGTATGGTGATGATATCTGATTTTGAAGTAAAGATATACAATGCTTCTATTGTGATAATTCCCAATGCATCGACTCTATCAGTGGCGTAGCTCAGGAGCTGTGGGCCCCAATGTAAGTTTTACATTGGGGCCCCCCAAGCACTCTATACATAACAATTGATACGGCGCACCAAAACCTGCCAATGGCAATTACAGTGTCAGAGTTGCAAGAAGGGGATGGGGAGCAGCTTGTTAATGATTACCACTATTCAAAGAATCTATAGAAGTGATTATTATGAGCACAGGACCAATAGAGAGCTAATACTGAAGTTGAGGTAGGACCCAGGCCCAATGGCCCCAATGTGATCACAACCTCTGCACCCCCTATTGCTACGCCCCTGGACACTATATTTCTACCACTAATACATGTCCACATTGCACATGTCTTCCTTTTAGCTGCCTTTATTAAAGCATCCATCTATTCAAGACCACCTTTAGGCTCTCCCTTAGAGTGCCTTTAAAATGAATGCCTCCTTATAGCAGTCCCTGTGAGCCCTTTGTACTGGTCCTTATGTTGTGCACCTCTTATGTTGGCCAGTATGCTATGCCCTTTATAGAGGCCCCTGTGCTGTGCCACTAGATGGTGGTCCTTGCACTATGACCAATGTGCATTGCTCTGTTGGTGTAGAGGCCCCCTCTTTGTATATACTTCACTGGTAGTCTAGTGCCCCACCCTTATACAGCTCCCACTAGTAGTCTAGTGGACCTCACTCTCCCCTAAATACTGTATGGTTCCCCAATGGTCTAGTGGCCCTCTTCCCTTACAGACTTTCCTGGTAGTCTAGTGGTCCTCCCTCCTGTGAAAAAAAAATCTCCCTGGTCGTCTAGTGGTTCTCCCTGCTGCTAAATATGTCTCCCTGTGTTTTCCTCTAGCCCGCCCACCTTCTTTATAGGCTTCCCTGATACACTAGTGTCCCCCTCATCCCATGCAATGTGGCAGCAGAAAGCATGATGGGTAAATATGGACTCACCTCTCTTTATTGGTGGCTGAATGGTGTAATGGTTAAGGGCTCTGCCTCTGACACAGGAGACCAGGGTTCGAGTCTCAGCTCTTCCTGTTCAGTAAGCCAGCACCTATTCAGTAGGAGACCTTGGGCAAGTCTCCCTTACACTGCTACTGCCAATAGAGCGCACCCTAGTGTCTGGTGCTTTGAGTCTGTGAGGAGAAAGCGAGATATAAATGTTATTTGTCTAGTCTATTCCAGCAATGAGTAGCCCTCCCATGCCAGCACTCCATACAGTCTTGTACGGCAGCATGTACAAGGTCCCAAATTGATTAAATCATCAAGCTGGAACATGGCATTTTCAGCTCTACACGGCTTGCTGCAGTATTGTTTAATGTCAGTGAAACAAGGAGTGGTGATTAGTTATGTAGCGAACATCAAATTACTCCAAATGTTCGCGTACCAGCAGTTTGTAGTGGGCTCCATAGATTTTAATTGGCAGGAAAACTTTAAAACTTTCAGAGCATCTCTGCAGCCTCAATTTCTTTAAAAAAGAAGACATAGAGATCGTAGAGGTGGCACACCTTACCCAAGGGATGGTTGCGTAGCCTTTGGGTGCTAAGCCAAAGCACCCGGTACATCAATAGTCCAGTATAGGTTCAGGCTAGCACACCGAGTTCAGGATGCAAGTAATCTGTTTATTGCTTCACCAGCACGAAAACATTTGACAATTGTTTCGGGGCACGGCGGGTCTCCTTCAGAAAGTGCAGATAATCTGTTTATCTGCACTGTCTGAAGAAGGAGACCCGCCGTGCCCCGAAACAATTGTCAAATGTTTTCGTGCTGATGAAGCAATAAAAAGATTACTTGCATCCTGAACTCGGTGTGCTAGCCTGAACCTGTACTGGACTGTTTCTTTAAAAAGGTGAAAAAAGTGTACCAAAACCTAAACAGTGGTGTGGCAGAGGAGGATCAACTAAAAAAAATATGTATTTTGTGCAAACACTTTTTTAAAGGTTGTTTTTTTTTTTGTTTGTTTTTCTTTTTTATTTAAGGGCCGCCAAATTTAGTGGTTAATAGTAAAGCCCCCGTACGTGCTAGAAACACTAGATTTGCAGGGTATGTTAAAAAGGACAGTTGGAACAAGATGAAAAAAAAAACATTAAAAAAGAACTTATAGTTTTGGAGAAAATTAATTTTAAGTTATCTGGTAGTGTAAATTTACATATATCAAAAGAAAGAGCAGTGACTTGACATGACATGGTTCCCAGGGGATCCGTACCCCCTGGAAACCCCATGGAAGTGGCAACGCTTTTTCTTTAGAGTGTGGGAAATATAAAAAAAAAAAATGATGAAGTCCCCTCCCGAGCCTCTTTAACCCCTTTTCCCCCATGCAGGCTGGGGGACAAGCATTGCTATTAACCCCTAAAGTCAGCGCCCAATGACTTTTATGTAAAATGCAAACACATTTTTTTTTAAATAATTGTGTTAAATGCAAATGGCGAACAGCACAAGTTCACCGGGAACTGTCCACCGACGAACTGTTCGGGCCATTTCTAGTGCTGAGTTCATACTTACTCCGGGATCACTTCCACCTACCGATATCTGCATGGTGGAAGGGTCATTTGGGAGATTCAGAGTTAGTATAGGCATGGTATGAGGTGGGGGGATGGGAAATGAGCACAGGAATATGCTAGTACGTGTGCAGTACTCATTGACTGCACATTATAAGCACCTACATCATGTGGTCTACAGGGGCAAAAATAGTGAAGGTGTATTAACTAAACTCACTAAACCCTATCATTGTGACTATTTAAAGCAATATTGGGACTTAAGAAGTGAATTTTAGAATGTTATCAGTTTCGTGATAGGTGAGAAATACATATGCAAAGCTTTGGTTTGGTGGTTAGAATCATGTATCAATTCTAATTCCTGTTTAGGGTAAACCAGGAAGTGATCACTGAGCATAGCAAATCAGAGTCTTTGTCACAATCTGCATCTGCTGGTAACATCATGAACTATTTGGATGAACTTCCTCTGTCTCTTCGGGGATTAGGCAGCCTGAACTGCTCTCTGCCCACCAGCAGAAGTCTCTCCTTGAGGAACTATTCTGTTGCAGACTGCTAATGAGGACAGGTCTGAGATTACTTGGACATTGTCATCTGACCTCCCAGCACAATATATAATCAGCTCCACCAGACCAGTTCACTGCTAGTTCATCGAGCCCTGTACTCAATTACTCCGGCTGAGACCCAGCTCCCTCAATCCTCTGCTGAAGGACTGTTCCAACAATTTCCTGCTAAAACCCTGTTTTCACAGGTTGCTACTGAGGCCCTACACACATTGATGTTTGCTGAGATCCAGCTTCCACAATGATCTGCTGAGGATCAGTCCTTACAGTCTTTTGGCAAGGCCCAGTGATTAAATGCATTGCCCATAAAAACATTTTCTGGTACTCAGTTGTCACAGACTCCTTCAGATACCCTGCTCCTACAAACTGTTGCTGCTTCTCAACCTTATAGACTTTTGCCTGAGATTATCCAGTCTGCTGCCCTGCCTGCCCTACTGGTGAATAACTTTCAGTTTATTATCCACCCTGATAATGACCAGTCTACTGTTCCTCCCAAAGATGTCCATGCCATTGTTCCTCCTGATGGCTTCTCATCTGCTGTTCCTGATGGCTTCCTGTCTGCTGTTCCTGATGGCTTCTCGCCTGCTGATTCTGATGGCTTCCCGTCTGCTGTTCCTGAAGGCTTCCTGTCTGCTGTTCCTGAAGGCTTCCTGTCTACTGTTCCTAATGGTTTCCAATGTACTGTTTCTGCTGTTGCCTTTCCGTCTAGTGTTCCTCCTGATGCCTTTCAGTCCGATGTTTCTGCTGAGGGTGTTCTGTTCTTCTTGTTGGTATCCAGTGTACTGTGCTACCCGATGACTTCGGATCCAGCATTCCTATGGGTGTCCTGCCTATTGGTTTCCTGTATTGCCTAAGTGTCTCCAATTTGGTCTCCAGCATACTTTGTTGCCTGGTGAACCTAAAACTGTTCAGCTTGGTAACATTTGATTTGCTGTCTTATATATTATTGCACATTTTGCTGACTAAATCGCTACCTACCTTTCCACTCATTGTTTCCTGGCACCCAGGTGGGTGTGAGTTCATGTGGAGCATCTAGAGGTAGCTCCTTGGGGGGGGGGGGGGGTAATGTCACAATCCACATCTGCTGGTAACATCATGAACTATTTGGATGGAGTTCCTCTGTCTCACCAGCAGATGTCCTCACTCTCTTTGGGGATTATGCAGTCTGAACTGCTCTCTGCCCACCAGCAGTGGTCTCTCCTTCAGGAACTATACTGTTGCAGACTGCTAATGAGGGTAGGTCTGAGATCACCTGAATATTGTCGTTTGGCCTCCTAGCACACTATATAATCAGCTCCAGCAGACCAGTTCACTGCTAGTTCATCGAGCCTGTTACCTGTTCTTGTTACCAGTTATTTAGCCCTCCTTGCCTTGTTCCTGCACTCTGAATCCTTGTTACCTACCGTGTATGACCTTTGCTATTCCTTAACAAATCCTTTGGCTAAGCAATTATATTACTGTTTGTCTCTCTGGTTTTGACCTTGCTGAATTTTGATTGGCTTTTGTAGGCTCCACACACTTTTCTGAATATTAATCCCAGTCACCCAGTGACCAACTGTGCAAAGTTTAAAGAGAACCAGAGATGAAGCAACCTCATGTATTTTACCTTATAAATCAGTGGGAACATGACAGTAAACACCTAATCTGCTCTTTGTTACATTGTTCTCTGTTTAATTTGCCTGTTATCACCTCTAAGATAAGAATCCCGACTAAGCAGTCGGTCTGGCTTTGCTACAGAATAATTATAGCTGAGACTGTGTTCTTTGCTGTCTTCAAGTCCAAGCCTGCCCCCTGCTGGCTTTGCTCAGGAATCATTATAGCTGAGTCATTATAGCAAAGCCAGAATCAATGCTCAGTCCGGGATTCTTATCTCAGCTAGATAACAGACACTTTTAGCAGTGAGGATGGAACAGAGAGCATGGTAAATGTTTTCTCTAATGTTCCCACTGATTTCTATGGTAAAATACACAAGGGTGCTTCGTCTCTGGTTCACTTTAAGAAACCTAACAGTAACAGTGTAAGAATGGCTGCAGTTTACATTTTTCCAGTGAAATTTGTACTTGTCTCCGCCCACTGTTGTTGGCATTGCCCGGGTATGTAGTTGGGAAGACTGTAGGAGGCGCCCTTGTTGTTGGTTTTATGGTGTTGCATAAGGTGCAGTTTATAATGGTAACATAGATCGCCTACCTTATGAAATGACACTTCACTCAGTAGGGATGATGAAAAGCATTTATTGGTAGAATGCACTCTGGACAAGAGTTTCACGGCATAAACCGCCTTATCAGGTCTATATATGGTGCTTAAGAGAAAGAATATAGCAATAGTGGACACTCCGTACGCTGCCATACCATATCACAGCTCCCGGGTATGTAGTTGGCTAGTGTTGGCTGCGCCAACTTTTTCTAAACCTAACACACAATTACTCAATGACCATGTTTGTGACCTTTGTGGTATTTGGCATCAATAATTTGCATTGAAATGAAACAAATCTGATTGGCTGTTTGTGGCTCCACCCCTTTTCTTAATTTGAATCCCAGTCACCTAGTACCAGGTTTGAGGCTTGTGCCATTAACAGTGCAAGAATGTCAGCAATGAAATATTCCCCTTGAAAAGCAATAGGGTGAATTTTGATTGGCTTTTGTAGACCCCACCCACCTTTCTGAATATTAATCCCAGTCACCCAGTGACCAATTGTGCAAAGTTTGAGAACCCTACCAATAACAGTGTAAGAAATGCTGCAGTTTACATTTTTCCAGTGAAATTTGCATTTGTCTCCGCCCCCTTTTTGGTTAGAGGAATAAAAAGTATCCTATACTTTATTCCAGGTAATGTACTATGTGTGTGCCAAATAGAGATGTCGCGAACCTCCGATTTTCGGTTCGCGAACCCTGTTCTCCTATTCAGTCGGAGACCTTAGGCAAGTCTTCCTATCACTGCTATCTTGTCTAATTTTTCTCTTGACAACTGTTGAACACAAAATACAAGGCCATGTCTGGCTACATATCTGTAAGCAGTGGCTGCATGGTGTAATGGTGAATGGCTCTGCCTCTGACACAAGAGACCAGAGTTCGAATCTCGTCTCTGTCTGTTCAGTAAGCCAGCACCTATTCAGTAGGAGACCTTAGGCAAGTCTTCCTAACACTGCTATCTTGTCTAATTTTTCTCGTGACAACTGTTGAACACAAAATACAAGGCTATGTCTGGCTACATGTCTGGCTACATGTCTGTAAGCAGTGGCTGCATGGTGTAATGGTGAATGGCTCTGCCTCTGACACAGGAGACCAGAGTTCGAATCTCGTCTCTGTCTGTTCAGTAAGCCTGCACCTATTCAGTAGGAGACCTTAGGCAAGTCTTCCTAACGCTGCTATCTTGTCTAATTTTTCTCGTGACAACTGTTGAACACAAAATACAAGGCCATGTCTGGCTACATGCCTGTAAGCAGTGGTTGCATGGTGTAATGGTGAATGGCTCTGCCTCTGACACAGGAGACCAGAGTTCAAATCTTGTCTCTGTCTGTTCAGTAAGCCAGCAACAATTCAGTAGGAGACCTTAGGCAAGTCTTCCTAACACTGCTATCTTGTCTAATTGTTCTCTTGACAACTGTTGAACACAAAATACAAGGCCATGTCTGGCTACATATCTGTGCTACTGCCTATAGAGTGTGCTCTAGTGGCTGCAGCTCTGGTGCTTTGAGTCTGCCAGGAGAAAAGTGTGGTATAAATGTTATTTGTCTTGTCTAATTTTTCTCTTGCATTAAGCATAAATGGTACATGCTAGGCTACTTTCAGCTACTTTTAGCTACTTTTAGCTACTTTTAGCTACTTTTAGCTACTAGTGTTGGTGGTAAAATGGATATGTTAGTTGCCTACCATACACTGAGGCCTGCGTTCAAATCCCTATCATGGTATATAAGCTGGTTTTTGAAATACTGGAATTCCCTGGCAGATGAGACCCTCCTCCCTCCAGTAGGAGGGAGGAGGGGAGGAACCCACAAACAGGCTAATTAAAATCTCCCTAGCAGCGTGTGTAGCAGCTGTCCCTTAACTAATTAGTGTAGGCAGTATAAGGACCTTACTTGGAGGAAGAGGGAGAGGAGAGGAGGGAGGGAGGGCCTCCAGCATTGAGAGCAGTGTGTATGGCAATAATGTGTCCGCTGGCTGTAATATAAGGAGTAAAAGTTTTGCTCAATAGAGCTTTATGGGGCGAATCGAACTTCCGGAAAAGTTCGCATTTGGTAGGCGAACGCGAACCCCCGAAGTTCGCCGGCGAACAGTTCGTGACATCTCTAGTGCCAAATTTCATTCAAATCCATTCAGCCATTTTTGCGTGATTGAGTAACAAACATCCAAACACCCAAACTTTCCTATTTATATTAGTAAGATCTCATTTTTTTATTTAGTTTATTTTTTTTAAACAATATGTAACCTACTAAGGAAAAAAAATATTTATTTTAAAAGTCTGGGACTGTTTATATTCAAAAATAAAAACATTAAATTTAAATGCAATAGTCTTACATTCACTTTGATGTGTATATAAGCTCACTCACACAGGTCATGCAGCAATCAGACGCTCTGCTCTTACAATTCATGCTGCATGGCCTGTGTGCCATGATGATGCACTATAATAAAGGGATAGAATAGTATCAGCCTAAAAGGAAAATGTTTGGAAAATCTATACTTTATAAGACAATAGCAAGTGTCAGTATTTTGCTATTCACTCAAAATCAAGAACTAAGAAGAAATCCTCAATGTTCTCTCGGAAAACCAGAATCTATATTTCACAAAGGATACTTTCAGCCTGGAGACATCATTATTGGTGGAATATTCACTGTTCATGATTTTCACACTACGAATGTGGATTGCTGCTGTTTGCTGTAAGTACATTATGTTTCCCTGCAGCGTACATCAATTTTGCTCTAAGCCCTCCGGATTCCATTCATGTGGACTATTACCTTATATACTACTAGTAAAAAGGCCTGCCCGTTAAAAAACGGGCACTAGGTCAGAGCCGCTACCCCCCGCAATGCACACACATATGCGTCCCTCTTGCTCATTCTCCACCACTGTCTGAAGTATATGCGCACAGGGAGCTGCTTGCTTGGCAGTTGGAAAAAGCTGTTATTTCCCAGAACCACACATAGCAAGCTGTCAGATCCGGCCCTGTGTCCTAACTGCCCTGGCTGCGCACATGCTCAGTACAAAAATGCCAGGGACACAATCATTCAGTTGATGACGCAGGGACACTTGCATTTTATTGTATAGGATAGTTAGTACTTCTAACTGTGGAAAAGAGCAGGTCTGTTATGGTAACTGGGATTTTGCAATATTAGAACCAGTATCCGCTTTATTCGCCAAGTATGATAATTATCGCACCCGGAATTATTTGTGGTACACTGGTACAATGTACTGCAAGTACATACAGTGAATAATGAGCATTAAAGGTCCCCTCCGTTGCAGATGCTGGCCTCGCCAGGTTGGCATCTTCTGAACCTGCATGAGCTCCGCTCGCGATCGCACTGACATGGTCTGGATTGTTTTGTGCAGGAGCAGTAGTTCTGCAGAACACTCCAGACCACGTGAGTGTGATCGCGAGCAACGGTCACACAGGTGAGGTAGATACTCTTCGGCATCTGCAGCGGAAGGAACCCCGGGACACAGGCTGAGACCAGAGCTGCAGTGGCGGACATATCAGCTGGCAGGGGCTGGAGGAAGCTCCGGGTAAGTAGATTTCTTTTTTTTTATTTAGCTTGCATCTGTCCTTTAGAGGCAGTCAGATTGACTTTCAGGACTAGGGTTCAGTGAGGCAAGGATGCCGGTGAGGCAGGTGGGGGAGCTTGGGAGGTAATACAGGAGAGGGGGCTTGAGTTCAGGAGGACTGCTTAGGGGAAGACTGAGTTCCACTGGTGGTGGTGCAGAAATTACGCCTATGTGTAATTACACTCACAAACTGAAGGAAATAGTGTCCATGACATAAGAATATTATATGACCGCTGAGTAGTTAGAAAATTATAATTTATTTAGGACTTATCTAAAACAAGCAGCAGTTGGCAGCATGTAATACAACAGTGGGCTATTGAAAATAGATACCATGTAAGATTATAAATCAACTAGTAAAAAGGCCCTCCCGTTAAACAACGGGCGCTAGAGCGCTAACAATATTGAAGAGCCATATAAGCTATCTGAGAGTGAGAGAAAATAGCATAGAAAGGTAGTAAGCCACTGCAATGATAAAGTGTATCGCCACCCGCCGAGCTGTCTCACGCGTTCCGAAAACAGAAACAGGTTTTTGAAATGCATGAGACAGCGGGTTGCGATACACTTTATCATTGCAGTGGGTAACTTACTTACTACCTTTCTATGCTATTCTCTCTCACTCACTCACTCACTCACTCACTCACTCACTCACTCACTCACTCATATGGCTCTTCAATATTCTTACCTAGATCTGGGGTCTGTTTGTATTGATTTATAATCTAACATGGTATCTATCTTCAATAGCCCACTCTTGTATTGCATGCTATATTATATGATCTGCCAACCACTGCTTGTTTTTAGTGGTTTTAATGTTTTGTTTTGGATAAGTCCTAAATAAATGACATTTTTCTGACTACTCAGTGGTCATATATTATTCTTATGTCATGGACACTATTTCCTTCAATCTGTGAGATTATCAAATATCTTCATGGCCACACTCTGCTTTTTTATTGTGCATGTGCATCATATTTCGCAATTACACATCATAATGTGAAATTCGCTGATTACGCATAAACAGTTTTCACATGTCAACCTAATTACTAACCGTAATTACGCACAATAGCGTAATTTACGTGTAATTTTATTTGCAAACATTTTTACATATACAAAGGGATTTTAAAATGTAATATTTATATAGCTGCGCATGTGCAGTATACTGGCTGATGAACGCTATTTTTTTGTTCTATCACAAAGCTGGATATTTCTTTTCATCTGGAACAGTATAACAGCGATACTACAAATCTGTGATAAAAGTTTTTGTTACGACTTTGTACCAGGAGCTGGCATTATTGGTTTACTGTGAGCTTATAGAATATTGGTGGTGCAGCCCTGTGGACATTATTAAATTTTTGTTTGCATAAGAACTCATTTTTTGCATTGAATATTTTACTAATGGCCACGTGTGTGTGGTACCTTGGCTGACGAATGCTATTTTTTTTAAATGCGAACGCTATTCTTCCCATTGAATGTTTAACTAATAGATGCACATGCGCAGACAACTAGTGAATAGATGCAAATATTTTTACACAGAGAATGCGAATTACGCGTAATTGCATAATTACAGGCGTAATTACAATTCACTAACAGAGTATGCTGTACTTAACATAAAAGTTCACGTAATCGTAATGGACCCATTACGAGCACCACTGAGTTCCAGTGCCTGGAGGTTCTGGTGGGGATGGTTCTATAGTGGTTGGTGGCCTGCGGGCAGTGACTGGAGTGAGCACAATAGTCCATGCTGTATGTGTTAAGAGGTTGATTTACTAAATCTGGAAACATGGACTACACTGGAGAACATATGTGATCTAGGACCTAGGTTTTCAATGTGTGGTACCCACGGGGGACTTCTGATGGTTCTAGGGGGTACTTGGGCTTGATATACTTAACCAAGAATAACAAAGTTAGAGTTTTAGAAAATTATTAATCATAAATAAACACATTATTTAAACAACACCAAATTCGTATTTTAAGTAATTAAAAGCAATAGTAAATGCTTGGAAATAGTTTAGAACCAATTATCATGTACTACGATTAAATATATTTTTGTCAAAGGGTACTTGTGATAATGTTTACTATGCTGGGGGTACTTGGTGAGTACAGGGTTTTAAAAGGGGTACATATCAATAAAATGTTGAGAAACACTGATCTAGGAGATTTCTCTAAGGTAGCAAATATTGTTTGCCCTTTGCAAGAGTCATAGCAAGTCACAGGGATGATACCTGAAAGATTAGTAAATTACTGTAAGTGTTGTTACAGCAAATTACATGTAGTGATAGTTAGCAAAATCTTAATTTTAATGAAGCACTAGCAATGAGCACACATTTTGCATAGTCATAATTTTGCATCCAAATTCGCAATTCCAATTCCAAATTGCAAACTCATAATACATTTCCTCTGTAATTGTAATCAGGAACCTTAATTTTATGTCATTTTTGTGTAATTTTGTGCCATTTTAGTGGTTAATAGCACAGCCCCCATACATGCTATTGTCACCATATTTGTTTTTCAAAAATACATATTTTTTGAGAAAGTTGAATTTGAAAATGGAAAGGGTAAACTCAGAGGAATACAGTTTAAAAACCATTATCTCAATAACTACATTTTTTTAAAATTATTTTTTTAACTTGCCCCCACTATTCTCCCTAAAATATGTAGCAATTTTGGTGACAACACCATGTACAGTCCTGGCCAAAAGTTTTGAGCTGTTTATGTGATGTACAGTAAGAAGTTGCTGTTGGAGGGTGTTTTGGTACCATTCTTTGGTACCATTTGTTACTCATGGCTGTGTTTTTTGGCAAAATTGTGAGTGAGCCCACTCCCTTGGATAAGAAGCAACCCCACACATGAATGGTCTTAGGATGCTTTACTGTTGGCATGACACAGGACTGATGGTAGCACTCACCTTTTCTTCTCTGGCCTTTTTCCAGATGCCCCAAACAATTGGAAAGGGGCTTCATCGGAGAATATGACTTTGCCCCAGTCCTCAGCAGTCCATTCACCATACTTTCTGCAGAAGATCTGCAATCTGTCCCTGATGTTTTTTGAGGAGAGAAGTGGCTTCTTTGCTGCCCTTCTTGAAACCAGGCCATGTTCCAAAAGTCTTTGCCTCATTGTGTGTGCAGATGCGCTCACACCTGCCTGCTGCCATTCCTGAGCAACCTCTGCACCGGTTGCACTCCGATCCCACAGCTGAATCCTCTTTAGGAGACGATCCTGGCACTTGCTGGAATTTCTTGGATGCCTTAAGCCTTCTTAACAAGAGTTGAAACTCTTTAATTGAAGTTCTTGATGATCCTATAAATTATTGATTTAGGTGCAATCTTAGTAGCAACAACATCCTTGCCTGTGAAGCCATTTTTATGCAACACAATGATGGCTGCATGTGTTTCTTTGCTGGTCATCATGGTTAACAATGGAAGATCAATGATTTTAAGCATCGCCCTCCTTTTAACATGTCAAGTCTGCCATTCTTATCAAATCAGCCTGACATAATGATCTCCAGCCTTGTGCTCATCAACATTCTCACCTGCGTTAACAAGACAATGGGCTTGATTCACAAAGCCATGATTACTGTTATCATGACTGTGAAAATGTGCAAATTTTTTATGCATTAACGTTTGCATTTGCGCGATAATGTGAATGCGGAACGTTAACGAGCGAAAAATTTGCATTATCTCGTGTACCGGAATTTTTGTGCGCGATAACCGTTTTCCCGCTAAATTTCACGCGAAGCACTTTTAACAGCGTGATAACAGTTATTACTGCTTTGTGAATCAAGCCCATTTATTGAAATGATCTCAGAAGGTCCTTTAATGACAGCAATAAAATGCAGTGGAAGGTTTTTTTGGGATTCAGTTAATTTCCATGGCAAAGAAGGACTATGCAATTCATCTGAACACTCTTCATAACATTCTGGAGTATATGCAAATTGCTATTATAAAAACTTAAAGGGAACCTGAACTGAGTAAAATTATTTAAAATAAACACGTGAGGTAAATTCAAATGAACATTATATTGTTACCTTGCCATCAGTTCCTCTCAGAAGCTCACCATTTTTTTCCGACTACGATCCCTTCCAGTTCTGACATTTTGTCAGACTTGAAATATATCAGTTACTGTCAGTTATATATCAGTTGCTGTCGGTTATAGCTGAGAGGACAACTGCTGTGCAAGGTAATGTCCATGTTTCCCTATGGCTCAAGTGGATGATATTACAGTTGATATTACAGTTAAACAGTGTGCTGAGCAGAAAGCTGTTATGGTATGGGGTAATAGCCATTTTTAAAATGGAGGAAGGAGAATTCCCTTGATCACAGTGGACAACTGGGACACGGGACAGGAGAAAGAGATTGAGGAGTAGACTACACGGGAGGTAAGTATGACTTGTATATGTTTATTTGGACTTTTAATTTTCAGTTCAGGTTTTCTTTAACCACTTCCCGACCGCCCACTACACAGGGGCGGCGGGGAAGTGGAGCCCTGCAGGACGGCCTCACCCACAGAGGCGGCAGTCCATTTAAGGGCATGGGCGGAGCGATCGCGTCATCCGTGACGCGATCCTCCGCCCGGGATCGAAGCACGGGCATTTTGTCTCCGCTCGCCGGCCACTTAGCAGAGCCGGCGAGCGGAGGAATCCGCAGGATCAGCCAATCCCTAAGTATAAGGCACTTTGTTAGGTAAACAAAGTGCCTTATACGTGCTTCCTCCTCGCCTCGTGGTCTCATTGTTCCAGAGACCACCAGCGAGGAGGAAGCACTTGTAAGTCTCACTGCACGCAGCTTGATTTTGCCCACAGCCTCCCTGATCACCCACCCCAGGCCTCATACCCCCCCTGATCACCCCAGCAGACCCCTGCCCAGCACCCTTGCACCCCTGCAAAACCCCCACCCCCCCCCACCTGCCACTAACTAGCGACGCTGCCCCTTAGTTTAGGTCCCTAACTGCCTCCTAGTCACCCCTGATCCCCCCTCCCTACCTTTAGATCACCCCCACACCCCATCCCAGACTACCCCCCTGTATACTGTATACATTTGTATACAGCTACATTACCCTCTGATCCCCCTCTGATCCCCCTCTGATCACCTGTCTATCACCTGTCCATCAGCCCTCAGCACCCCCACCCATCAGAGCAGACCCTAACTGCCCCGCGGGGGTAACCGATCACCTGCCCAGGCCCTCGATTGCCCTCGTACCCCCCTTCTGATTACATCCCCTGCTGTTTGTTTACATCTGTCCTCCCCAGCAATCACTAACTGATCTTTGATCAGTAACCCCCTGTGTCTGCCTCTCATCAGATCAGGACTCAGTCTGCCCCGTGCAGGCTCCTGATCAACCCCCCATCCCCTCAAATCGCCCTCAGACCCCCCCCCTAATCACCGTCCAAGTGCATTGTATTTGACTGTGCTGCGCTTGTATTCGATTGTGCTGCGCTTGTATTCAATTGTGGTGTAATTGTATTTGATTGTCCCGTGATCGGCTTCGATTGCCCCGTGATTGTTTGATTGCCTGAGACCCCACTTCCCGCCACACCCAACCCCACCCTCCCCCCCACCACACCCAACCCCACCCCACCCCCCCCCCCCCCCCACCACCACCTCCAACCACCACCTTCCGAGTGCATCAGATTTGCTTGTGCTGTGATTGGAGTCGATTGTGCTGTAATTGTATTTGATTGTCCCGTGATCGACTTCGATTGCCCCGTGATTGTTTGATTGCCTGAGACCCCACTTCCCGCCACACCCAATCCCACCCTCCCCCATCACCTTCCGAGTGCATCAGATTTGATTGGGCTGTGATTGGAGTCGATTGTGCTGTAATTGTATTTGATTGTCCCGTGATCGGCTTCGATTGCCCCGTGATTGTTTGATTGCCTGAGACCCCACTTCCCGCCACACCCAACCCCACCCTCCCCCCCACCACACCCAACCCCACCCCCCCACCCCCTCCAACCACCACCTTCCGAGTGCATCAGATTTGCTTGTGCTGTGATTGGAGTCGATTGTGCTGTAATTGTATTTGATTGTCCCGTGATCGACTTCGATTGCCCCGTGATTGTTTGATTGCCTGAGACCCCACTTCCCGCCACACCCAATCCCACCCTCCCCCATCACCTTCCGAGTGCATCAGATTTGATTGGGCTGTGATTGGAGTCGATTGTGCTGTAATTGTATTTGATTGTCCCGTGATCGGCTTCGATTGCCCCGTGATTGTTTGATTGCCTGAGACCCCACTTCCCGCCACACCCAACCCCACCCTCCCCCCCACCACACCCAACCCCACCCCCCCACCCCCTCCAACCACCACCTTCCGAGTGCATCAGATTTGCTTGTGCTGTGATTGGAGTCGATTGTGCTGTAATTGTATTTGATTGTCCCGTGATCGGCTTCGATTGCCCCGTGATTGTTTGATTGCCTGAGACCCCACTTCCCGCCACACCCAATCCCACCCTCCCCCCATCACCTTCCGAGTGCATCAGATCTGCTTGTGCTGTGATTGGAGTCGATTGTGCTGTAATTGGATTTGATTGTCCCGTGATTGTTTGATTGCCTCTGAGACCCCACTTCCCACCAACCCCAATACCTCTCAAATACTCCCTTTTTGCTAGGTAGGTGCTCTTTTTTTCTGGGTAGTCTCGGAGGAAAACCCCATAAATTTAGCAATCCAAAATGGCAAGAAGGGGGCTTTCCGATGACGAGGTATACAGGTACATGGACCAGTCGGATGAGTTCTTTTGGGAAGAATCATCCGTCGAATCTTCCGGGTCCGATTTTGAACCTGTAGAAAGCAGTGGTTCCCTGACCGATACTGATGACGAGGCTATGGTCCCGGCTAGAGCCAGGCGTACCAGACCCCAAGTCGTTAGACCGCAGGTGGCGCAGGATCCGCCTCAAGGGCAGCAGGGTGGTGCTAGCGCTGTTTATAGTTTTCTTGGTGAGGCAGGCACCAGCAGCGCAGCATCTCCTGGACTTAGTGCCAGTGCTTCCGTAGACCCTGACGAAGTGGTGAGCGTCAGCATGGAAGTTGAAACTGGTACGGTGGCAAGTGCAGTAGTACCCCCGTCGCAGCCACCAACAAGAAGACGGGCCCGTAGTACCCATAGACTCCCAGAGGTGCTGGCACAACCAGATTGGCAATCCCCTGATTCCGCCGCACCCGTAGTGCCCCCTTTCACCGCCCAGTCTGGAGTCCAGGTGGCGACAGCTCATCTAGGAACGGCCCTAGACTTTTTGCAGCTGTTCATCACCCAGGTTCTCTTGGACTTAATTGTGGTTGAGACCAACCGTAAAGCCACACAATTCATCACCGAGCACCCGGAGAGCATGTATGCCCAGCCTTTCGGGTGGAAACCAGTCCAAGTTTCCGACATTAAAATCTTTTTGGCCCTTATCCTTCACTTGGGACTAATGAAACAGAATGTACTGCGGTCGTATTGGTCTACGAACCCAGTAAATCATGTTCCCTTGTACCCTGCTGCCATGTCCAGGACACGATTTGAGTCCATCCTGCGCTTCCTGCACTTCAACGACGACGAAACCTGTCATGAAAAGGGCCACCCTGCTTATGACCGGCTCCACAAAATTCGGCCCCTCATAGACCACCTGTCATCAACATTTGCAGATGCTTATATCCCTGAACAGAACATCTGCGTAGACGAGTCCCTCTTACGCTTTACCGGGCGCCTTGGCATCAAACAGTACATCCCAAGCAAGCGCGCCCGGTATGGGGTGAAACTGTATAAGCTCTGTGAAAGGGCCACAGGCTATACATGTCGTTTTAGGGTCTATGAGGGAAAAGACTCAAAATTGGAGCCGGTCGGATGCCCTGACTACCTGGGGAGCAGTGGAAAGGTTGTGTGGGACTTGGTGTCACCCTTGTTCCAGAAGGGGTACCATCTTTTTGTGGACAATTATTACACAAGTGTGGCCCTCTTTCAGCACTTAAAGTTAGAAGGAATCCGATGCTGTGGCACTGCGCGGCCTAGTCGCCAGGGCTTCCCCCAACGGCTCGTTACCACCAGACTTTTACGGGGGCAGAGGGTCGCCTTGCGTACTGAAGACCTGCTCGCGGTGAAATGGAGGGACAAGAGGGACGTTTACTTTCTGTCCACCATTCACACAGACACGACAGTCCAAATTCAACGGGCAACTGCGGTCATTGAAAAGCCCCTTGTCGTCCACGAATATAATGTCAACATGGGAGGGGTGGACTTCAATGACCAGAGGTTAGCGCCCTATTTAGTTACCCGGAAAACAAGACGCTGGTATAAGAAAGTGTCTTTTTATCTGATTCAATTGGCAGTTTACAACAGCTTTGTTCTCTACAGTAAGGCTGGGAGAACTGGATCTTTCCTCCAATTTCAGGAAGAGATCATTATGGACATCCTGTATCCAGGAGGTGCCAGGCCCCCCCCCCCAGATGCAACTAGCCGACTGCATGGAAGGCATTACGCCTATCAGCTTCCGTGTGCCCCAGGTCAACGCATCCGAAGAAAACGTTGCCGTGTCTGCAGCAGGGCTGGAACAAGGAGTGACACCGTTTATTATTGTCCCCGCTGTCCTGACCAGCCTGGTCTATGCGTAGGGCCGTGTTTTGAGAGGTACCACGAGCAGGTACACTATTAGAACCTAGGGAACTCCAGACACAGGAGTAGGCACACACTCAGTGGTCTTTCGCACATTGTCGCAGGGAGAGGAGAGGTAAGCTTGAAGACCAAACGGGTAAGCATAAAAATGGGAAGAAGGATCGGTTTCCATGCTTGATATTGCTGATCTGTCCTGGGTTGGCGATATAAGACGGCATGTTTGAATTTCCCTTGAGTGTGGACACCCCCGGTTTATATGTGATTTGGGCCTATGATGATGCTTTAATGCCACACAGAGTCATCTCTATTGGCAGGCATATTGCTGTATCCTACAGGCATAATGCTGTATACTAAAGTTCTGAGGCCCAGTCACATAAGTTGGTGGCTCACCCTGAGTGCAGGGTGGCACGGGGTGTCTCTCTCCTGAGGTTATCACTGCCATTGATGTGGAGGAAGATCTGCCATTGATGTGGAGCAAGGTATGTTTGCCGTTCATTTTTCCTTTCAGCCCAGAGTGCATTACTTGTATACCCAATATAAGGAGTATAGCAGAAACTCCTAATACTGGCCATACATGTAATGATTGCAGAGACCCTAAAATGCCAGGACAGACTCCACAAATGACCCCATTTTGGAAAGAGGACACCCTAAAGTATTATGTGAGGTGCACGGTGAGTTCATAAAAGATTTTAGTTTTTGTCACAAGTTAGCAGAATTTTTTTTTTTATTTTTTTTTAACAAAGTGTCATTTTCCGTTAACTTGTGACAAAAAATAAAATTTTCAATGACCTCACCATTCCCCTCATGGAATACCTTGTTGTGTATTCTTTCCAAAATGGAGTCATTTGTGGGGTTTGTTAACTGTCCTGGCAAGTGGGCGGGGTGCTAAATTTTGAGCACCCCTGTAAAGCCTAAAGGTACTCATTGGACTCTGGACCCCTTAGCGCAGTTAGGGTGCAAAAAGGTGCCACACATGTGGTATCGCCGTACTCGGGAGAAGTAGTACAATGTGTTTTGGGGTGTATTTTTACACATACCCATGCTGGGTGGGAGAAATACCTCTGTAAATGACAATCTTTTGATTTTTTTACACACAATTGTCCATTTACAGAGTTATTTCTCCCACCCAGCATGGGTATGTGTAAAAATACACCCCAAAACACATTGTACTACTTCTCCCGAGTACGGCGATACCACATGTGTGGCACTTTTTTGCACCCTAACTGCGCTAAAGGGCCCAAAGTCCAATGAGTACCTTTAGGATTTCACAGGTCATTTTGCGGAATTTGATTTCCAGACTCCTCCTCACGGTTTAGGGCCCCTAAAATGCCAGGGCAGTATAGGAACCCCACAAATGACCCCATTTTAGAAAGAAGACACCCCAAGGTATTCCGTTAGGAGTATGGTGAGTTCATAGAAGATTTTATTTTTTGTCAAAAGTTAGCGGAAAATTGATTTGTATTGTTTTTTTCACAAAGTGTCATTTTTCGCTAACTTGTGACAAAAAATAAAATCTTCTATGAACTCACCATACTCCTAACGGAATACCTTGGGGTGTCTTCTTTCTAAAATGGGGTCATTTGTGGGGTTCCTATACTGCCCTGGCATTTTAGGGGCCCTAAACCGTGAGGAGTAGTCTGGAAATCAAATTCCGCAAAATGACCTGTGAAAGCCTAAAGGTGCTCATTGGACTTTGGGCCCTTTAGCGCAGTTAGGGTGCAAAAAAGTGCCACACATGTGGTATTGCCGTACTTGGGAGAAGTAGTACAATGTGTTTTGGGGTGTATTTTTACACATACCCATGCTGGGTGGGAGAAATACCTCTGCAAATGACAATCTTTTGATTTTTTTACACACAATTGTCCATTTACAGAGATATTTCTCCCACCCAGCATGGGTATGTGTAAAAATACACCCCAAAACACATTGTACTACTTCTCCCGAGTACGGTGATACCACATGTGTGGCACTTTTTTGCACCCTAACTGCGCTAAAGGGCCCAAAGTCCAATGAGTACCTTTAGGATTTCACAGGTCATTTTGCGGAATTTGATTTCCAGACTCCTCCTCACGGTTTAGGGCCCCTAAAATGCCAGGGCAGTATAGGAACCCCACAAATGACCCCATTTTAGAAAGAAGACACCCCAAGGTATTCCGTTAGGAGTATGGTGAGTTCATAGAAGATTTTATTTTTTGTCAAAAGTTAGCGGAAAATTGATTTGTATTGTTTTTTTCACAAAGTGTCATTTTCCGCTAACTTGTGACAAAAAATAAAATCTTCTATGAACTCACCATACTCCTAACGGAATACCTTGGGGTGTCTTCTTTCTAAAATGGGGTCATTTGTGGGGTTCCTATACTGCCCTGGCATTTTAGGGGCCCTAAACCGTGAGGAGTAGTCTGGAAATCAAATTCCGCAAAATGACCTGTGAAAGCCTAAAGGTGCTCATTGGACTTTGGGCCCTTTAGCGCAGTTAGGGTGCAAAAAAGTGCCACACATGTGGTATTGCCGTACTCGGGAGAAGTAGTACAATGTGTTTTGGGGTGTATTTTTACACATACCCATGCTGGGTGGGAGAAATACCTCTGCAAATGACAATCTTTTGATTTTTTTACACACAATTGTCCATTTACAGAGATATTTCTCCCACCCAGCATGGGTATGTGTAAAAATACACCCCAAAACACATTGTACTACTTCTCCCGAGTACGGCGATACCACATGTGTGGCACTTTTTTGCACCCTAACTGCGCTAAAGGGCCCAAAGTCCAATGAGCACCTTTAGGCTTTCACAGGTCATTTTGCGGAATTTGATTTCCAGACTCCTCCTCACGGTTTAGGGCCCCTAAAATGCCAGGGCAGTATAGGAACCCCACAAATGACCCCATTTTAGAAAGAAGACACCCCAAGGTATTCCGTTAGGAGTATGGTGAGTTCATAGAAGATTTTATTTTTTGTCAAAAGTTAGTGGAAAATGACACTTTGTGAAAAAAACAATAAAAATCAATTTTCCGCTAACTTTTGACAAAAAATAAAATCTTCTATGAACTCGCTATGCTACTAACGGAATACATTGGGGTGTCTTCTTTCTAAAATGGGGTCATTTGTGGGGTTCCTATACTGCCCTGGCATTTTAGGGGCCCTAAACCGTGAGGAGTAGTCTGGAAATCAAATTCCGCAAAATGACCTGTGAAATCCTAAAGGTACTCATTGGACTTTGGGCCCTTTAGCGCAGTTAGGGTGCAAAAAAGTGCCACACATGTGGTATCGCCGTACTCAGGAGAAGTAGTACAATGTGTTTTGGGGTGTATTTTTACACATACCCATGCTGGGTGGGAGAAATAACTCTGTAAATAGACAATTGTGTGTAAAAAAAATTAACAAATTGTCATTTACAGAGATATTTCTCCCACCCAGCATGGGTATGTGTAAAAATACACCCCAAAACACATTATACTACTTCTCCTGAGTACGGCAATACCACATATGTGGCACTTTTTTGCAGCCTAACTGCGCTAAGGGGTCCAAAGTCCAATGAGCACCTTTAGGCTTTACAGGGGTGCTTACAATTTAGCACCCCCCAAAATGTCAGGACAGTAAACACACCCCACAAATGACCCCATTTTGGAAAGTAGACCCTTCAAGGTATTCAGAGAGGGGCATGGTGAGTCCGTGGCAGATTTCATTTTTTTTTGGTGCAAGTTAGAAGAAATGGAAACTTTTTTTTTTTTTTTTTTCGTGTCACAAAGTGTCATTTTCGGCTTACTTGTGACAAAAATTAATATCTTCTATGAACTCACTATGCCTCTCAGTGAATACTTTGGGATGTCTTCTTTCCAAAATGGGGTAATTTGGGGGGTATTTATACTATCCTGGAATTCTAGCCCCTCATGAAACATGACAGGGGGTCAGAAAAGTCAGAGATGCTTGAAAATGGGAAAATTCACTTTTTGCACCATAGTTTGTAAACGCTATAACTTTTACCCAAACCAATAAATATACGCTGAATGGGTTTTTTTTAATCAAAAACATGTTTGTCCACATTTTTCGCGCTGCATGTATACAGAAATTTTACTTTATTTGAAAACTGTCAGCACAGAAAGTTAAAAAAATCATTTTTTTGCCAAAATTCATGTCTTTTTTGCTGAATATAATAAAAAGTAAAAATCGCAGGAGCAATTAAATAGCACCAAAAGAAAGCTTTATTAGTGACAAGAAAAGGAGCCAAAATTCATTTAGGTGGTAGGTTGTATGAGCGAGCAATAAACCGTGAAAGCTGCAGTGGTCTGAATGGAAAAAAAGTGGCCGGTCCTTAAGGGGGGTAAAGCCCTAGGTCCTCAAGTGGTTAAGCACCAACTTTTCTAATTTCCAAGATTTTTGACAGTCTCAAAACTTTTGGCCAGGACTGTACGGTTGGCCAGGACTGTACGGGGACTGTATGGCATGAAATTATGCAAAAATTATACAAAGTTATGCATAAATGACACACATTTACAAATCATAATTACATATGGGAGTATTAATTGCGAAAATTTTCGTAATCAAATCAAATTTTGCGTTATTGTAATTAACTGATTACAATCAGCACTATAAAGAATGGACAGCCAGAATGAAGCTAAAAAGATTAACACAATAAACGTCTACAATCACACACTATACAATTTCCACTATACCTAGGTGAATCAGCATAGAAAAAAATGCCTGCGGATTCGTATTTTCACGCAAATTTGCATGCGTACACATTTTTTTTTCATGTCGCCATTCATTACTATTGACTTCTGCACATAAAAAAGTGTACACATTAATGCGAAAACGCATAAATCATGCGGAAAATTGTTACCCAGGCCATTGTTTTTTTTCACCTGTGGGGGAAGGTGAATTTCACCTGTAATGGAAACAGGCCCATTGACTGGGGGTTCCAGGATTGTGGAGCGCAGTGATTTTGGCTATGTTTGTTCCTACTGGTTGAACTTGATGGACGGATGTCTTTTTTCAACCAAATTAGCTATATTACTATGTTAACATCAAATACATAGAGAAAGAAGCAAAACCTCCGGGCACCTTCCGTTCAATTTCTTTATTGCAGTGCTCTGGTACAGGTGGTACGTCTATGACACATCTAGGTTATGGATCCTCAAGTGATGGTGTGATGGAGGTCTATGACACATCCAGGTTATGGATCCACAAGTGATGGTGTGATGGAGGTGGGGGGATGCTGGGCACCAGATGGGGCTTGCGACGGCCGTTTCGCGTCTCAGTGGATGCTTGGTTACGCTGTGCTCCAATATGGCCAAGCGTCCACTGAGGCGCGAAACGGCCGTCGCAAGCCCCATCTGGTGCCCGGCATCCCCCCACCTCCATCACACCATCACTTGAGGATCCATACCCTGGATGTGTCATAGACGTACCACCTGTACCAAAGCACTGCAATAAAGAAATTGGACGGAAGGTGCCCGGAGGTGTTGCTTCTTTCTCTGCGTATTTGATGTTAGTGATGCCCTTTTTTCACAAGTCCGATGTGCACACGTCCCAGCAGCAGATACAGGAAACGTCAGGGATTTGGTGAGAATGTTTTTGCCCATGCACTCACACTGCTCCATGTTAGTGTAGGGAGTGCCACTCAGATCTGTTTCCCATTGATAAATAAATATTACTATGCTAAAACAGTAGAGTGTTGTACCATGTTAGCCCTCAGTAAAAACAAGAAGTTTGAATCAGGATAATACCATTTATTGACTAGCTTAGAAGAAAAGGAGTAAGCTTTCAGCTATGAAGTCTGAGAAAGGCTTCATAGTCGAAAGCTTACTCCTTTTCTTCTAAGTTAGTCAATAGATGGTAGCATCCTGGTTCAAACTTCTAGCTTTTACTATGGTAAAGGGAGATTGCTAAATCACGTCTGTGGAATCCACCTGTCTTTCCCTAGACACAATATCTAATCATATTGCTTTCAGGATTACGGGATGTCATGCCAGTTTTAATTTAGCTTAATACAAAAAGAAAAAACAGAGACACCAAGAGACCATTAGTAAGTGTTGGCAAGTAAGGGACAAATGGTCAGTATAGTTATACTCACAAACCAGGTTTACCGCTTAGGCAACCACTGTCAGTGCAGGTAGGAAGAATTAACCTGTTCCCACTCAGGTTTAAGAAATTTCTCTCTGTAGATAGGAAGAAGATTATGGGTATCACCCCTCCACCTGGGGTGGACTTGAACAATGTACGAGTGGACAGAGGCGCCAGAGGAATAAAATGAGCTAAAACTTTTAAAATGGGGAGTGCTAGTGGTGGACTTACCTACTCCAAAGGACACGAAAACAAACCTATTACATTTAGCAAGAACATTTATTGATACACTCCACAATTATTTGCAACGTGTTTCGCAGGCGTGATCCTGCTTCATCAGACAGTCAGATTTTAGTTTAGCTAATTTTATTCTTCTGGCGCCTCTGTTCACTCATACATTAATTTAGCTTAACGTAGCCATATATCAGGCGACCGATTGACCATGCGATTCAAATATTATAATCGAATTGGAAGAAAATTGGTGCCGCCAAGTGCATGCACGACCGACAATAGAACCAAGTTCAGAACGAAATTGGTTGCATAAGTCGATCAAGCATGCTGCAAGATGTTGGGCCGACTTGCTCTGGTGCTTGGCAGTAACGGCTTGCAATTTCTTGATGATCGACGAATGTGACTAAACCCCTGGCACTGTCCGTCCTAAAGTTAAGTGTTTGCCCCCCTTCCATTGCCCAGTGCATGTTATACATTAACTTTCCGCCACCTCCGCTTGTCCCGGCACTCCACTCACATACACACGCACCACGTCATACACACGGTCACGTTACTAAGCAACCACAAGGAAGAGGCACGCGTGTATGCAGACCAGAGTGCACCCGGAGCCTGCAGGGACAAGTGGAAGCCACAGACAGGTAATGTATAACATGCACTAAGCACCGGGGGGGGAGACGACACACTTAACATTAGGGGGGAAATCATTGCGGTGACGAGGAGGTTGAATTCAGAACAGGGCCGGTCCTGGACTTTCTGCTGCCTGAGGCAAAGATCGTAAAGGCGCCCCCCCCCCCAATATTTCTACATAACATTACATCCCCCACACAACCGACCGTGTCCGTGAAGGAAAGCCTGAGTGACGCAGCAAAGTGAGTGACTGACTCACCAGGGATTGGGTCTCCCTCCGGGTCTGGCGGCGGCGAAGGGCGGGCATCCGCATCCAGCATGCATCCTGCACTGGCAGGGGACAGACGGCTGCGGTCTGCGGCGGGCATGCTCCATCTCGGATCTGAGGGATCTCGCGCTGGGCCAGTGAGCGGCGGCCGGCGGCAGCCAACCAGCCTCATCATCGTCACGGTCACGTCGGCGGCGCTCGCTGCTCAGTGACTGACCATGACAATCAGCTGCAGCCAGGGCAGCAGAGCGGGCGGCAGCCGCCGCCATCAAATCAGCAGGCTTAGGCACTAGGCAGCATCACCAGCGTGCAGCCTTGGAGGAGACAGGAGAGGCTGCAGAGCTCGGAGTCGTCGGACTCGGAGGCCGGCGGCAACAGTGCAGTTTCTAGGCTAAAATGCACCCAGGGCGAGGGTGTAAAAATTGCGCCCCCCCCCCCCGGTATAGGTAGCCAGCTATAGGTCCCCCCCCCCCGAGTATAGGTGGCCAGGCATGGGTGAGCCAGTAAAGTTGCCCCCAGTATAGGTTAGCCAGGTAGTTGCCTCCAGTATAGGTAGCCAGTATAGTTGCCCCCAGTATATGTTAGATAGGCAGACACCCCCCCCCCCCCGCCCCGGTATATGTTAGATAAGTAGGTACCCCCAGTACAGGTTAGCTAGGTAGGTGCCTCCAATATAGGTAGCCAGTATAGTTGCCCCCAGCATAGGTTAGATAGGTAGGTACCCCCAGTATAGGTTAGTTAGGTAGGTGCCCCCAGTATAGGTAGCCAGTATAGTTGCCACCTGTATAGGCTAACTAGGTAGGTAGGTGCCCCCAATACAGGTTAGATAGGTGCCCCCAGTATAGGTTAGATAGGTAGCTTCCCCCCAGTATAGGTTAGATTAGGTCGCTGCCCTTCAGTATAGGTTAGATTAGGTAGGTGCCCCCAGTACAGGTTAGATTAGGTAGGTGCCCCCAGTATAGATTAGATAGGTAGCTGCCCCCAGCATAGGTTAGACAGGTAGCTGCCCCCCAGCATAGGTTAGATAGGTAGCTGCCCCCCAGTATAGGTTAGATAGGTAGCTGCCCCCAGTATAGGTTAGATAGGTAGCTGCCCCCCAGTATAGGTTAGATAGGTAGCTGCCCCCCAGTACAGGTTAGATTAGGTAGGTGCCCCCCAGTATAGGATAGATAGGTAGCTGCCCCCCAGTATAGGTTAGATAGGTAGCTGCCCCCCAGTGTAGGTTAGATAGGTAGCTGCCCCCCAGTATAGGTTAGATAGGTAGCTGCCCCCCAGCATAGGATAGATAGGTAGCTGCCCCCCAGCATAGGTTAGATAGGTAGCTGCCCCCCAGTATAGGTTAGATAGGTAGCTGCCCCCCAGTATAGGTTAGATAGGTAGCTGCCCCCCAGTATAGGTTAGATACGTAGCTGCCCCCCAGTATAGGTTAGATAGGTACAAAACAAACCAAAGCAACTACCAGTATATGCTGTTCAACCACCTGATATTTATTACAAATTGTTGATCAATTCACATAGGTCGATCAAAAATAAAGATAGGACCTGTTCAAGCTTATACATATTGCACACACTTATAAGTCTTATAAGCAATATAAGTGTGTGCAATATGTATAAGCTTGAACAGGTCCTATCTTTATTTTTGATCGACCTATGTGAATTGATCAACAATTTGTAATAAATATCAGGTGGTTGAACAGCATATACTGGTAGTTGCTTTGGTTTGTTTTGTATGTTCTTTTGACCAGTGCGTGTACCCACCTGTATTGCACACATGAATATGTACACTTATGTGTAGTTGGTTTTTGTAGGTTAGATAGGTAGCTGCCCCCCAGTATAGGATAGATAGGTAGCTGGCCCCCAGTATAGGTTAGATTAGGTAGGTGCCCCCCAGTATAGGATAGATAGGTAGGTGCCCCCAGTACAGGTTAGATTAGGTAGGTGCCCCCCAGTATAGGATAGATAGGTAGCTGCCCCCAGTACAGGTTATATTAGGTAGGTGCCCCCCAGTATAGGATAGTTAGGTAGCTTGCCCAGTATAGGTTAAGTAGGTAGGTGCCCCCTCATAATGGCGGAGGGGGGAGCAGGAGCCGCGGTGAGGGCAGCCCGACCTCTCCCTCCCTCTCCCCGGGCCGCCCTCCATGCACCCCCCTCGGACTGCAGGCAGCAGAGTTAGCGTGCAGGGAAGCGCTGCTGTACACAGACAGTTACTCACCTCCCTGGATCCGATCGCCGCTCCCACCCTGCTGGTCTCCTCTCTGCAATGTAGCCGCTGCTGATACACACGCGGTTGCTTCCTGTTTACACAGGAAGCAGCCGCGTGTGTATCAGCCGCCTAAGGAACCCGCCTCACCCCGCCTCATGGGCGGGCCGGCCCTGATTCAGAAACATCACAAGGTTGATTCAGGATCGATTTCAGCATTGAAATTGATCGGGTATAAGCCTGCAGTGTATGGGCAGCTGACAGCTCTCTCTCTTATCAGATTCAGTTGGAGAGATATTTGTCTCTTGGTCAAATCTGCCCATCATCTCTAGATGAGTGCAAAAGTGTCGTGATACACTGTGAAGGGGAAATTTGTTTGTGATGTGGTACTTCCGCCCTTTCTCTGACCTCACGTCCTCTGCATACGAGGGTACGCGTCACGCGTACCCTCGTATGCGTCATCACGCAGAGGACGTGAGGTCAGAAAAAGGGCGGAAGTACCACAAGGGTACTACCGCTGAACCGCCCGCTGCCCGGCCTCCCTCAACGCGTCCTACTCCGACTCCTCCTCCTCAGTCACTTCATAGTGCCAGCCAGCCACTGCAGCAGCCAGCCACCACCACCGGTACTATTTTACTTTCGTCAAACTTTTGTATGGGGAAGCGGGCAGAGGGGGAAGCGCTAGCGGAGGGGGTGGGGGGAATTTCCGACCCCCCCCCCCCCCCCCGTGATCGGGGCATGCTCCCCCCTTATGCCTGCGACCCCATAGGGCCCCCAAAAGCGGGATGTTCGGGGAGTTCGGGGTTCGGCCCGAACATGCCGAACATCGCGGCCATGTTCGGCGAACGTTCCCGAACATCCAGGTGTTCGCCCAACACTACTGGATACAAACTGTAAGAACCCTCATCCCTGAGGGACTCAATGAAGTCCTAGAAAAAATCTACTAAAACTCGCACAATACCGTTTTTCTTTTATCTTGGTCGCTCTCTTTTACTCTTTGTATCTTGTTTTAGAACTTTTATTACTTTTAATCATTCAAGTGAATTTTTTACTATAATATTCAACAACAAAATCTCCAGTCGTTCATTATAATTATATAATTTTACGTATTCGTATGTTAATACATGTAATGTAGCAGGATTGTAATTTATCTCTGATCTCTCGTTACCATTATTTATGACTGTGTTTACGTCTTCATATCTGTTTAAAGTTTCCATGACCCCCTGTCTTCTCTTATCTTAATCATTCTGATTTAGCTTTATATGAATTTTTATGTCCATTATGTTTTTAAATTTTTCTTACATGCACTTCTATGTCATTTTTTTGAACCTGTTATAACTTTTTTGGCCACCGGGTGTCAGCAAAATACATTTTTGTGTGACTATACCAAACTATAAGTCACACATGTCAGCAGCCCATTGGCTGCACATTTGATTGCCATGGTTACCAGCCTCGCCCTCCCCCAATACCCAACACATTCAGCACGGATGGCAACAGTCCATTGGCTGTCCGCACAAGCACCCTAACTCCACCCACCTACACTTCCCACTCATTGGATTGGCCCATGTAGCCAATACCTGCATATATAAAGGGATAAGCGTCCTCACCACTTTACTGAGACGCTACTCCTGCTACTGCTGAAATTCTGGTGAGTCTGTTATACTATTATGTTTGCATTCTGTTTTTTCTATCCCCCTTTATTCTCCCTCTCACTTTTTATACCCAATACCCATCAATTGCCAAATCACCTACATGGATCCTATGTCAATACTAGCACTACTCAATACTGATCTCTATAACTATAACATCCCAGGACCCATCATTTACACTAGCATACTAGTCTCTACCCCCTACTGTTTTTGTTATATCCTAACATAGCGATTTTTTTTTATACACTATATGCGTATAATATAAATGTATTGTAACTACAGAATTCACTATTGTGAGTGTGTTATACTATTATGTTTGCATGCTTTATTTTGTACCCCCCTTGATTCTCCCTCTCACTCATACCCAACTACCCACTATTTGTCATCTCACCTATATGGATCCCATGTCAATTACTAGCACTACTCAATACTGATCTCTATATCTATAACATCCCATGGCCCATCATTTACACTAGCATACTAGTCTCTACCCCCTACTGTTTTTTGTTATATCCAACTCTTTATATTATCCTCACATAGCAATTTTTATACACTATATGCTGTATGATATACAATGTCTTGTTATACAAATTGTACTACAGAATTCACTATAGCAAAATGTACTGTCTCTTGTCCACAGTTTGTCCCCACGTTTATTGCCTGATGAAGCGGGCGTTGCCTGCGAAACGCATTGCACTTTTGGGGTACTATACAATAAATGTAATTACTATTATACAGTCTTCCGTCTCTGCTTTATGGAGGTAAGTCCACCGCTTCCTCCAAGCAAAATTTTAAATGTTTTATCCACTTTTACCCTGCTGGCGCCTCTGTTCCCCGTTTGCTGTACCGTGTCCACCCCTGGTGGAGGGGTGATCTACCCCTTTTCTGATCTACAGAGAGCGACGTCTTAATCCTGAGTGAGGACAGGTCTAATCCAGTGTTGCTCGGATACCCCCCAATCACGGATCCGCATGCGGCCGTGATTATTGGAGCCGCATCCGTATCAACCCGTGATCGGGTCCCCTATTTTTTTCCGCAACCGGCCCGACCCGTCTTTACCCGTGATCAGTATTGTAAAATCCGCAAAGTCGTGTAGTGGTCAGTCGTAACCCATAATGTTTAATGCGTATCGCCATGCCGCCATGCGTAGAAATGTACGTGTTAAAAAACTGAGATTGCGCATGCATAGCAATAGGCCATGCGACTCACTAACTGCGCATTCACATCTGTATCAGTAAGCCATGCGGATATAAAATCCGCATGTATGTATGTGTCGGTACCCGTACTCACTAACTGCGCATGCGCATGCGTATCAGTAGGCCATGCGGACATAAAAATCCGCATGTAGCCTCCCCTCTATCACGGCCGCATCAAGGCCGTGATTACGGGTCGTGACTCGTCTTTTTGTACGCATGCCGTGATCCGGATTTGACACGATGTCGTGATCCATGCCGATCACGGCATCCGGGTCACGGCCTTCGTGATGCGGAAAAATGGCCGTGAATCACGCGTACCCGTGATCACGACCATTCGTGAGAGCACCACTGGTCTAATCTCCTCACCTGCCTATACAGTGGTTGCCTTTGTGGTAACCCACGTTTGTGAGTATACTCTTCTCACTTATTATCTTTACTAATTTTTTGCTGAACTTACTACACTATATTGGGCTTTCGGTTTCTCTAACCAAGATAAGGTTGCTAATTAAACACACAACACCCCACCTGTAAACCCGACATGTTTCATCTCGTAATAATCATGGGCTTTGTCAGGGGTACTATCTAAAGTGCAAAGTGCTCAGCGTGCTACATAAAACATACTAAATACGATAGATATGGAAAATAAAAAATACGTCATACCCTCAAATTTTCACTACATTATATGGTCATGTTTAGTTCCCATGCAGCAATGTTTTTGCAAAGGTTTTTTTTTTATTTTAGACTTCATATCCATATTGAGTTTTATGCAGGAAAGTATTGCTCCATGTTAGCTATCAATAAAGACAGGAAGTTTCAAATCAGTATGATAACATTTAGGCCCCAATTATACTTCCATAGGAAATTCTTATTGCATTACCCTGTTTTAAACAGGGTAACGCTACAGCAATGCAAGGCAACGGGCCCTAGCACACTTACCACGTCACGTCAGACGTGCCTGATCCGACCCTGAGCCACCACAAAGTCAACAGTGCATTACCGTTGGACTTTCACAGCAGCTCGGTTGCGGAGGAAGTGATGTAAGTCAATGGGCGATGCAGGAAATGTAAATATGTTGGCGGCAGTGGTGCATGGAATGGCAGGAATATAATGGGGAAACATGGGAATCCCAGTGACCTACTTTCTGTCCAGCAGGGAGTACATCACTGGGCGAGGGGTGAGGAGGGGCGTGCAGGGAGGCGGCGCTATGCAAATGACCCTGTTGGCGGACACTGCCACAGGGTCATATGATTGACGTTTTGTGCATTGTGTTGCAATACAACACCAGCCAGGTGTAAAATCGGCCTTACTGTACATTTTCTGCTTTGTCAGAGATGGCTGGGATATGCTTCTAATATATTTATTATTATTATTATTTAGTATTTATATAGCGCCGACATATTACGCAGTGCTGTACAGTATATATATATATATATATATATATATATATATATATATATATATATATATCTTGTCACTGATATATTTACTGATATCTATATACAGTAAATGTTCTTTTTGTTCTCTTTTTCTTACATTAATTTTTTTTTTATTTTCATGGATTTTTATACACATATTTTTTTTGTCTTGTTTTTTATTTTTTGTATACAGACCCCTGCCACACCACTATAGATATATTTTGGCTTTCATATTTGCCATAGATGAAATAAACAAAAGTCAAGATATGTTGCCCAATGTGACTCTAGGATACCATGTGCATGATTCCTGTAACAGTGTGCATAAGGCTGTAGAGAGTGTCCTTCATATCTTATCTGGTCATGGCGACACTGTTCCTAATTACTCCTGTCGGGATCATGGCAAACTGGCTGGTGTTATTGGAGATCGAACTTCAGAAATCTCTTTATCTATATATCGAAATTTACATATATATGGATATTCACAGGTAATATGTCTATTACTAAACATTGCTGAAACTAAGTGTTGGTACTAAACATTGTACAACTAGTGACTTGGGTCTGTCCCTAATGCGCCGCGTGCATGCGCGCGCTTACCGCGCACCTGTTGCGCCCTTGCACGCCGCACGACCGTCGTGCACGCCACGCAGCCGTCGCGCATACGTCCGCCGCGCGTGACGCACACACCCGTCCCTCCTGGCCCCGTCCTCCTCCGGCTCTCGGCGGCGTCTCTGCGTCTTGTCCCTGCACATGCCCAGTGCTAAAAAGCACTGACAGAGGGACGGAATGCAGGAACATTAAGGTTTTATTATAGAGGATTTTCTAGACAATTTACTGGACATTATTTATGGACCTTTTCGCAAACTTTTCTGCAAATGTTTGTGAACCGAAAGTTTGCGGTGGACCTCACTGACTTTCATTGCAGGTGAACTTCAAAAACCTTCAGGGCATATTTGCAGCCACAAGGTAAAAAAGTTGTCAAAACTGTCCAAAAAAAACCCAGGCTGTGACATGGCAGAGAGGAATCAACTGCAAATTGTTCCGCAAAAACGATTTTTTTTATGCAGAGGTTTTTTTCATGCAGGACAATACATGTTGCTAAGGAGTGTAAGCCCTAGGGGTGGTTCATGGGAGCATTTGGGTGTCCCCATTAACCGGTTCAGCACTGCAGTCCGAAAATCTCATGCATCCGAGCAACATTACCTCCCATTCATTCGCCTATAACTTTATTGCTACTTATCACAATGAACTGATCTATATCTTGTTTTTTTCCGCCATTAATTAGGCTTTCTTTGGGTAGTACATTTTGCTAAGAATTATTTTTTTCTAAATCTATTTTAACAGGAAAATTAAGAAAGAAATGAAAAAAATGCATTATTTCTCAATTTTTTGCCCATTATAGTTTGAAATTAATATATGCTACCGTAACTAAAACGCATGTATTTTATTTGCCCATCTGTCCCGGTTATTACACCGTTTAAACGATGTCCCTATCACAATTTATGATGCCGATATTTCATTTAGAAATAAAGGTGCATTTTTTCAATTTGCGTCCATCACTGTTTATAAGCTTATAATTTTTAATAATATAATAACATATTCTCTTGACATGCATATTTAAAAAGTTGAGACCCTTGGGTAACTATTTATGTTGTTTTTTTTTTTTTTATTGTATTTTTTATTTTTTTATTAATAAAAAAAGTGTATGTGGGTAATTTTTGGTGTGGGAGGGAAACTGCTAATTTTAAATGTAAAATTATATTTTTTTATTAAAATTGTATGTTGGTGCAGTTTACTATTTGGCCACAAGATGGCCACAGTGAAAAAAGTCCTGGATGCGAACGATCTCGCATCCAGGAACTAAAATGCTGGGGAGATATTTCCTGGGGGCAGAAATACCGCGCTCTCTGAAGAGAAAGCGTCGGTATTTCTGCGGGGAAGGTAGATCGGTGAATGGGAATTATATTCCCATTCACTGATCGGGGGGCTAGCAGCGGGCAGCAGCAGTGCCTAGCTGGACGAGGAAGCTCTTCCAGATAGGCCGAACTGGTTAACAAGGGGACCCCCAGATGCCCGCCCCCTTCCTAGGTGAAATTAGTATATGGGTACTGATGTATCTCTTACCAGTGTCACTTGCGAATTTTTGGCCAAAGGCATCCTGGCATTGAAAATTCAAGATTTTTCATGAATATACGCTACAATTTTTGTGTTTTTGCCTAATGGCAGCTGGCTTTTGTGGTTAATTGCAAAGCCCCTTACAAGCTAGAATCACCAAATTTGCATGGTATGTTAAGGAGAACAGTGGGTACAAGAGGAAAAAAATGTTCAAAAAGACCTTATAGTTTTGGAGAAAGTCGATTTTAAAGTTACAATAAGAAAAAAAATGTACATTTAAAGGGACTCCGAGCTCAAATTAAGATTAAACTACGCATGCGCCATAGTGTCACGCCGGCCGCCGTGATGACGCGAGGCGGGCGGCGTGGTGACGTCAGCCGTGACGAATAAGGAAGAGGAGCACGACACTCGGGCCCAGTGTCGCCGGGGAGCCATATCGGAGTAGACCTTTGGGGAAGAGCCAGGACACCGGCGTGGGACCTCCAGACCAGCACTGGGCTGCAGAAAGCCCCGGGCAAGTACAGCTTTTTATTTTAATTTGAGCTCGGAGTCCCTTTAAATGCAGTAAATGACAAATAAAGTATCAACGGTAGTGTACATTTACATGTATCAAAACAAACAGCAGTGACTTTCGTGGAAGTGGCAATGCTTTGGCCAGGGCCTGACAACTTTACCTATTTTTTAAACTTTTTTTGTTTTTCAGAGTGTGGGAAATTAAACAAATTACATGGGGTCCCCCTTCCCCAGCTTGTTTAATCCCTTTCGCCCCATGCAGGCTGGAATAGTCATAAGCCAGAGCTTCCAGGCCAGCCACATGGGGCTTTGCACCCTGAGCTATACCAGCCCACATGGTCCATGATATGGGGGGGCTCCTGGGGGGAGAGGCAGCCAAACCTCCCCCTCTCCCCCAGAGCCCTTGTTCAATCAAGGACAAGGGGCTCTTTCCCACCTCTGGTGCCCCGGGAGGAAGTGGGGGCTGGCGACGCACAGTTGGTGGGGAGGGTTCGTGGTGGCATCTGGGAGTCCCCTTGCATAGTACCCCTTACCCATTTCCAGAAAGTGTTAAATGAAATAAAAACATAACGATGGGGAAAGTATTTTATTATTCTTAATTAATCATAAATCCTTACCTGTAAGTTATGTTTCCATGCCAATATTCTCATAAATGCCCCACGCCAATATCCTCTAATGAGCTTGATTGAAGTTCTCTGCACACCCGCCACCACACACTGCAGCTCCCCACCGCTAGCTCTAGCTATTTTAAGTATAGGTAGAGCAAAAGCATCTTTAAATTTGAATTTATAGATGCTTTGAGCTCTGCTATACTTAGTATAGCTAGAACTCCATTCTGCACAGCTCCCGCTCTCCTCGCCGCCCACTGCAACTATTGCGCCTTCCCACACTATCCCCCTGGAGCACCCATAGCACCCTGATATCAAATCTGCCACCTCTGGGAGCCCTCTGAAGGCTTTGGGAGCATTTATGTCCCCGAGTGCTCTTGAAGGTGGGTGGGTTCATACTGCACATGGTGCATTCTGGAGCCGCTCATCTTCATGAGCAAATTGAGATACAAGTACTCCAGAAGCCTTCAGAGAATCCCTGAAGGAGTTTTCGATCAGTTGGTCGAGAACAAACAATGGGGGTGACTAGAGTTTTAGAATGAGGGGACAAGGATGGCTCTATAGGATCTAGATCCTTTCATCTCCATGGGTAAGTATCTGCCTTTTTTTTCACTTCAGTATCCCTTTAAGAGAAAAAGTGAATTGAATAAGGGGTGTAGTTGAAAAGTTCACTAGTAATTAGTAGTTGGTTCTACTATCTTTATTTTTAAACAAAGAATGTCAAACCTTTAAATGAAGGGTGAACCTTAAATTAAAAAAATACATGTGTCATTCTTTCTAGAGCTTCCAACCAGTCCGTTGATCTGGCACGCAGCCTGCCCAATGCGTCTGCAGCCTATCCTTCCAATCTAGCTGGACCAACCAGAGCCGGGACAAGGTCCTCCAGCACCCAAGGCTGAGACACCAAAGTGCGCCCCTCCATCCCTGCCACCCCATCCATCACACACTGATTGCTATTAGACTAAGAGGCACCACAGGGCCCACAACCTCCCCAACACCTTAATATGTAGTTATCTGGCTTGCAGTCACTGCCATGTATCCCCTTTTCTCATTTCTTTCTGCTTCAAACACAATTAGGAATGCAGCTGAATGAATTCTGCGCCCCCTCCTACACTGCGTCCTGAGGCTGGAGCCTCTCCAGCCTATGCCTCGGCCCGGCCCTGGGACCAACCATGGTTCTTCTTCTATTTTCAGCCATACTATACTAATCAGCAGCAGTCCTGGTTCCTCATAATTTAAAACACCTGACGTGGATTCCTGGGTTATAGCATCAACCACCATTTGGGTTAATGCTAAACTAAGCTAAAATATGTTTAGATCATAAATTCACTTAGTAACAAATAATCTAATACCAGTCATAAAAAAGCTACTTTCTCAAAACATAGCCTTGTATACTTTCATGGGAAATATATCTCACCTCTAGGCCCATATGCAATTCACTTTTTCTCCTATGTTTTCTCCTAGGTGATATTTTCAAACGTACCAATAAAATGCCTTTGAAACCACCGGTGAGCAAACAAATGCTCAAAATAATATTGATAGTACCTTTTCCACCCACTTTTTGGTACTTTTTCCATTGCAAAGTACTAAAAAGTTATTTTAAAGTGGGCCTGAGAGAACTCCTCTCTGCTCTAAAAGATACACAACAGCTTAATAACCTTTTAACAAAAACATGTCTTTGTTTCAGGTGATACAAATCCTGCAATAACTCTGCACAGTTTCTACTTCCTGATTCATAGAAGCAGACATATTGTTTACAGCTTGTGCTTTCAAATGGGCTTATCTGCTTATCTGCCATAGGCAGTGCCACAGGGGGGAGATCAAATAACAACTATGGATTAGACACAAATGAGGGGGTATTACACAGCCTACACTCTTTAAATACATACAGAGTGCATTTCTGTTATGTTTTCCTTGTTTCCTGTGCTAGAGTTCAGGTCCACTTTAAATTCAACATGAAAAATTATCTCCTTGGTGAAAACTCAGGAGACAAAGTGAATTGCAGATGACCTCTATTATAGAATTCTTGAACACAAATACATTACATCTAGCTTGCAGCAAAAGTCTAACATTTAACCTCCCTGTCGGTAACCCCGAGATATGCTCGGGCTAACCGCCGGGAGCTCAATACAAAGCAATGGAGCGCAGCAGGCGTTTTTACTCACCTCGTGTGGGATCCAAACACAGGCAGCCATTCTACTTCCTCTCCACGGAGGCTCTGAACCACTCTGGTGAGATTGCCGTCAGTGATCTCACTACAGAATTACAGCACCACCCAGAGGACGGAGGGAAAATTGCAGTGCTGGAACCCAGGGAGGTGAGTAAATGCAGGGGCTGCTGCACTCATTCTGGCGGCTATCTGGAAAAGACCCTAAAATCCAGAAATAATCATACTGCCAGGGAGGTTGAATGATTTTTAAAAATTCTGTAGTCTACAAACTCTGCAGAGCATTTCTACACAAAATATAATGCACGGTATTCAAAAGATCACAGTTCTAATTCAAAAGGTATGGGTGACTGTGTTATTGCTGTAGTTAAAAATAACCATTTCTGACAACTTTGTTTTAATTTATCTTTAACTCTTTGTGGAAATAGTAAGGGCCCTTTTACACTTAATCAGTTGCTCTCAGTTAAAACTGAAAGAAAACTGAATTTTAAAGTATTGCCCATTTTTTCCTATGGCACCTTTTACACTTAACGTGGTTTAACTGAAATCTTCTTCCCAATGCACTGCTATGGAAAAAACGCATACTAACGCGTACCAGCGCACACTAACGCACACCAACTGATTAAGTGTAAACGGGGCCTAAGGGATACAAACAGTAAGAACCCCTATGTCCATTTCATCTGGGGGTGGCAGACATATTGGTTCCCCCTATTTAAGCCATTACCGTCCCCTGGTGCCTTCACTCACTCACAGGCGTGGGGGTAGTGATTCCTTTCTCCTCCTGGACACTAGAGGTGAAGTTAATCCCAATCTCCATTATATGGACAAGGGCTCCGGGGGAGACTTCGCCACCCTTCTATTTCAGATACCGCGATATTATGAACCTTGGTATTGTTGAGGGTGCAAAGCCCCCTGCACTTTGGCTATACCAGCCTGCATGAATGCAAGGGGTTAAAAAGGTTTAGAAGGGGGTGGGAGCCACATTTTTTATTTCTTGTATAGCGGGAGACATGACAGCGCTTTCAAACAGAGATTATACCTGAATGATCTATCTGCATGGATGTGCAGAGCTCCAAGAACTGGACAAAATTACACACCTAGCACTCAAAACAGGTAAAGGAGGGTGTTAGCTTCAGTAAATAATGTGTGCACAGATTATTCCCTACTAACTGGACTTCCCCACAGAGATGATGGACCCTCACGGAGAAGACCTAACACTAGTCTAGCAATAAAAAACATAATTTTCCTTGCGCTGCTAATCATAAATGGTATACACATTTTATCAAGCAGACAGACAAATGACAGCGCTCAAGGCTGCACCTGAAATGTTGGTTTTCATTTCAGATGCAGCCTTGAGTGCTGTCATTTGTCTTTCTGCCTGCTTGATTCATTATTTTTATACACATAATAGGTATGTTTGCCAGGAAGGAAGCCTTACAAAACAGTATTGCAGCTTTACAGCGATCTCCGGCAAAAGCATTGTAACTCCCCCCAGGGTTCCTGTTGGTAAATACACTGCCAATGTACCATAGCAGAAATGTTGCTGCTTTGGCTGGAGATATATGTAAAGCTATAGTACCCATGCATAAGATACATTATCTTCCATTTAAGTGCCTTTAAAAACATTTTTTCCTATCATTGCTCCAAAATAGATTTTCTTGAAAAATAAACTATTTTCTTAAAAACTATTCTCCCAAATATACGGAGAAAAGTTGGTGATTACAGTATGTACTAGTTAATGGGCACTAGAATGACACACAGCGCACATGCCCACAAACACCCCCACGCAGCCCCAATGCCCGGCATTTGCACAAATGGCAACAGCCGCGGATCTGCGTCTGTGAATTGGGTTCCTAACATGGAGGCAGCTCATGGATGCAGATTCCTGGGCTCTTATGCCTCGTGTTATGCCCAGGCCCAGATTTACCTCACCGGAGCCTATAGGCACAGATGTCCTGGCACCTTAGATTTTGCCTTCCGTGAACCTACAAACCCCCACCGAACTGCACCGCAAGCTTGCTGGCTGTCCATGCTGTCACTTTTCCCTTACTTTCCTGGCCTGTCATAAGAAGCTACAGGTGCCTCTTATTATTAGTTAGCCAGAAGTACTCTCAATATTAAGTAGCTAGAGACGGCCCTGACTAAAGGGCGATCAAGTCAGTGGAATGCCGAGACCCGGGTGAGTAGTCTCTCATTTACACTCTCATCAGGACTCTGCAAAGGGAAGGAGAGAGGGAGACACTCGGGGAGGGGTGTGAGCCGCCTTTCCATCAGCAGTGCCTTATGGTAAATCTGGCCCTGGTTATACCAATGGATCAGTGGCACTGCACTGCAAATGTGCTGATGTGAACATATGTCAACAATATACTAGCACCATCTTAGCATTAGCAATACAATGATATTGTCCGATGCAACACACTAAAATGCCCCAGTGTGAATATAGCCTTATCACACCCTGTTTTGTTGTATTACCTTCTCATCTTAGATTTAGAGATGGCCCGAACCTCCGATTTTCGGTTCGCGAACCGGGTTCACGAACTTCCGCAAAAGTTCGGTTTGCGCGAAACTTCAGCGAACCGCAATAGACTTCAATGGGGAGGCGAACTTTGAAAACTAGAAACACTTATGCTGGCCACAAAAGTGATGGAAAAGATGTTTCAAGGGTTCTAACACCTGGAGGGGGGCATGGCGGAGTGGGATACATGCCCAAAGTCCCGGGGAAAATCTGGATTTGACGCAAAGCAGCGTTTTAAGGGCAGAGATCACATTGAATGCTAAATTGAAGGCCTAAAGTGCTTTAAAACATCTTGCATGGGTATAAATCAAACAGGGAGTGTAATTAGAGTACTGCTTCACACTGACATACCAAACTCACTGTGTAACGCACCGCAAACAGCTGTTTGTGTAGTGACGGCCATGCTGGAGTGGTGCGCACCATGGCGAGATTGCTCTTCCTCACTCAGTGATGTCAGGTAATGTCTGACTGCCTTATCAACTTTCAATGGTTTTTTCTCTACCATTGTTAAAGCTTACATCTAGTTTTTTAAATACTTGTTCTGCTGGCTGTTCAGTACCTGCAATGAGAATCTTTTATGGAGGGAAAGTCTGTCATCGTGAGTGACCACTGGTAATGGCCGGTGAATCCTGGTTCGATTCCGGTCCGGAGTGGGAGCCTAAGAAACGGCTACCACCACCACACATCAAAGGAAGGCAGCAGGCACGCTGTGGGCAAAGGAGCAGGAACGGCTTCCACACATCCAAGGAAGGCAGCAGGCATGGCATGCACGTCCCGAGGTAGTGACCAAAAGGAGGACTTTCGAAGCCCTGCTGTAGATGACACTGATAGATTGTACTACCTGTAATGAGAATCTGTTATGGAGGGCAAGTCTGCCATCCATTCAAGTGAAAGGTATGCACTGACTGCCAGGTATAATACAATGTGCAGTCACACAGGTGCAGTTAACAGGTATGCACGGAGTGGTATATCACACTGCGTGCACTTAGGTATCTGGGTGCACTGAACACAACAGGTAGGTATATGCAGCGATAAGGTGGGTGCACTGAACACAACAGGTAGGTATATACAGTGATGGGTATTACAATGTGCACCTGTCACACACAGACAGGTAGCGGACAGAAACAGTGACACTGCATGCGCTCAACTCACGTAGGTAGGTGGGTGCACTGTGAACAACAGGTAGGTAGGTATATGTAGTAATAGGTATTACAATGTGCACCTGTCACACACAGCCAGGTAGCGGACAGGCACAGTGACACTGCATGCGCTCACGTAGGTGAGTGGATGCACAGTGAACAACAGGTAGGTATATGCTGTGATAGGTAATGTGCACCTGTCACACACACAGGTAGTCACTGAATGTGCTGGGCCTGGCAGTGGCACACACAGTATGAATTATCAAGGCTGTCTATGTAACACAAGTGTCAGTGGGACACACAGAAAAAAAAATAGATCACAAGAACAAGATTAGCTCTCAAAAGAGCTGTTGTGGGGTGCTATTTTAGCAATAAGAATCAGCAAGGAGCAAGCTAAGAAGCCTACAAGAGCCTAACTAATCTTTCCCTATGAGAGAGTCTGCAGCAGCTGTCCCTTCTCTATTTACTGCAGGCACACGAGTGAGTAAAATGGCCGGCAATGCCAGCCTTTTATAAGGGGGAGTGGCTCTAGGAGAGAGTGTAGCCTGATTGGCAACAATGTGCCTGCTTACTGTGATGTAGAGGGTCAAAGTTGACCCTAATGGTGCACTATGGGGGCGAATCGAACTTCTGGTAAAGTTTGCGGTTCTCCGCGATCGCGAACCCCCGGAAGTTCGCCTGGAACCGTTCGCCGGCGAACCGTTCGGGCCATCTCTACTTAGATTTCCTTTAGCTTGGAAGTCAAAAAACAATAACGTTAATCAGTGTCTTTCATTTTTGTTTTAATATTATGTAGATTAGCTATGGTGCAACAGATCCTATTTTAACCAACAAGCAGCTGTATCCATCCTTCTTTCAAACTCTTCCCAGTGATCACATTCAGTATGTGGCTATAACTAAATTGCTAAAGCATTTTAGCTGGACCTGGATTGGGATAATTGCCTCTGATGAGGATGCTGGGGTAAAACAGAGTCAGGAGCTCCAGAAAGAGGCTGTTATTTATGATATCTGTATTGAGTTTGCTATCTACATACCTATTAAGGGAGACACAGCTAAACAAAAAGAGATATTTGACAAATCAACTTCAAAGGTTCTTGTACTCTGTGCAGTTGCACTCTCCACGATACGTTTTATAGGACTAGAATATAATGGCCATAACGACAAAACGTTTATATTTACCATTGGTCTCGAAGCCTACATTCTTCTGTCATCAAACGCTAAAGGCTTCTTGCATGGAAGTTTGGCATTTTTGCCAACAAAGCAAAAGATTTCACAGCTGCAGAGATATTTAGAGGAAGTTAGTCTTGCTAATCGCCCAAATGACATTATACTGGAACACATCCTTGCAATGTATTTTGATTGTCTAACTTCAAGCCAGATACTGAATGCTGCAATAACAGAAGGGTTTGGATTACACCTGCACAAATGCAGCAATACTAAACGCTTAAGTGAGTTAAATAATAAGCAATTCTACACTCATGAGTTTGGAACCACTTATAACGTGTACAAAGCTGTCTATGCCATGGCACATTCATTGCATGAAATGCAGTTATACTTGTCCAGGAACCCTGAAAAGGACCATCTTAGACATGATAAGAACCTCCACAAGGTAAGAGTACCAATATTATACTTAATCAGGGATCAGATATAGAGCTTCATCCAGAAAGAATGAATGACTAATGCAGCTGCTGGTCTTTTGCCAGAAGCGGTGATTCGGTTGCTCAAAAAGAATATGGGTCATTGTCAAGCATTCAGCACAAGCTTGAAAAAATATGTCAGATCCTGTAGAAACACCGGCCAATTGTATTGTAGGACAAGGACCTGGTCCAGTGGTGTCTGAGATAGGGATGCTCATTCGGATTTAATTATTAATTTTACGCATTTCCAGCCGGAAATCGGCATTTCAGATCGGAATGCAGAAAACGGATTTCTGCAGAAATACTTCATTACCGCAACTCTGTAATTTTAGCCTAATCACAGAGCTCAGAAGAATTGGACCAGTCAGAGAATGTAGAGTAAACTCAGAAGTATTTAGCCAATCAGAAAATGCAAAAAATACGACAGCTTAAAGGGAACCAGAGCTGAAAAAATAAAGATTTTATACATACCTGGGGCTTCCTCCAGCTGCATACGCGCTGATCGATCCCACGCCGCCGTCCTCCTCTGCCCGCAGCTACGAGAACCGGCTCCCCGCTGTTCCGTCAGTCAGAGCCAGTCTAAGCGTAGCAGAAGTGCGCTCTTTGCGTATCTCTGCAGCAGTGTATGGAGAGATACGTAGAGGGCGCACTTCTCCTGCATAGCTGGCTCCGATGACGTCAGCGACGGGAGCCGGTTCTTGTAGATGCGGGCAGCGGTGGATGGCGGCGTGGGATTGATCAGCGCATATGGGGCTGTAGGAAGCCCCATATATGTACAGTATAACTTCTTTTTCATTTTTTCAGCTAGGGTACATCTCTGGTACCCTTTAATCTCCCCTCTCAGGTGCACATGATCGGGTCATGAGCAGAAACGGCAGGTGGTGTAAATGCTATGCGCATCAGGCTTAGAGGGCCACAAGTGCGGCGTAGGATTTACCTACAGCAGTCCCCAAAAAGTCAATTTTAGAGATGTCGACGGAAGGTTCGGTTTGCGTAAAAGTTCGCAAACCGCAATAGACTTCAATTGGGAGGCGAACTTTGAAAAACAGAAATAATTATGCTGGCCACAAAAGTGATGGAAAAGATGTTTCAAGGGGTCTAACACCTGGAGGGGGGCATGGCGGAGTGGGATACATGCCCAAAGTCCTGGGGAAAAATCTGCATTTGACGCAAAGCAGCCGTATTAAGGGCAGAAATCACATTGAATGCTAAATTGCAGGCCTAAAGTGCTTTCAAACATCTTGCATGTGTATACATCTATCAGGGAGTGTAATTAGAGTACTGCTTCACACTGACACACCAAACTCACTGTGTAACGCACCGCAAACAGCTGCTTGTGTAGTGACAGCCGTGCTGGACTGGTGCGCACCATGGCGAGAGTGCAGGCCGTGGCGGTTTTCAAGCCCATATGGTCGCCGGGCTGTGGTAGCTCAATAGAACAACAGTGACTGTCAAGCTGATCAAATTTGGTCTGTCCACAATGAAGCAACGACCTTATTATCTTCTTGTATGTAGGTAGGCATAGGTAGGAGTCCCAGTATAGGTAGGTAGGTAGGCATAGGTAGGAATCCCAGTATAGGTAGGTAGGCATAGGTAGGTGCCTCAGTAGTTAGCTAGGCATAGGTAGGAGACCCAATATAGGTAGGTGTCTCAGTAGTTAGCTAGGCATAGGTAGGAGACCCAGTATAGGTAGGTAAGCATAGGTAGGTGTCCCAGTAGTTAGCTAGGCATAGGTAGGAGACCCAGTATAGGTAGGTAGGTGCATCAGTAGTTAGCTAGGAATAGGTAGGAGACCCAGTATAGGTAGGTAGGCATAGGTAGGAGTCCCAGTATAGGTAGGTAGGTAGGCATAGGTAGGAGTCCCAGTATAGGTAGGTAGGCATAGGTAGGTGCCTCAGTAGTTAGCTAGGCATAGGTAGGAGACCCAATATAGGTAGGTAGGTAGGTAGGTAGGTGTCTCAGTAGTTAGCTAGGCATAGGTAGGAGACCCAGTATAGGTAGGTAAGCATAGGTAGGTGTCCCAGTAGTTAGCTAGGCATAGGTAGGAGACCCAGTATAGGTAGGTAGGTGCATCAGTAGTTAGCTATGAATAGGTAGGAGACCCAGTATAGGTAGGTAGGCATAGGTAGGAGTCCCAGTATAGGTAGGTAGGCATAGGTAGGAGCCCCAGTATAGGTAGGTAGGCATAGGTAGGTGCCTCAGTAGTTAGCTAGGCATAGGTAGGAGACCCAGTATAGGTAGGTAGGCATAGGTAGGTGCCTCAGTAGTTAGCTAGGCATAGGTAGGAGACCCAGTATAGGTAGGTAGGTACCTCAGTAGTCAGCTAGGCATAGGTAGGAGACCCAGTATAGGTAGGTAGGCATAGGTAGGAGTCCCAGTATAGGTAGGTAGGCATAGGTAGGTGCCTCAGTAGTTAGCTAGGCATAGGTAGGAGACCCAGTATAGGTAGGTAGGCAAAGGTAGGTGCCTCAGTAGTTAGCTAGGCATAGGTAGGAGTCCCAGTATAGGTAGGTAGGCATAGGTAGGTCCCCTAGTTTAGGTAGGTAGGTAGGTGTCCCCGTATAGGTAAGTAGGTGCCCCAGTAGTTAGGTAGGCATAGGTAGGTGTCCCAGTATAGTTAGTTAGGCAGGGCCTGGCTGGCACAGTAATAACAATTACCAAGGTCCAGCTGCAACAGATAAGGCTGTATAATTCAGTGAGCAACACATACAAAAAAAACACATCAGGAAAACATTAGCTCTCAAAAGAGCTGTTGAGGGGTGCTATTTTAGCAATAACAATCAGCCAGGAGCAAGCCAAGAGCCTAACTAATCTTTCCCTAGGAGAAAAAATCTGCAGCAGCTCTCCCTAGTCTGTCTATTTGCAGCAGGCACACAAGTGAGTGTAATGGCCGCCGGAGCCTGCCTTATATAAGGGGGGGGGGGGGGGCTCCAGGGCTTAGTGTAGCCTGAATGGCTACAATGTGCCTGCCGACTGTGATGCAGAGGGTCAAAGTTGACCCTCATAGTGCATTATTGGGCGAATCGAACTTCCGCAAAAGTTCGCATGGTCCAGGCGAACACGAACCACCAAAGTTTGCCTGGAACCGTTCGCAGGCGAACCGTTCGCGACATCTCTAGTCAATATATGTGACCTCCCATTTTTTTTTCATTTGAATCTCCCTCTTGCTGCTAATGGACTCCTCCATTTAGTATCCTGGGCCCAATAGAGACATTACCTGTAGAGATGGCTCGAACCTCAGATTTTGGGTTCACAGACCATGGGGGCGAACCTCCGCAAAAGTTTCAATGGGCAGGCGAATTTTAAAACCTACAAAGACTGTTTCAGTCCACAAAAGTGAAGGAAAAGTTGTTTCAATGGGTCTAACACCTGGAGGCAGGGCCGGATTTACCATAGGGCACTGCAGGCACGTGCCTACAGGTGCCTGATGTAGGAAAGGTGGCTCACTCCCCTCTCCTAGCGCCTCCCTCCTTCTCAATGCAGAGTCCCAAGCAGAGTGTAAATGACAGGTTACTCACCCAGCTCTCGGGATTCCACTGACCAGATCTCTCTTCAGTTGAGGGCACCTCGAGCTACCTAATAATAAGGGTACCTCTGGCTATACTAAAGGACACCTGTAGCTACCTAAGATGGGCAAGGGAACTAAAGGAGAAATGACAGCTGGGCCAGCCAACATGCTTGTGGTGCAGTTCGGTTGGGGTTTGTAGGTTCATGGAGGGCAAAGTCTAAGGTGCACAGACATTTGTGCCTATAGGCTCTTATGATGTAAATCCGGGCCTGCCTGGAGGGGGGCATGCTGGAGTGGGATACATGCCAAAAGTCCCTGGGAAAATTATGTATTTGACACAGCGATGGGTTTTAATCCCTAAAGAGCAGGAATCACATTGTATTCCTAAATTGAAGGCATAAAGTGCTTTAAAACATCTTGAATGTGTATACATCGATCAGGTAGTGTAAGTAGTGTACAGTTTGGGTATCGCCTTTTTCGAAAAATAATTGCGGCCTGGTACACTGCGGAGTCCCAATCGCCACACATTTTTGGAAGGCCTCAGAGTCCACCAGCTTGTATGATAACAGCTGGCGGGCTAACAGTTCCGCCAAGCCAGCTGTCAGACGCTGGGCAAGGGGCTGACTGGCAGAAATTGGCTTCTTCCGCTCAAAGATTTCCTTCACAGACACCTGGCTGCTGTGGGCAGAGGAGCAGGAACCACTCAAGGGAAGAGGCTATTGTTGCCTCTGAAGAAGCAGTTTTATCTGTGAAACGGCTGTCAGGCTTTGCAATAATCTGTCAGGACTCTTGGGGATGTATTAAAGGTGTTGTGTGCAGCATATCCTGCTGGCTGGTGCCCGGGTTTCCAATTTGTTCCTCTTGTTACTACATTGTATGCTGACTGATCCGGAGGCACAACCTTTAACTCCTGCTACCCCCTTGGGTCTGCCTACCAGGGTATCTAGTGCCACCCTACGTGTCTACTTTTTACTGTGTTATTACTCAAGGGAAGAGGCGGTGTGGAGGAGGGTGGCTGTGAAGGTACAAGGGAGAAAGCGGCTGAAGATGCTGCACCTGAAGGAGGAAGAGGAGAAGGAGGGTGGCTTTTCTTTTGTGTGCTGCTTTTCCTCTGGTGCTCTTCCCATTGCAGTTTGTGCCTTTTCTGCATGTGCCTTCGTAAGGCAGTTGTCCCTATGTGGGTGTTGGCCTTTCCACGCCTCAATTTTTGGAGGCAGAGAGAACAGATGGCATTGCTCTGATCTGAGGCAGACACATTAAAAAAATTCCAAACCGCTGAGCCCCCCTGGGGCGATGTCACTATGGTGGCATCAGCAGCTGACGTTGAAGGGCATGTTGGCTGGCTGTCCATAGGTGGCGATACATGGCGCCGGACACTGCCACCAGCTATTTCTGATGATGAGCTCCCCCTGCTTCTTTCAGGAACTCGTCTCCTCCTACTTCTCTCTGACTCCCCCTCTGAACTGTCCCCCTGTTTATCTCCTCTATTGGGAACACACATGGCATTCGTATCATCTTCATCATCATAATCATCCAGCCCAGCTTTGCTTGCCTCAGACACCTCCAAAACTGCACCAACAGCAGGTACTTCATCCTCCTCCTCCTCACACGTTATGTCCATAGTGTCGCCTAACTCAGACATATGAGGTGGTGTAACTTGCTTAGCGCCTTCATCTGGTTGTAACAATAATGGCTGTGCATCAGTGATTTCCCCACCAAATAATTCCTGTGAACTGTCAAATGCAGCAGATGTGGTGCTTGTAGTAGCACTGGTGGCTGCGGAAGATGAGGTGTTCTGTGTTAAATAGTCAACCACGTGCTGACAATCTTGGGAGATGATAGGACGTGCCTTCTTCTGAGCACTGCACTTTGGTCCAGGGCCGCACAAAATCACATCAGCATGACCTCGCACAGACCTGCCGGGTGGCCTTCCTCTGGGTCTGCCTCTACCTGTTTTGTCCATTTTGTCCATATCGGGGGGATGAAGTGAAAGGTATGCACTGACTTGACTAATACAATGTGCAGTCACACAGGTGCAGTTAACAGGTATGCACGGAGTGGTATATCACACTGCGTGCACTCACGTAGGTAGGTGGGTGCACTGAACACAACAGGTAGGTATATGCAGTGATGGGTATTATAATGTGCACCTGTTGCACACAGACAGGTACCGGACAGGCACAGTGACACTGCGTGCACTCACATAGGTAGGTGGGTGCACTAAAGGGAACAACAGGTAGGTATATGCAGTGATGGGTATTACAATGTGTACCTGGCGCAGTAATAATTTTACCACTAAGAAGCCAAAGGCCAGCTGCGACTGACTGACAGGGCTGTATATAATGCAAGAGGGCCACACACACACAAAAAAAATAGATCACAAGAACACAAGTTATTAAAAGAGCTGTTGAGGGGTGCTTTTTTAGCAATAAGAATCAGGAAGGAGCAAGCTAAGAAGCCTACAAGAGCCTAACTAAGCTTTCCCTATAGGTCTCTGCACAGCAGCTCTCCCCTCTCTAATTACTGCAGGCACAGGAGTGAGTGAAAAGCCTGACACTGCCTGCCTTTTATAAGGGGGGGAGGGGGGGCTCCAGGAGGGAGTGTAGCCTGATTGGCTACAATTTTCTGTGATATAGAGGGTCAAAGTTGACCCTAATGAGTTTGGTCGTACCAATGGTCTAGCACCATACAAAATAAATGGGATAAAGTTGGGGACATCAAACTTGGAGAAGGACTTAGGAGTACTCATCGACAACAAATTAAATACTCAATGCCAAGCTGCTGCAGCTAATGCTAACAAAATTTTGGGATGCATTAAAAGGGAAATACAAACTCGAGATGCTAGCATAATATTTCCCCTGTTTAACTCTCTAGTAAGGCCACATCTGGAATATGGAATTCAGTTCTGGGCATCACATTACAAAAAAGATATTGCAGTTTTAGAGCAGGTGCAGAGACGAGCTACAAAATTGATACGTGGGATGGAAGGTCTCACCTACCAAGAAAGGTTAGATAAACTGAGTTTATTTAGTCTAGAGAAAAGAAGCCTTAGAGGGGATCTAATTAACATGTATAAATACATCAGAGGGCAATATAATAGCTTGGCGGATGAGCTTTTTGTCCCTAGGCCTTCTCAAAGGACTAGAGGATATGATCTGCGCATGGAGGAAAAACTTTTTAGCCATTTATTTAGGAAAGGTTTTTTTACAGTAAGAGTGATTAAGATGTGGAATGCATTGCCACAGGAAGTCGTTATGGCAAACTCTATACCTGCATTTAAAGAGTGCTTAGATGCTTTCCTTGCGTTCAAAGACATCCATGGCTACAATTACTAGGTAATGCCTAATGATGTTGATCCAGGGATTTTATCTGATTTTATCTGATTGACATCTGGAGTCGGGAAGGAATTTTTCCCTTTTGGGGCTAATTGGACCATGCCTTGTAAGGGTTTTTTCGCCTTCCTCTGGATCAACAGGGATATGTGAGGTAGCAGGCTGGAGTTGTCCTTTGTTCTCTGGTTGAACTCAATGGACGTATGTCTTTTTTCAACCAAAATAACTATGTAACTAATAGTCTTCCCAGGTATCTTTGAGACAAATCTTAAACTGCAACCCCTTCCCACCAGCCATCCAATAGAAATAAATCCTTCTACAAAAGTAGACATTCTTCTGGAATTCCTTTGCTTTCTTTATTATCCATCCAATCTTGGCAATATGGCCACTTATGCTTCTCCCTCTTCTCAAACCAGACTTGATACATAAATATATATATATATATATAGTTACTAACTATATATCTGGATAGACTGCATATGATGTTTAATCTTAAAGTGTTATACATTAGTAGAAATCTCAGCAGGCTTTTCAGTTTTTGAAATTGCATTTCAGAGCTCCCCTTTTGCAGCCACGAGTGGCCGATGAGTTGGAAAAGATTACATTCCAATCCCCAAAAAAGGGCAATGCCAAAAAGTGCTGAAATTATCCAACTTATCTCACATTTTAGCAGGGTAAAATTCTACAAACCGGACTGCAGCAATTTATGTATCAAGTCTGGTTTGAGAAGAGGGAGAAGCATAAGTGGCCATATTGCCAAGATTGGATGGATAATAAAGAAAGCAAAGGAATTCCAGAAGAATGTCTACTTTTGTAGAAGGATTTATTTCTATTGGATGGCTGGTGGGAAGGGGTTGCAGTTTAAGATTCGTCTCAAAGATACCTGGGAAGACGTTATTGGGCAAGGAGAGATTTTCAAGTATCTCACCCAATCTTTTCCTATTTCTACTTGGCCTCTCCTGGTATGACCCCAGGTGCTTCTTTATTCTTACCTAGGCTGCCCTTATGGCAAATTTGAAAGGCAATTTTGCAAAAAGTGCAATAAACTTGATTTAGGATTAACTTTCAGTGAATAATTCTGCAATCTCACATGCCCATCCCAAAAGAGAGAGAGAGAGAGAGAGAGAGAGAGAGATTATATCCAATTATTTTATTTAATCCCATGTAGAATCTGTTAAATTCATAATGAGTGTCTGTCTTAAAGGGGCAATATGGTGAAAAATTGTAAATTTTAAAATATTTGCAAACATAAACAAAGAAGAAGTACGTTTTTTCCAGAGTAGAATGAGCCATAAATTACTTTTCTCCTATGTTGCTGTCCCCTACAGTAAGTGGAAATTTGACAGAAGCGACAGGTTTTGGACTAGTCTATCTCTTCATGGGGGATTCTCAGGGATTTATTTATTTTCAAAAGCACTTAGTGAATGGCAGTTGCTCTGTCCAACTGCCAAAAAAACTGTGTAGCGAGCAGGGGAGCTGGCCAGCATCATTGTTTAAATCATTTTTAGGGAATATCTTTATAAAGAATAAAAGCCTTGCTGAGAATCCCCTATGAAGAGATGGACTAGTCCAAAACCTGTCGGTAATGTCAGATTTCTACCACCTATTGTAAGTGACAGCAACATAGGAGAAAAGTAACTTATGAATCAAAAACAGTGAGTGCACACCATAAAGACGGCCCGTTCTGATTTGTCAACTTGACCAAGCAGTGGAACATCCAGCAAACAACAGATTTAAATATGTAATCCACTTAACAGGAAGGAAAACCAGGAGCAGCTCACTTGTAGCAATAAAACTTCAACACTTTAATGATAAGTCTTCTTAAAATCAGTAGAGCAAAATAGTAGTAAAATTATGGATAATACTTATCGCTTCCAAAGTGCAGCATTGCAGCGTATCAAAAGAGGTCATGAGGAGGTGCAGAGGAGTTAAGGTCATTTTACTACTATTTTGCTCTACTGATTTTAAGAAGACTTATCATTAAAGTGTTGACGTTTTATTGCTACAAGTGAGCTGCTCCTGGTTTTCCTTCCTGTTAAAGCGGATTCGAGATGAAAAACTAACTATAACAAGTAACTTGTCTATACAGTATATCTTATCTAAAGTTTAGATAGTTTACACAGCAAATGTAGCTGCAAACAGCTTTAATAGAAAATGATTATTTCTTCCTTTGATACAATGACAGCAGCCATGTTGTTTGTAAACATTACACAGTGGCAGGCTTATCTGTATCTTGAGCCATCAGCCTAATCCCCTCTACTCCTCCCTCCTGCCCTCTGCCTCTAAAAATTAATGGCTAGTAACACCTCCTCTTCCTCCTGCCCAGACTGAGCTCCCATGAGCCCTTGCTACTGCCAAGGCTCTCTGAAAACCTGTGGCCGTGGTTTATTTAGTTTATAGGGAATTCGAGTATTAAAACAAAAACAAAAAAGTATTTGGCTTGAGGAATGCCCTATAAACAATAGGAAAGGAACACAATTATGCAATGAGTAAAAGTTCACCTCGGATCCACTTTAAGTGGATGAAAAGTAATTTATAGCTCATTTTACTTTGGAAAAAAACATACTTCTTATTTGTCTACGTTTGCACATATTTTAAATGTTACAATTCGCCATAGTGCCCCTTTACATAGTTACATAGTTATAGTTATTTTGGCTGAAAAAAGACATACGTCCATCGAGTTCAAGCAGTACAAAGTACAACTCCAGCCCGTCCCCCACATACCCCTGTTGATCCAGAGGAAGGCGAAAAAAACCCCACCAGGCATGGTCCAATTAGCCCCAAATGGGAAAAATTCATTCCTGACTCCAGATGGCAATCAGATAAAATCCCTGGATCAACATCATTAGGCATAACCTAGTAATTGTAGCCATGGATGTCTTTCAACGCAAGGAAAGCATCTAAGCCCCCTTTAAATGCAGGTATAGAGTTTGCCATAACGACTTCCTGTGGCAATGCATTCCACATCTTAACCACTCTTACTGTAAAGAACCCTTTCCTAAATAAATGGCTAAAACGTTTTTCCTCCATGCGCAGATCATGTCCTCTAGTCCTTTGAGAAGGCCTAGGGACAAAAAGCTCATCCGCCAAGCTATTATATTGCCCTCTAATGTATTTATACATGTTAATTAGATCTCCTCTAAGGCGTCTTTTCTCTAGACTAAATAAACCCAGTTTATCTAACCTTTCTTGGTAAGCGAGACCTTCCATCCCACGTATCAATTTTGTAGCTCGTCTCTGCACCTGCTCTAAAACTGCAATATCTTTTTTGTAATGTGGTGCCCAGAACTGAATTCCATATTCCAGATGTGACCTTACTAGAAAGTTAAACAGGGGCAATATTATGCTAGCATCTCGAGTTTTTATTTCCCTTTTAATGCATCCCAAAATTTTGTTCGCTTTAGCTGCAGCGGCTTGACATTGAGTATGATTATTTAACTTGTTGTCGATGAGTACTCCTAAGTCCTTCTCCAAGTTTGATGTTCCCAACTGTATCCCATTTATTTTGTATGGTGCTAGACCATTGGTTTAAAATATGTAAACCATGTGTAGTTAAAGCAGTACAATAGTTTTCTCTTTGGATGTCAAACCTACTGTAGATACATAATAATACATTTATTTTATAGAAATACTTGCTCATAAATGCTTATTCTTTCAGAGCTTCTTAAGAAGAGTGCATTTTCAGGATCCTGTTGGGGGGGAAATATACTTTAATGAGAAAGGAGAAATGGCCACACTTTATAGCATACATAATTATGCATCTTTAACACGTACGGCCTTTAGGATAAGAATAATTGGTCTTTTTAATACATCATCGTCTGAACTACAGAATCTAGACTTCAACAGATCGTCCCCAGGCTGGAAACACGCTGTGGTTAGTATGATAATTAAGAAGCCTTAACTACCCTAAGACCACTCCGCACCAATGGACGTGACCGCGGCGGCAGCCCCAGGACCGCCTAACGCCAATTGGCGTCAGGTCCTGGAGCCGGCTACTGAATGAGATCGCGCACAGGGTGTGCGTATCTCCTTCTCGGGGGCGGAGCTCCGCCCCTCTTCAGTCTCCGAGCGGCTATCGCCGCTCGGGAGACTGTTAGACGGCGTGATCGCCATCTATTTACATAGTGCAGCACTGCGATCAGCAGCAGTGCTGCACTGGGGACAGCCATGTGACATGGCAGTCCCCCTGGAGGACAAGAGAGCGATCGGCTCTCATAGGCAGAAGCCTATGACAGCCGATCGCCAGGATTGGCCAGCTGGGGGGAGAAAGGGGTTTACTAAAAAAAGGAAAACATAAAAAAAAATAATACAAAAGCACACACATAAATATTTATTTAGAAAAAAACAAACAACTGGGGGGCGATCAGACCCCACCAACAGAGAGCTCTGTTGGTAGGGGGAAAAGGGGGGGGGATCACTCCTGAGCTGTGTTGTTCAGCCCTGCAGCTTGGCCTTAAAGCTGCAGTGGCCATTTTAGTAAAAATTAGCCTGGTCTTTAGGGGGGTTTACCACTGTGGTCCTCAAGTGGTTAAATAAAAGTATTGAATAAAAAGAAGTCTCCAATTTGCAGAATATGTAAATACATCACAGTTTACTTTATGCTGCATTTTTGTATAGTTATTCTGATTTCAGTTCTTGGTTTGGTAACTTCCTACCGGAGGTGTCCTATGCCGGCTCCTAGACAGTAGAGATGGCCCGAACCTCCGATTTTCGGTTTGTGCGAACTTCTGCGAACCGCAATAGACTTCAATGGGGAGGCGAACTTTGAAAACTAGAAATACTTATGCTGGCCACAAAAGTGATGGAAAAGATGTTTCAAGGGGTCTAACATCTGAGTTCTTGCATGGAAGAGTGGGATAGATGCCAGGGAAAAAAAATGGATTTGACGCAAAGCAGCATTTTAAGGGAAGAAATCACATTGCATGCTAAATTGGAGTCCTAAAGTGCTTTCAAACATCTTGCATGTGTATACATCAATCAGGGAGTGTAATTAGAGTACTGCTTCACACTGACACACCAAACTCACTGTGTAACGCACCGCAAACAGCTGTTTGTGTAGTGACGGCCGTGCTGGACTGGTGCGCACCATGGCGAGAGTGCAGGCCGCGGCGGTTTTCAAGCCCATATGGTCACCAGGCTGTGGTAGCTCAATGATTGAACAACAGTGACTGTCCAGCTGATCAAATTTGGTCTGTCCACAATGAAGCAACGACCTTATTATTATTGTGCCCCCCCTCCCCCCCGAGACACTCATATAGCCGTCGGTCATTGCTTCATTGTGATACACAAGCCCCTTCACCGCAGCAAGGTAATGATCACGAAGGGGAATTGGCACATGTACATGCTTTTTGTTTTGTTGTTGGCGTGCAGTGTAGCCAGGAAAATTAGGCCGGCATGTACACGCACTAGAAAAATTAGTATAGCGACCGCTGCTAGCAGCGGCCTTAAAAATTCAGGAATCCACCTGGAGTCCTGGACCCTGTAGGTGGTGGCGGAGAAGGCAGTCAAGCGGCCTGCAGGCAGAGATGCTGTGTGAGGAGTGACTTAGTCTTGGGGCAGGCAGCCAGTCACACGGCGTGCAGGCAGAGATGCTGTGTGTGGGGACTGACTTAGTCTTCGGGCGGGCAGTAGCCCTCCGTGATCCATTCCTCATTCATTTTAATAAAGGTGAGGTACTGAACACTTTTGTGACTTAGGCAACTTCTCTTCTCATTGACAATGCCTCCAGCTGCGCTGAAGGTCCTTTCTGACAGGACGCTTGAGGCAGGGCAAGACAGAAGTTGGATGGCAAATTGGGACAGCTCTGGTCACAGGTCAAGCCTGCGCACCCAGTAGTCCAGGGGTTCATCGCTGCTCACAGTGTCTACATCCAGACTTTAAGGGATACTGTAGGGGGTCGGGGGAAAACGAGCTGAACTTACCCGGGGCTTCTAATGGTCCCCCGCAGAAAACCTGTGTTGGCGCAGCCACTCACCGATGCTCCGGCCCCGCCTCCAGTTCACTTCTGGAATTTCTGACTTTAAAGTCAGAAAACCACTGCGCCTGCACGCCCGTGTCCTCGCTCCCGCTGATGTCACCAGGAGTGTACTGCACAGACACAGACCATACTGGGCCTGCGCTGTGCGCTCTTGATGACATCAGCGGGATCGAGGACACGGCAACGCAGGCGCAGTGGTTTTCAGACTTTAAAGTCTGAAATTCCAGAAGTGAACCGGAGGCGGGGCCGGAGCATCGGTGAGTGGCTGCGCCAACACAGGATGTCTGCGGGGGACCGTTAGAAGCCCCGGGTAAGTTCAACTCATTTTCCCCTGACACCCCTACAGTATCCCTTTAAGGCATGGTAGTCGGCTACCTGCCAGTCGTGGCGTTGTTGGAGGGTGGATCTGGAAGCGCTAAGGCGAGACGTTGGACTAAAGAATGTCCACATGTCCGACATCACCATGAGATTGCTGGAGTGTCCTGTCCTTGCCTGCGTGGACATGGGAGAAGGATTACTGGCAGTGGTACCTTTATTGCGTTGTGCTGTGACATCACCCTTAAACGCATTGTAAAGCATAATTGCCAGCTTGCTCTGCAAGTGCTGCATCCTTTCTGCCTTCTGGTGATTTGGAAACATCTCCGCCACTTTGTGCCTATACTGAGGGTCTAGTAGCGTGGCCACCCAGTACAGCTCATTCCCCTTGAGTTTTTTTATACGGGGGTCCCTCAACAGGCTGGACAGCATGAAAGACGCCATCTGCACAAAGTTGGATGCAGACGTACTATCCTTCTCCTCGTGCTCTTCCTCAGTGATGTCAGCTAAGTCCTTCTCCTCCCCCCAGCCACGAACAATACCACGGGAAAGTTGAGCAGCACAAGCCCCCTGCGACACCTGCTGCAGTCGTTCGTCTGCCTCATTCTACTCCTCCAAAACAACACCTTCCTCATCATCTGAGTCCTCTTCCCCAAACGACTCTTCCTCCTCCTCCCCCCTCTGTGCTGCCGCAGGTGTTGAGGAATCATCTGCTTCTGCTGAGAATTGATCCCACAACTCTTTCTCCCATTCCTGTTCCTGTTCACGCTCCTCCACAGCTTGATCCACCACTCTACGCACGGCACTCTCCAGGAAGAAGGCATATGGGATCAAGTCGCTGATGGCGCCTTCACTGTGGCTCACCAGGTTTGTCACCTCCTCAAACGACTGCATGAGCCTGCGGGCATTTCGCATCAGTGTCCAGTACTTCGGCCAGAACACCCCCATCTCCCCAGACTGTCTGTGTCCTTTGACTGTAGTTGTAGAGATACTGTTTGACGGCTTTCTCCTGTTGTAGCAGGTGGTCGAACATCAGGAGGGTCGAATTCCAGAGAGTTGGGCTATCGCAAATCAAGCGTCTCATCAGCAAGTTGTTTCTCCGCTGAATATCGGCAAAGCGTGCCATGGCCGTGTAAGGCCGCCTAAAATGCCCACACACCTTCCTGGACTGCTTTAGGACATCTTGTAAGCCTGGGGATTTAGACACAAATTATGAGATTGAGCACATGTGCCATGCAGGGTACATGTGTCAACTTTCCCAAATTCAAAGCCGAAATGAGATTGCTACCATTGTCACATACCACGTTGCCGATCTCCAGCTGATGCGGGGTCAGCCACTGATCCACCTGTTTGTTAAGAGCAGCCAGGAGAGCTGCTCCAGTGTGACTCTCCACTTTGAAGCAAGACATGTCTAAGATGGCGTGACACCGTCGTACCTGGCATGCAGCATAGGCCCTGGGGAGATGGGGCTGTGTAGCTGGAGAAGAGATCGCAGCACCAGTAGAGTTGAACTGCCACTCAGCCAAGGAGGAGGATGAGGACGACAGCGAAGAGGATGTAGCAGGAGGAGAGGAGGTGGCAGAAGGCCTGCCTGCAAGCCGTGGAGGTGTCACAAGTCGGTCCGCTGCACAGCCACATACTCCCTGCTTGTCAGCGGTCACCAGGTTGACTCAATGGGCTGTGTAAGTAATGTACCTGCCCTGACTGTGCTTGGCAGACAAGGCATCCATGGTCAGGTAGACCCTTGACCCAACGCTGTGTGCCAGAGATGACACCACTTGCCTCTCAACTTCATGGTACAATTTGGGTATCACCTTTTTAGAGAAATAATTGCGGCCTGATATCTTCCACTGCGGTGTCCCAATGGCCACAAATTTTCGGAAGGCCTCATAGTCCACCAGCTGGTATGGTAACAGCTGGCGAGCTAACAATTCCTCCAAGCCAGCTGTCAGACACCGGGCAAGGGGGTGACTGGTAGACATTGGCTTCTTCTGTTAAAAGATTTCCCTCACGGACACCTGACTGATGCTGTGGGCAGAGGAGCATGAACCGTTCAAGGTCAGAGGCGGAGTGGAGGAGGGTGGCTGTAAAGGTGCAAAAGAGAAAACGGCTGAAGATGCTGCACCTGTAGGAGGAAGAGGAGAAGGAGGGTGGCTTTTTTTGTGTGCTGCTTTTCCTCAGGTGGTCTCTCTGACTCCCCCTCTGAACTGTCCCCCTGTTCATCTCCTCTATTGGGAACACACATGGCATTCCTATCATCGTCATCATCATAATCATCCTGCCCAGCTTTGCTTGCCCCAGACACCTCACAAACTGCACCAACAGCAGGTACTTCATCATCTTCACATGTTAAGTCCATAGTGTCGCCTAACTCAGGCATATGAGCTCACAAACTAGGTCAATGAGTCATTGTGTGTTAGGGTTAGAAAAGTGGGCGGAGACAACACCAGCCAAATACATACCCGGGCTACGCCGGGCAATCAGCTAGAGATAGCTAAAATGCATGGGGTGCTTCACTGCTGTCTGTTTTTATCTGCATGGGGAAAACACATTCAAGTGTGCACTAACCAATTAAATAACGTTGGTTTTCAGTTTACCTGTGCAGAAAATGAGAGGGGGGAGGGGGCCCCATCCAACATTTTGCGGGGGGGGGGGGGGGGGGGGCATCCAACGTCTTGCGGGCGGGGGGGGGGGGGGGGAGCAGAGATTTCTGGTAACACCCCTGTGTTGAAGCCAGAAAGGGATGACCTGAAGTGTTTGTCCTAGTTTGGTTGAGTTCCTCTTCTCTTTCGTGTCAGTTTCCCACTTCTGTTTGCTCTGAAGATTGCCCTAAAGGCTATAGGAGAGCCTTGAAGAAAGGATTGCACCACTGCTGCTTTGACTGTTTTCAGTGTTTGGATGGAGAAATTTCCAGCGACTCAGGTAGAAATCAATTCTTGGTGCATTGTGTGTCCATTTTTTAAAATCCAAAATCAATCATTGTTAGTTGATTAAGTTACAGTTGCATGCTGTTACACCCTTTATACATCATTCTCCCTAAAATAATATTTTTGAATGATCGCTGTACAAACACGAGGTGTAACGATTGTGGAACTTTCTCCGTGATCAGCGCACAACGCGTGCGCTGATACGGCGGAAATCCTCCACAAGCGTATATTTGCAGGCACCCAGCAAAAGGTGCTACGCACCCGTAGAGGGAAAATTCCTGTCGGCAGATGGCGCTGGGGAGTGCAGAGGAACCAATCCTCTGTACCTCCACAAATGCCAGACAGGAATTTGTACGAAGCGCAGAACGCAATCGCAAGAGAGGCGATTGCGAATGAGAACGAGCAAAGGGACAGATTGTATGTGTGTGCGCCAATCTAGTCGCCACCCAGCGACCGCACACACACAACAGCAGATATGAAATAGGAACGCGATCGCGAGAGGTGCGATCGCCAGACGTGACACAAGGCAGATCAGAACAGAATACGAGGTTAGCAAAGGCACAGCAAATAATACAATGAGAATAACAAGGAAAATAACAAACGCTAGCTAACCGCGGACACCGCACTCATTCGCAACAGTGCACGCGGTTATGCGCGGCCTCCCCATGATAAGCACAATAGAGACAAGCACGCCTAACTAACCATTGACAGACAAACATGAAACAGAGGACGCGTACGCTTGCTTAACGGTTACCTCACCGAGCCTCCAGCAAGCGTAGTAGACAAGACAGACACACGAAAACAGGGACAAGCGAGAGATAGGATCCCCAGCGCTAGCGAAAAGTGGCTAGCGCGATCCCAGGAGACAGAACAGAAGGATCCCCAGCGCTAGCGAAAAGTGGCTAGCGCGATCCCAGGAGACAGAACAGAAGGATCCCCAGCGCTAGCGAAAAGTGGCTAGCGTGATCCCAGGAGACAGAGTTGCAGAACAGAAGGATCCCCAGCGCTAGCAAAAAGTAGCTAGCGCGATCCCAGGAGACAGAACAGAAGAGATAGCTGGTAGCAACCGCTGCACCAGCTATACTCCAAGAACAGAGATCAGAACCATTTCCTCTTGACCACCGTTGGGACAGGACAATGGCAACAGAACATACAAACAGATAATACAATCCTAACTGCACTAGGGAAAACCTGCCTAGCGCAGATTCAGGAATTACTCTAAGCTGAACTTCAAACAAAGAGCATGGCTGACACTCCCGGCAGGAGTGTTACACAGGACAAAATCCTTATGAACAGCGAAGCATTGTGGGAAAGACATAGTACTTATAGTACACGCCTCCAATGAATGTGGCCAGGCAATTTGCATGACAACGTATGCAAATTCCTCTGCAAGCACAAGCTGCAAAACTGACAGAAGCTCTTCTTTCCAGTGTCCTGCAGCATGCAAACCTACACAATGGTCAGGCCTGCACAGGCAGCTGAGCAAATCATCACACGAGGCTTGATTCACAAAGCGGTGCAAACTGTTAGCACGCTGGTGAAAAGCCCTTTAGCACGCCTAAACTCAGTTTAGGTGTGATAAAAACAAACTCGCGCAAAGTTTAGTGCGAATAAAGTTTTGCACGCGTAAAGTTTTATGCACCCATTAAACCCTATGCAACTTTCTGCGCGCACTGGACTTTGCACGCGAGTTTTATTCCTGAAAACGGTGCTAACCTACTAGTGCAAAGTTTATCACGCCTAAACTACTTTAGGCATGCTAAGTAGGTTAGCACCGCTTTGTTAATCAAGCCCATGGTGTTCAGACCCTTACAGGCCTTATGTTGTGCTTTATGGAAAGGACAGGAGAGAAAACAAGAAGTGGCCGCCCACTGGGAACTTCTTTTGATGTGACATTGGAGGAGGTGATTAGTTCTGTCAGATCTCCGAGTAGGAGGCTACAGACACTGGTGGGCAGTAATACACAATTATTTGAGTTTCTAGCAGAATTGTTCAGTAAGGGAAATTTAAACTGGTTATAAAAAAAAAAATATTGATTTGTTTGCAACACTGGGGCTGCACTTAGCACCAGCAAAAAAAAATACAACAAATACAAAACAACAGAAAAAAAAGAGTCAATAGTTGCAATCCAAGGCGTAGATGAATCCAGGAAAAAAAAACACATAGTGAACAGCTATAGCAGACAGCATAATGAACTTATAAATATTCATCCAGTGCATTTGTCACTTTTCGCATTACCTGCATTTGTCACTTGAGAGCCACAATTGTGTGGGAAGTGCAACAAAAAAAAATAGTTTTGCCCATGCCCACTATTAACACCTTCCAGATTTCCCCTGTGGGGCACCCCCTGTCCGTAAAAATATTGGGTTCCGTATGTTTTTTGCATTTGTCCAGGAAAAATTAGAATGTATGCATGCTACCCCACACATGCTACCCCCCATTCCCAAAAGGGGACGCAATTTCAGTGCTTGCCATAGGTGCCGTCTTCTCTAGATATGCCATTGCAAGAGTGAGAGACATGAATATGGAATATGTGATTACTCAGGTGCATGCCTGTTATTGCTGGCAAAGGATTATTATTACAGATGTAGGACAGAGAAGCAAATCGTATAGTAAAGAAAAAAACAAATTGTGCAATGCTCTCAAGTCTGGTTCATACCTTGACTTTCAATTTGCACATCCCTGCTTGTGCTGTGTTTTTAATAATTTCCCTACTAAGGATTTTTTCCCCTTCTGGACCAGAGCGTTTTCACCTGTCAGCTCTCCTCCCATTCATTTGCCAATAACTTTATAGCTACTTATCACAATGAAATGATCTATATCTTATTTTTAGACTTTCTTTGGGTGGTACATTTAGCTAAGAATTATTTTATTCTAAATGCATTTTGATGGGAATATTAAGAAAAAAATGAAAAAAAATCATTATTTCTCAGTTTTCGGCCATTATAGTCTTAAAATAAAACATTCTACTGTGGATAAAACCTACACAAGTTAATTGCCCATTTGTCTGTTATTACAATGTTTAACCTCCTTGCCGGTTTTCCCGACCTGAGCTCGGGGTAGAAAAAACAAGCTATTAGCGGTGATCCCAAGCTTAGGTCGGGGTATGCATTGCAGAGCCTTACTTGTGGTTGTGGAGTCCCGCGCGCAATCTCGCTGCACAGCGGGACTCCAGCCTCTCTCCCCGGCAGTGTGGGGTCTTTCCCTGGCCGCCGGGATCCCCCATGTCCCCGCTATTCTTCCGGGGACCCGGCAGCCAGTTGGAGCAGCGCAGCCGTGGTGGTGGCAGCAGAGCGGTGGTGGCAGCGTGACGTCATCGGGGGCGGGGCTAATATTGAAAACGAACTTCTCTATATTAGAGAAATATAGAGAAGTTCGTTTATATGTATATTAGCGCCATCTTGTGGACAAAGAGAAAACTGCAGCACAGGAGCCCAGGAAGGTACATTTTTTTTTATTTTGCTGCAGATCTCACTGCCAGAATGATTTTTTTCAGATTTTAGGGTCTGAAAGAGTGAAAAAAAAATTGCACCGCTTTTAGACCCTAAAATCTGGAAAGAATCAGACCGCCAAGGAGGTTAAAATATGTCCCTAGTACAATGTATAGTGCAAGTATTTTATTTGGAAATAAAGGTGCATTTTTTTTTCAATTTGCATCCATCACAAATTAAGGGCCTGTTTCCACTACACACGGATTCTGGATGCAGGAAACTGACTCCAATTAATGCCTACGGGACTGTTTCTCCTAACGTGATTTTTCTGATGCATTTCCCATAGGCATTCATTGGAGTCAGTCTTCTGCATCCAGAATTCGCATGTAGTGGAAATAGGCCCTTAAAGACCATAATTTCAAAAATGACAGGAATATACCTTCAGGACATACATATTAAAAGTTCAGTCCCTAAGGTAACTATTTATGTATTATTTTTAAATTGTCCTTTTTCTATATGAAATTTTTTTTGGGGTAACTATGGAAGATTGGGGGAGGCAGGGGGTTAATTTTAATGGTATACTGTATATGTTATTTTTTATTAAATAAAATATATGTGTAACGAACGGTGAAGCACAGAGAGGATCTGATTACCGGTGATCTGCAGTATCACTGGGAATACAGATGTATACCAGATTATAAGTGATCTGCAGTATCAACGATAATCCGATATACCAGCTAACCTCGGTTCACCTGAGTAGAGTGTAGTGTTTGGTGTAACAGTAACACTAGAGGACTGGCCTCAGTGCAGTGAGGAGTACTGCACGGCTTCCTTCCGAAGACCTGAACTCTCCAAGGCGGGAGGAGTCAGGCTGACAGTAGGAAGGTTAGTCTGAAAGTGACACTCAGGAGGTAGTGTCACTAACAGGACGGGGAACCGCCTCCAATAGTAAGGTCGGTTCTCGAGGTCGGACAAGCCAGGTCGTAACACACGGACAGATAAAGTACAGAATCAGAAGGCAGAGGCAGAGTCTAGGTACAGGCAGGGTTCGGCAACAGGGTATCAGAAATATCGAGGTACAAGATCAGGAGGCAGAAGCAGAGTCTAAGGACGAGACGGGGTTCGGCAACAGAGTATCAGAATGGCAAGGTACAAGATCAGAGTTCAGGAGGATAGTCAGGCAGGCAAAGTGTCATAACAGATAATCACAATCAAACTAGTACTTTAACCACTTGATGACCCACCCTTTACCCCCCCTTAAGGACCAGCGCTGTTTTGAGTGATCTGTGCTGGGTGGGCTGTGCAGCCCCCAGCACAGATCAGGTTGCAGGCAGAGAGATCAGATTGCCCCCTTTTCTCCCCCCCATGGGGATGATGTGCAGGGGGGGTCTGATCTCTCCTGCCTGCCTGGGTGTTGCGGGGGGGGGCACCTCAAAGCCCCCCTCCGCGGCGAAATCCTCCCCCTCCCTCTCCTACCTGGCCCCCCCGGCGATCGAGGCTGCACAGGACGCTATCCTTTCTGTGCAGCCAGTGACGGGACGTCCCCTGTCACATGGCGGCGATCCCCGGCCACTGATTGGCCGGGGATCGCCGATCTGCCTTACGGCACTGCTGCGCAGCAGCGCCGTACAATGTAAACAAAGCGGATTATTTCCGCTTGTGTTTACATTTAGCCTGCGAGCCGCCATCGGCGGCCCGCAGGCTATTCACGGAGCCCCCCGCCGTGATTTGACAGGAAGCAGCCGCTCGCGCGAGCGGCTGCTTCCTAATTAATCAGCCTGCAGCTGGCGACACAGTACTGCGTCGCTGGTCCTGCAGCTGCCACTTTGCCGACGCACGGTATAAGCGTGCGGTCGGCAAGTGGTTAAAGGATACCCGAACTGACGTGACATGATGAGATAAACATGTGTATGTACAGTGCCTAGCACACAAATAACTGTGCTGTGTTCCTTTTTTTCTTTCTCTGTCTGAAAGAGTTAAATATCAGGTATGTAAGTGGCTGACTCAGTCCTGACTCAGACAGGAAGTGACTACAATGTGACCCTCACTGATTAGAAATTCCTCTTTTTTAATCTCTTTCTTGCTCTCAGAAGCCATTTTCTGCTAGGAAAGTGTTTTTATAGTTGGAATTTGTTATAAGTGAGGGTCACACTGTAGTCACTTCTTGTCTGAGTCAGGACTGAGTCAGCCACTTACAGTACATACCTGATATTTAACTCTTTCAGGCAGAGAAAGAAAAAAAGGAACACAGCATAGTTATTTGTGTGCTAGGCACTGTAGATACACAAGTCTAACTCATCATGTCACATGTCAGATCGGGTATCCTTTAAGCTATCAACAGAATCTAGCTAAGTGTAGGATTACAGCTCCAGCTGGTCCTGGCACACTTAAGGATCTGAATACAGGTCTGAGTGCTCCCACGTATGTGTTTGCAACGCCAGACAAAGAGCAAGTGAACAGCCAGCAGTATATATACACAAGGACCTCTCCAGGACATCCCTAATTGCTGGACCAATGAGAGTAGTGAAAAATGCCGCCTGGTCAGCTGACTCCCTTCTGGCTGTTATTTAAGCTCTGCCTCTGTGCGCGCGCACGCGTGTCACTCTGAATCTAGGTGGACTATCAGTCCCAGCCACACTAGTACTGTTTTGCAATGTATCCAGTGAACTGAGTGCGGGAGCCGCCTCTAATGCGGATTCCGCCGTTACCAATGCGGATTCCGCCGTTCCCAATGCAGATTCCGCCGCTCTGCCTATGCGGCATGCGGCGTTTTTTCAGCGTTGTGACGCCCTGCTGGACGCGGAAACAGCTGCCTCACCTTGAGAGGCAGTGGCTTTTCTGCGTTTCATCACAATAAGTAGGTGTAATTTTACTTTTTGGTCACAAGATTTCCTCATGCATTTTCTTCCTGCCATGTACTAATAGCACGCGAACATGAAGTAATGCGTGTACAGTAAGTGTAATTTTGTTTTGTTACATTGACCTCAAGCATCTCATTGACAGAGACACTTAGATCGGTGAATGGGATCTGTGCTCTCGGGATAACGTGCGGCGACAAGAACGCTGGCGGGCATGCATGCGGAAGCGTTCGGGAGCGTGCATAGCGGCGATAGCAGTGAGGGCTATATATCTGAAGGGCATAGATATACTGCCGCGGGAGGCAAAAGTGGTTAAGTATGAAAAAAAGCTGAAGAAATGTTTAATATATACACATACTTTATTTTCCAATCATTTTTATTATTTGTAAAATGCAACTGATGGTTTATGTGAACATTTCATTTCTAGATAAAGGATCTTGTGTGAAGTGTCCAGAGGACCAGTGGCCAAATGATGATAATCAATGTGTTCCAAAGCAAGTTGAATTCCTCTCCTACAATAATGACCCGATATCCTTTGTTCTATACTCCGTCACTGCATTGCTGTTTGTGAAATCTTCAGTCATCTTGGGCATGTTCATCATATACCGGGACACAGCAGTTATCAAAGCCAACAATAACAACTTAAGTTTTCTTCTACTCACTTGCATCATGTTGACATTCCTCTGCGTATTTTTGTTTATAGGTCGTCCGGTGCATGCCACCTGTATGGTACGACACACTTTATATGGCGTCATCTTTTCCATTGCTATTTCTTCCATTTTAGTCAAAACCCTCATGGTCTATGCAGCCTTTAAAGCCATCAAGCCTGGAAGTTCCTGGAGGAAAGTCATAGGTGTAAAAATCCCCAACTGTGTTGTTTTTACTTGTTCCTTCATACAGATTTTGGTCAGTTTATTCTGGTTATCTATTTCCCCTCCGTTCCCAGAAAGTAATTTTGACTTGTATCAAGACAAAATTGTCATTCAGTGCAATGAAGGTTCTCCACTGGCATTTTCCATACTCCTGGGTTACATGGGGCTTCTAGCAGCTGTGAGCTTCATGGTGGCTTTCCTGGCCAGGAACTTACCAGATAGTTTCAACGAGGCCAAATACATCACCTTCAGCATGCTGGTGTTCTGCAGTGTGTGGATCACTTTTATCTCAGCTTATATGAGTGCTACAGGAAAGAGTGCTGTGCTTGTAGAGATATTTGCCATACTATCTTCTAGTGTTGGAATACTTGGTCTGATATTTTTACCTAAATGTTACATTATTCTGATGAGACCAGATTTAAATGCTAAAAACCTTTTGCTTAAACCGTGTCATTGACAATCACAAAGCTGTATTAATAAATATCTTTCAATAAACATTATACACGTTTTCCTTACCCCACTCCTCACCACTTGTATTGGACTCTTGTTTTTGTGCATTTGGTGAATACAGCTGGATGCTCTCATCAATTTAGGTTATTACCTACATTAGAAAACTGCATGTCAATATAGACCAGGGGTCTCAAACTCAATCTACCTGGGGGGCCGCAGGAGGCAAAGTCAGGATGAGGCTGGGCCGCATAAGGAATTTCACAATCGCGGCGCATCGCCGCCTCTGCCCGCCCCTCTCACTCTTCCTTCACAGAGAGGGGCGGGGAGAGGCGGCGATCCGTGCGGCGATTGACGTCAGGAGGGGCAGAGCTGAAGCTGAAAGCTCTGCCCCTTCCAGGAAATGCCGGCGGATTGCCCCCCGGGCGATTTGGGGGCACTGCAGCCCTCGTTTAGCGGCGGGGATGCGGCGGATTACTTGTGAGCACTGAAGCGAACTATAAGGAAGCTTTTGCCGGTGAGGGCCACAAAATATTGTATCGAGGGCCGCAAATGGCCCGCGGGCCGCGAGTTTGAGACCCCTGATATAGACCCACCACACCAAATGTTTGAGTCAACAGGCTTGAAATCTGCCTGCAATTTGCACAATATGCCATCAAGGTTCTCTCTTGCTCGATATCCAGTGTTCTGCCGGAAAGAGCCTTTAGTGCTGCTGATGGAGTAGTCATGGTCAATCGATCATGACTATTGAGAGAAAATGTCATTGGCCTCACTTTATTGAAAATCAACAAAAGATTAATTAATAAAAAATATATACCCCCTCTCCCCCCATTGCAAATCTCACCGATTGAGTGATACAAGAATTTCGGCTAACCAGGATGAATGTATGAACCCGCACTGCTCATGTGCTGAGTCCGTGGTGGCAACCACCGGGTCTACATGAAAAGGGCGCCGGTGAAAAAGGGCGCCTGGTGGAGCCCATATATACCAACTTCGGCTACAAAAAAGGCGCCTGGTGTAGCCCATATAAACTTCGGCTACAAAAAAGACGCTTGGTGTAGCCCATATAAAAACTTCGGCTACAAAAAAAGGCGCCTGGTGTAGCCCATTTAAAAACTTCGGCTGCAAAAAAACTCCGGGATGTGTTAATTACTATTCCCCCTCCAGGCCGCCATGGATAGTGGGGGAATGAAATAACTCGGCTTCCAGCACTTGTAGCCCATATAAAAACTTTGGCTAGAAGAAAAACTCCGGGATGTGTTAATTACTATTCCCCCTCCAGGCCGCCATGGATAGTGGGGGAATGAAATAATTCGGCTTCCAGCACTTGTAGCCCATATAAAAACTTAGGCTACAAAAAAAAGGCAATAATATGGGCTACAAAGGGGCACCTTACTGTAGCCGAAAACCTTGTAGCCGGAAAAATACGGGCTACAAAGGGGAGCCCGCTTGTAGCCTATATCAAAACTCGGGCGCCCTTTTCTACACCTTGTAACCCATATTTCCAGAAATAACATTGATGTCTATGGCGGCGCCCTTTTCATACAGGCAGCTCGAGCGCCCTTTTCAACCGATACCCAACCACCACCACAACCACCACACTGTCAGCTGCAGCTACCTGTTTTATGTTTCAGCTGGTTATTGTCACATAGATGGGTGGCATTCATCACCATGTCATCCAGTTCACTGTGCTAGCTAGCAATGTGCTTTCCATTCCTGCTGCTTCTGAGAGGCCAGGCAACTTCTGCTGACAACCTCAAGTGTCACTGTGTTAATAGGTACTCTTGCCTTTACCTAATTTTGCCACTAGTTACTGTAAGATTGATGGTTGGCATCTAGTTCATGCTGCAATATAGTCTGCATTCCTACAGCTTGCATGAGCTCAGACTACAGAAACTGAGCTGGCACACATAATCTTGGTCAGGTTCTCCTGCCATGGACCTAATGTTTCCATTACCATTACTTATATTTACATTTTTGGGTACCATTGCTCATCATGTCTCCCTGGCAATAGCTTGCATGAGGCCATTCTGCTATTGCAATATTTGGCACGTGGTCCTGGTCCAACACCCTCTGCTGCTTTGAGTAATCTTTATGCAATACATATATGCATTTATAGATGCCATTGCTTAATGTGTCATCCAGATCATGCTACCATCCAGCAGTCTGGTCTCCCTGGTGATAGCTTGCATTGAAAATTTCTCACGAGACTGCCAGAGATAATTTTCCTCATCCCTACTGTAAACTAAATAAAACTACATTGTTTGCACACTGCAATGGGCACACAGCATTAAGCATTTCTTCCCCTTCTACCTTTTTCTTCTCCTTTCATACATTTCATCCCATTTACCTAAAAACTTGATTTTTTTGCTGGCACAGTGTAACCGATGGAATGCAGGACAGGCACCACTGATGATCAGAAAGCTCTTTTATCAATCACATCAATGAAACAAGCAAGCAATGACATAGCAACAAACTGCCATTTTGAACTCCATAGCTCTTTTACAAGCTGCTCTGAAGAATTAGCCTGCTAGACCTCATTTATATACATTTCAATGACCATTCACAATCAACCAGGCCCTGTGAGCCAATCACAACATGCAATGTCACAAGTGGACCTAATGCAGTTCTGGAGCAAAACTCCACCCACCTAGCCCTACAAAATGGCACATATACTTTACAAAAACGGCATGTGCTAATTATTAGAAAAAATACTCTTTATCGTATCTCTGTAGTGCACAGGTAAAAAATGCCCTTTTATTAGGCTTACTACAAGAAGAACAGTGTGGAAAACATTATAGTCAAACCAGGAAGTAGTCACTGAGTGAAGGGACCAATTAGGTGCCAGGAGACATGTAGCCAATCATGCACTGTCCATCAACCACAGAGAATGGTGTGGCCATGCCCACCCAATATAGCTCAGCCCTATCCACTCTTGTGACTCATAAACTGTTAAAAAAACAACAACAACAAAACAGAAAACTGCAAAAAAAAATAAAATCGGAAATCAGAACAAAAACAGAAAACTGCAAAAACAGCGGAAAAACACCATGCATCCACAAATGTATCCACAACTGCAAAAATAGCAACTAACAAATGCAAAAAATCCAAAAAGGCAAGATGCTCACAAGCCTTGGCACTAAAACCTAAAAGTATACTGATTAAAAAGAAACAAAATATTTAGCAAATGGCACCTATACAATAAATACAGAAAGATAGATTGTAGTCAAAATAGGGCCACGTCTGCCCAGGACACCAAGTCTACGGACTGGGCCTTTCTTTTAGAGAGTTTCTTGGCACGATAATGAGTCATGACACTCACCCAAACTGACAGGTACTCCATCCACCACCTGCACCTTGAGTTGAGACACATTTTGCTTACATTTAAAGATGGCCCGAACGGTTCACCGGCGAACTTGTTCGCGCGAATTTCCACTCTTCACGGCGAACTGCGAACACAATGCGAGTTCGACCCACCCCCTATACCTCATCATTGGGCTAAACTTTGACCCCCTACATCACAGTCACCACTCCCTCCTGGACCCCCTCCCCCCCCCCCCCCTTATAAAAGGCAGCAGCGTCTGACATCTTCTCACTCTGTCCAATGCCTGCTGCTAGTGAGAGAAGGGAGAGACATTGGAGAGATAGGAAAAGGGTTAGTTAGGCTGTAGTTAGCTTGCTCCTTGCTGATATTTGTTGCTCAAAGCACCCCAAACCAGTTCTTTTGAGAGCTAATGTTCTTCTGTTGTGTTTGTTTTTATTTTTTTTGTGCCGCAGTGACTGACACTTCATAAGTACAGTCCTGTCTGTCGCAGCTGGCCCTTGCTGTACTGTGCCAGGCCCTGCACACTGTATTATACCAGTCACTGCATACCTTTCACGGCATCTGTGTGACTGCACACTGTATTATACCAGTCACTGCATACCCTTTACTGCATCTGTGTGACTTCACACTGTATTATACCAGTCACTGCATACCTGTCACTGCATCTGTGTGACTGCACACTGTATTATGCCAGTCACTGCATACCTTTCACGGCATCTGTGTGACTGCACACTGTATTATACCAGTCACTGCATACCCTTTACTGCATCTGTGTGACTTCACACTGTATTATACCAGTCACTGCATACCTGTCACTGCATCTGTGTGACTGCACACTGTATTATGCCAGTCACTGCATAATTTTCACTGCATCTGTGTGACTGCACACTGTATTATGCCAGTCACTGCATACCTTTCACTGCATCTGTGTGACTCACTGCACACTGTATTAGTCCAGTGCATATCTTTCACTGTATCTGCTGCTGTGTATTTAATACTGATTGTGTGCCTCTTTGTAAATACACACACTGTCTACCACTACTGAATATTTTTAGTAGTACTGCGTACCCCCCCCCCCCCCCCCAACCCAAATATGGACAAAATAACAGGCAGAGGCAGGCCACCCGGCAGGTCTTGTCGAGGTCGTGCTTGTGTGATTTCGTGCGGCCCTCGACCAAAGTACAATGTTCAGAAGGCACGTACCCTCAACCCCCAAGATTCTGAGGACGTGGTTGACTGGCTTAAACAGTTCACCACTTCTTCTACAGCTTCCGCACAGAACCTCCTTGATGCACTGTCCTCCTGCTCTGCTTCTGGTTTCATTCAAAAACTTAACACTACTACTACTAGCAACCCAGCTGCTCCACTTGACGTGTCAGAGGAGTTATTCACACATGATGCAGTTAGTGATACACTTGGGGCCAGTCAACACGTCCTTCAAGGCCTGCTGTTGCCACCACCCAAATGCTGACATTCCAAAGCTTACCAGTGTGGCATTTTGTTTTGTTTGTGTGCCTCTGATACCAGCAATGCCATCTGTAACCTCTGCCAAAAGAAACTGAGTGATGGGAAGCCCAACACCCAACTAGGGACAACTGCTTTGCGAAGGCACCTGATCACAAAACACAAACACCAATGGTATGCACACATTAATAAAAGCAGCACACAAATAAAAACAGCCTTTGCAGCTGTTTGCGGCAGTGAGTTGCGCAGTGAGTTTGGTCTGTCACTGTGAAACAGTACACTACTTACACTATCTGATCGATGTATACACATGCGATAATGTCGCACCCACTGCCCTGTAAACTACGCACCCGGTTTCGGCGCACCTGGTGCAACATTTACAGGGCAGCGGGTGCGACGTTATCGTCGCACCTTGCACTATTACTGGCGCACCGCGCTGCGCGCGCTGTGCGCGTTGCTGTGCACGTTGCTGTGTGTGATGTAGCTTTGCGGCTGTTAGTGTGTGCAAAGCTACTTTTGGGGCACTAAGTGGCTTTTTACTCTGGCGCTAACACTTACCGGCGGTTAGTGAATGAAGCCCCTTATGTGTGTATACATGGATCAGGTAGTGTAAGTAGTGTACTGCTTCACACTGACAGATCAAACTCACTGTGTAACGCACCGCAAGCAGATGGCCATGCTGGTGCACACGTTGGCAAGAGTGCAGGTGATGGTGGCTTTCCAGCCCATATTGTCGGGCTGAGATAGCTCAATGACAGAACAACAGTGACTGTCCAGCTAATCGAATTTGGTCTGTCCACAATGAAGCAACAACCTAATTTTCTTGGGTGTGCCGCCTAACACACTCATATAGGTCATTGCTTCATTGTGATACGCAGGCCCCTTCACCACGGCAAGGTAACGATCACGAAGTGGAATTGACACATGCACATTTGTTTTGTTGTTGCAGCTGCAGTGCAGCCAGAAAAAATTAGGCAGGCATGTACACGCACCAGAAATATTATTATAGTGCCCGCTGCTAGCAGCGGCCTTAAAAATTCAGGAATCCACCTGGAGTCCTGGACCATACCTCCCAACATTTTAAGCCCAGAAAACGGGACACTTAGGCCACACCCCTAACCACACCCCCAATACCCCTAGACACGCCCACCATTTTTTCCCCATTTAATTATTTATTTATTTATTACAAATATTTTTCTTTTAATTAATAGGACTCCTGAAAGGGGGAGGGTGTGGGTGCCCGTGGGTGTGCGGCGAGAAAAAAAAATTGATCGAGGCACCAGCCCCGGGGATCTGTATGCAGCATGGATTGCCGCCGCTATTTCTCCCTCCCTCCCTATGTGCCCCCCAGTGTCGCCCCCACTTGTCTGCAGAGAGTTCAATGCGGATGGAGCGGGCTGTCATTAAATGATCTTACTATTGCCGCTCCGTGCATTGCATCTGCTTTTCTTGGTTTCCTGCTTCCTGTGACGTCACAGGAAGCAGGAAGCCAAGAAGAGCAGATGAAACGCACGGAAAGGCAATTGCCAGATCATTAAATGACAGCCCGCTCCGTCCGCATTGAACTCTCTGCAGGCAGGTGGGGGCGACACTAGGGGGCACATTAGGAGTGAGGGAGGGAGAAATAGCGGCGGCAATCCATGCTGCATACAGATCCCCGGGGCTGGTGCCTCGATCAGTTTTTTTTTCTTCTCTGTGCCCAGCGGCCGGGACAGAAGGGGGGGCAGCGCGGGATGGCGGGAGGGGCCCCCCAAATCGGTAAAGTCCCGATCAAATCGGGACTGTTGGGGACTATGTCCTGGACACTGTTAGTGGTGGTGGAGAAGGCAGTCAAGCGGCCTGCAGGCAGAGATGCTGTGTGGGGACTGACTTAGTCTTGGGGCAGGCAGCAGCGGCCGACAGGCAGGCAGGCAGAGGACGAGAGTGAAGGATGTAGCAGGAGTAGCAGGAGAAGGAGAGGAGGTGGCGGCAGGCCTGCCTGCAAGCCATGGAGGTGTCACAACTAGGCCCACTGCACAGCCACGTACTCCCTGCTTGCCACCGTCACCAGGTTGACCCAATGTGCCATATAAGTAATGTAACTGCCCTGACCGTGCTTTGCAGACCAGGCATCTGTGGTCAGATGGACCCTTGACCCAACGCTGTTTACTTCATCAGCCTCACACCTGACATCCATATTGACACCTAACTTAGACATGAGGTGGTGGTATAACATGCTTAGCGCCGTCATCTTGTAACAATAATGGCTGTGAATCAGTTAATTCCCCACCAAATAACACCTGCAAACTCTCAAATGGAGTGGATGTGATGCTAGTAATAGCAGGAGGAGTTTGGAAGGTTTCTCAGACAGTGCAGTGTGTGAGGGAAATTGCTGTTGCTGAGGTAACTACATCTGCTGTATTGATACAAGCAAGATGAGTGAGGAATTTAGCAGGGAGGAGGAGCACTACACAAACCATGCCTAGCCTGCACTGCTGCATAGAACTCCATTATGCAATTTCTAATCTGCGACAGTTTAGGGATGGATTTGCACTTTTCTTAACTGTAGTGCAGTTCTAGAAATTCACACTAAACTGTCACTATTAACTACTTTAGCTTTTAGGACGTAGCTTCTATGACCAAAAATGCATGCTGGACGTAGAAGCTACGTCCATGAAAAAAATAGAGCCGCAGGGGCTCGCAGAGCCACAACCGCCGGGGTTCATGGGCCGCCCATTAGCTCAGAGAAGAATGCAGTTCCCATTCATTGATCTAAGTCCCCAATAGAATGATCACTGGCTTCTACAGGGAGTGCAGAATTATTAGGCAAGTTGTATTTTTGAGGAATAATTTTATTATTGAACAACAACCATGTTCTCAATGAACCCAAAAAACTCATTAACGTATTTTGGTTCCTGGACGCAGAAACTACGTCCAGGAACCATGCGCGCTGCCGTGTGCTCCCGGCCCGCGGTTCGTTAGCCAGGCAATCAGTGAATCGGGCTATGGTGCCCGATCACTGATTGCTCTCCCCCGCTGAAAAAGCGACAGCTTCTCTCGGAATCTGTGCTTTTTCTGGCTGTTCCCTCCCCGATGCGTCACTCTAAGCGTGTGTTACGCTTAGAGTGACGTCATGTAAACAAACTCATGGCCGCCATCTTGTGGCCAAAAGGTAATACTACAACTGAAAGAAAAATAAAAATTAACACACATTTACATTATAAATCTATTGTTTACCTCCCACCCTCCCAAAACTACCCAAATAAAATGTTTACTATAAAAAAAAAACATTACAATAAAAAAAAAAAAAACACGTAAATATTTACCTAAGCGTCTAAACTTTTTAAATATCGATGTAAAGATGAAATATTTCTATACTTTTTTTTTAAAAAAACTTGTAAATAGTGATAGATGCAAAATCGAAAAAATGCACCTTTATTTCCAAATAAATATTGTCGCCATACATTGTGATAGGGACATAATTTTAATGCTGTAATAACCGGGACATATGGGCAAATACAATACGTGAGTTTTAATTATGGAGGCATGTATTATTTTAAAACTATAATGGCTGAAAACTGAGAAATAATGAATTTTTCCATTTTTTTCTTACTCTTCCTGTTAAAATGCATTTACAGTAAAGTGGCTCTTAGCAAAATGTACCCCCCAAAGAAAGCCTAATTGGTGGCGGAAAAAACAAGATATAGATCAGTTCATTGTGATAAGTAGTGATAAAGTTATAGGCTAATGAATGGGAGGTGAACATTTCTCACGTGAAAACGACGGAACGCGAATGGGTTCATATCAAAGCTGAATATTTTGAAAGTAGTTTTTAGTTTGTTTTTAGTTTTAGCTATTTTAGGGGGATATCTGTGTGTGCAGGTGACTATTACTGTGCATAATTATTAGGCAACTTAACAAAAAACAAATATATACCCATTTCAATAATTTATTTTTACCAGTGAAACCAATATAACATCTCAACATTCACAAATATACATTTCTGACATTCAAAAACAAAACTAAAAAAAACAAATCAGTGACCAATATAGCCACTTTTCTTTGCAAGGACACTCAAAAGCCTGCCATCCATGGATTCTGTCAGTGTTTTGATCTGTTCACCATCAACATTGCGTGCAGCAGCAACCCGAAAAGGCCCCACAAGCTCATCTTTGATGATACCAGCCCAAACCAGTACTCCACCTCCACCTTGCTGGCGTCTGAGTCAGACTGGAGCTCTCTGCCCTTTACCAATCCAGCCACGGGCCCATCCATCTGGCCCATCAAGATTCACTCTCATTTCATCAGTCCATAAAACTTTAGAAAAATCAGTCTTGAGATATTTCTTGGCCCAGTCTTGACGTTTCAGCTTGTGTGTCTTGTTCAGTGGTGGTCGTCTTTCAGCCTTTCTTACCTTGGCCATGTCTCTGAGTATTGCACACCTTGTGCTTTTGGGCACTCCAGTGATGTTGCAGCTCTGAAATACGGCCAAACTGGTGGCAAGTGTCATCTTGGCAGCTGCACGCTTGACTTTTCACAGTTCATGGGCACTTATTTTGTGCCTTGGTTTTTCCACACGCTTCTTGCGACCCTGTTGACTATTTTGAATGAAACGCTTGATTGTTCGATGATCACACTTCAGAAGCTTTGCAATTCTAAGAGTGCTGCATCCCTCTGCAAGATATCTCACTATTTTTGACTTTTCTGAGCCTGTCAAGTCCTTCTTTTGACCCATTTTGCCAAAGGAAAGGAAGTTGCCTAATAATTATGCACACCTGATATAGGGTGTTGATGTCATTAGACCACACCCCTTCTCATTGCAGAGATGCACATCACCTAATATGCTTAATTGGTAGTAGGCTTTCGAACCTATACAGCTTGGAGTAAGACAACATGCATAAAGAGGATGATGTGGTCAAAATACTCATTTGCCTAATAATTCTGCACTCCCTGTATGGAAAAGCCATAATCATTCTGTTACACATCCCCTCTTAATGGGTACGCTTACAGGAAGCCACAAAAGAAAAAAAAAATATGACTGAGGCCATCTTGTGGCCAAATAGTAAAACTACATCTACATTCATTTTTTTAATGAATAAACACACTTAAACATTCAAAATTAACTGTTTAACTCCCACACACCCAAAAATACTTTAATAAAAGTTGTGGCTTACAGGAAGCCACAAAAGAAAAAAAATATGACTGAGGCCATCTTGTGGCCAAATAGTAAAACTACATCTACATTCATTTTTTTAATGAATAAACACACTTAAACATTCAAAATTAACTGTTTAACTCCCACACACCCAAAAAATACTTTATTAAAAGTTTTAATTAAAAAAAAAAAACAATTAAAAAAAAAACATTCATAGTTACCTAAGGGTCTGAACTTTTTCAATATGCATGTCAAGAGAGTACATTACTACTATTTTTTAAATTATAAGCTTGTAAAAATGATGGACGCAAAACTGAAAAAATGAACCTTTATTTCCAAATAAAATATCGGCGCCATACATTGTGATAGGGACATAATTTAAATAGTGTAATAACCGGACAAATGGGCAAATACAATACATGGGTTTTATTTATGGTAGCATGTATTATTTTAAAGCTATAATGGTGAAAAAACTGACAAATAATTATTTTTTTCCCATTTTTTTTCTTAATTTTCCCATTGAAATGCATTTAGAATAAAATTGTTCTTATCAAAATGTACCACCCAAAGAAAGCCTAATTCGGAGCGGAAAAACAAGATATAGATCATTTCATTGTGATAAGCAGTGATAAAGTTATTGATAAATGAATGGGAGGTGAAAATTGCTCAGATGCACAAGGTGAAAAAACATTAAAGGCTGAAGTGGTTAAGTAGGATTTAAGAATTTTCTTATCATCATGCAGAACTGTGCCCCTAGCTGGTTAGAACTGTTTAAGAAGAAAAAAGCTTTTGGTAATGCTTCGATAAATCTGGCTCAGATGTGCTTTCTACAGTTGCTTGGACTAAGGCAGTGATGGCTAACCTTGGCACTCCAGCTGTGGTGGAACTACAAGTCTCATGAGGCATTGCAATACTCTGACAGCTCTAAGCATTACCCGGGGAGGCAGAGGCATGATGGGATTTGTAGTTTTGTCATAGCTGGAGTGCCAAGGCTAGCCATCACTGGACTAAGGGATCATTTAGTGAGGCATGCTGTCTGCTGCCACCTTGAGGACAGTGGGCTTGGCATCAGAGAGTTAAACTCTGCTTTTCTGGAAAGGTTATTTGACATAAAGATAAATATACCAAAAAATATTTTTTAAACAAGGTAAAACCTACCAAGAAATAAATATATATATATTTATTTTGAAAATCTGGAACTGTGTAAATTAAAATATAAAAACATTACATTTAAATACAATAGTCTTACCATTCACTTTTATAAGCCTATAAACCTATATAAGCTCACTCACACAGGTCCTGCAGCAATCAGATGCTCTGCTCTTACAATTCATGGCCTGTGTGTCCTAATATCTCACCGGGTAGATTCAAGGGATAGAATAATATCACTCCGAAAGGAAAATGTATGGAAAGTCGATATTTTACAAGACAATAGCATGTTTCAGTATTTTGCTATTCACTCGAAATCAAGAACTAAGAAGAAATCTTCTGTGTTCTCTGGAAAAGCCAGAATCTGTATTTCATAAAGGATACTTTCAGCCTGGAGACATCGTTATTGGTGGTATATTTGCTGTTCATGACATCCCCACTCCGAATGTGGATTACTACTGTTTGCTGTAAGTACATTATATTTCCTTGTAGTGCACATCAAATTTTCTCTAGCCCTGGATTCCATTAATGTGAATTATTACTTTATATAGTTACTACTTCTAACTGCGAAAATGAGCAGGACTGTTATTTAGACATTAACTAGGATTTTGTAATATCAGAACCAGCATCAGCTTTATTCACTAAGTATGATAGTTAGAACAGTACAGATGGGTCAGCACAACTTGGATATAATCCTTAAGCTCTTTTATTCAGGGATGGTCATAGTCAGCCAACTTCGCTAAGCTGGAATTACGTATAGTTCTACGCAATAACACTTTGCAAACTACGGTTTCGAAATCAGAAGCTTTGCTATGTTTGCATTTTGTAGACTACGCATTAACATACACCAGCATCGCGTAGTGCGAAGCGTAGTGTATGCGGACGCTTATGCCCTTATGCGAAAACTTTCCGCAATAATCTGCTAAATATGCGCATGGGTGAACTAATATATGCGTACAGTCCACCTTCCAATGCGGAATTGTATAAGTATAGAAGGGCAATAATGTTTCTGCGCATGCGCAATGATCTGTATAGAAGCAATTACCGCACGCGTAGTTGACTTCACAATATATGCGTCAATAGCGAAGGCGAAGCTTCGAATGGCGGTACTACGACTACGCGGAAATACGTGCGCAATGTTTTTAAACTTCGCTTATAAACTACGAGTTGCGGACTACGACGCGTAGACTCGCACTGGCGTAGTTTACGAGCAACCCTGCTTTCATTGCATATATTCAGGCAGCAATATTGCTGCCTGAATGTATGCAATAAAAGAGTTTAAAGGGTACCTGATGTGAGAGGGAAATGGAGGCTGTACCACCAGTTTCCTGGCTGTCCTGCTGATCCTTCGCCACTAATACTTTTAGCCATAGACTCTGAACAAAAATGCAACAGATGACTCAGCTGACTCAAGTTTTGCTGGATATGCTTGTCCCAGGGTTTTGACTCAGACACTACTTATGGCAGAAGATCAACAGGACTGCCAGGCAACTGGCATTGTTTACAAGGAAAGAAATATGGCAACTTCCATATCCTTCTCACCTCGGGTTCCCTTTAAGGACTATACCTGAGTGATGCTGACCCATCTGTACTGTTCTGATCGGCATGTCCCTCGAGACACGGGGTAGGGGTTGAGGCACACCAAATGAATCCAATTGTGGTGCTCCTCCACACTGCTTTTCTTAGTTACAAAGTATGATAGTTATAATACCCTGTATTCTTTGTGGTACACATGGCACTGGTCATAGTGCAAGTACATACAGTGAATAAAGAACATTAAAGGCAGGCAGATAGACATCCAGGACTAGGGTTCAGTCATGCAAGGATGCCGGTGAGGCAGGTGGGGGAGGTTGGGAGGTAATACTGGAGAGAAGGATTGAGTTCAGGAGGAGGACTGCTTGAGGGAAGAAGGAGTTCCAGTGCCTGGAGGTTCTGGTGGGGATCAGTGGTGATCGGTGTTGCTCAAGATTTTCACTGTTAGCTCAATTTCATCGGAGGCAGCTACAAGATGACTTAGCAGAATAATCTGCAACCCAGGTTAAAGTTCTCCCCCAATCCAAGTGAATACCCTCTCTCCAGCTGGGAGACACAGACCACAAACGCTTAAATTGGTGGAACAGCATCTGAAATCTTTATTTACAGGTCAATCTTATATACCCACTGATGTTGGGGAAAAACCAGATTAGACCGGAGTGCCCATAGAAAGTATTTGAAACAATAGCATAGACATGGTACAGACAGCAGAGACAATAGGATTTGTTATTCTGTAAACAACTGGCAGAGGTAGACTTTGTTACATGTGTTAATTTTCAATAGACCAGGTTCTTAACAACAATGCATGAAAAGGTCTGGGTCTTCAGATCTCTGTCACAGTGGCTTGTATGGTAATATACCAAGTGGGTATTCAAATACAGGTTTGTCTCCTGTATTTGTATGTGTGTCTGGCCAGACAGAAGACAAAATGAAAATTTGATGTGCTGTATATCGTTTAATATCAGGGTGGTTCAAGCAGCACATTATTACAACCTTTCAACCCAACCTTTGATCCCAACCTTTTCTAAAGGAAAGGGCGGGATCACTTAGATACTATGCACAGCTCTATGTATGTTAGAGATCAAGGAGTTAGTGTTGTCATTGGTACACAAATACAATATACAGTTTAAAGGGTTACACAACTGCAAGATGAATTAACAGTAGTTAGCTTTGCTAGTATATCATCCTAATCTAGCCCTGCATAACTTAATGGAAAACTGAATGTGGTAAACTTTAACAGGTTGCCTAAAGCCACACCTCACCCATAAGGTTAGAACTTCTTAATGCATTTTGAAAAAAAATGATCCTCTAGTGGGTCCAGGAAATGTCAGTTCATTATTGCAGAGTAGAATATTGTTCATCTGAAGGGTGAAGGAGGACGGTGAATTCATCACCACAAGCCCTCATGATGAATGCAGATGTTTTTCTGCCAAGCTCTCGCTGTCTCGGGGCAAACAGACAGTGGTGGTTGAGAGCTGGCCGTGTAATCACCGTGGCTACACCCAGTGCCTTTTTGTTAGCAGTTTCATTGTATGGCATTGGGCACCCACAAAATAAATGGAAACAGATTTATAACAAGGATGTAGCAATTGCAGCCAGGTTGTAAAAGGCAGGGAAGGGCAGACTCAACTTCTCATCCCAGTTGAGAAACCTCACATCACAGTTGCAACAGCAGAGGCGGAGTTCTTCCCAAAGGATGCCACAAAAGAAAGGCTTGAAGCAGCCATTACCAACACAGGAGGAGGGCAGGTGCAGGAAGGGCTCATCCTTACAGCAGAGGGTCATCCTTCTAGGGCTGCATCAGTGCAGGAGAATCATATCAGATGATCTCCAAAGTATTCCATAATCAGGCGATATCACAGGTAGGTCTCCAAGTGAACAGGTAATAAAGAACACTTGTGCAGGCAAATTAGTAAAGATGAATCAGACAAGAGTTCAAGGTTTGTCAAACTGCATGAGCCAAGTAATTGATAGCTCAGTCTCAATCAAAGCAGTTATGTAGAGGTCCTCAATGGTAATAAGAAGTTAAACAGCTTAGTGGGTGTGTGCAACCTATTTACCACATGCATAGCTATGTAACAATATTTTTGACAAAGGTTACTCTCTCTATTCAAATTTCTTTTACTAACATCATACTTTCTGTAAATCCTAATAATATAGAGTTCTGACACTTAAACACATTTCTCTGACCTTGCTTTATACAGCACAGTATTAATACAAACAGACATATGGAGACAATTACAATCAAATCAACCAATAAGTATTTTACATGACATATTTGTCTCCACCCTCTCCAGGCATGTTAGAACACTGATGTGGGCCGGGTTATGAGGCTGTGTGATTCAGCCACTTGCAGGTTTAGTTGGCCCCCCATCTCACCCTGTGCACAGTGGGTGGTACAGGGGGTCAACATCTGCTGTTCAAAAACCTCCCCAAATGCACCAACACCAGGGTTTGTTTCCCACACCCCTCAGATTGTACCCAGATACAGACCAGAAACCAACAGAGAAATTGCTGTAAAAGCATTTGTTACAATTTTACACAATTACAAGTGAAAAAATATAAGTATGTCACTTTGCTTAAGGGACTCATCACCACTAATTGCATACAAGTACCCAAACATTCACACAATTGTTTGCATTATTCTTGGCAATGTGAACGGAAAACCTGGAATGAGCATAACTTCTAGTGATTTGAGCAAGATGATTTTGGACACAATCTCTCTACATTACATTCATATCGGCATGAGTGCAAGCTCAAGCTAAAATGATTACGTTTCATTCAAAGCAACTTAATTCCTACTTGAATATTTACAAACCTAATTAACCCATTGACAGCAAAACTGTTGTGTGCTTATATGCAAAATACCCGGCAACCAAAACACAAACTCCAGATTGAACATGCCTTATCATCCGTTAATTTGACAATACTGACCTTACATTACAAATGTTAAGGCATTTTAAATCTGGTTTCCCTTAAATAAATTGTTGCCTTTTTCAAAGATTAAAATTAAAAATCATTGTAATGGCCAGCAACTTTGTGCATGGGTCATTCATTATATGAGGTGAAAACCAATTACACATTCAATCTCACCTGCCTTGCCTCAAGACAATTTACAAACCTTCTCCTACAGTAACAAAGAAAGGCAACACATGCAAATTTACATAACCACAGTCAGCATACCTTAGACTCCAACAATAATTTAGCTTTTGACTTTTCTGACTGTAGAAAAAAACGATCAATTAAATTAAGAGGTTTATTCCTAAATCTAAAAAAAATGTTTGGATCCTCTCTGTGTACAGACACATACACAAACAGACAAACAACAAATAGCTGGGATCTTCTTTTGTTTCTGTTTCCTGCCACTCTCCTCATTGCCCCCAGTCTTTTCAGGGAAGAGGAAAGAGAAAAAACAAAAGCATTAACACAAGTCTCTCCCAATACATGGAGGGAGGGGGTAGAAACCTGCAACAACTCTGAGCAGATGTCCAGAGATGCATATTTAAAGTACAACCTAGCTGAAAAAGTGCAACCAGTCATATACAAGCAATTTATATCACAGTTCCACAGAAACTACAGTGAGAGGAGATAGACAAACACATTTACAGTAATCAGAAGAAAAGGCTCAGAAACATCTAGTAGCCAGGCCAGAACATTTTGGAGGGACTGATAAAAAAAAGTTATCCTGCGGCCGCAATGCCCATTCAAAATGTCCTGGTCCAGAGAGACACCTGCAACTGCTGAGTGTCTCCGAAAAAAAAATGAAACCCCTAAATAGAGTTATTCAGAAATAAGATTCAAAGCAAATTGTGGAACATGATTCTTTCTAAAACTTACAAATCTATATATCCGCATTAAACATTATCACAGAATATGATACATCATAAATCAAAAATAACCCTTGGGAGTCCCCTTACCTTGAGACTTTCCCATTATGCTAAGCTAAAAAAAAAAAAAGAAATAGAGTGAGATTAGCTGAGTTTGAAGGTTTATCTAGGGATGGTGACGTCAGTATTAGACTTTACTGGCAAACCTGGTCTCCAGCTTATGTGATTCTTCTATAGTTTCTAATCAGGTTTATCTACACCCAATTTATGGTTTGAATTTTAACTATCCTCTGTGGACAAGTTTATACCTTCAATCTCAGCTTAACCTCACATACAATCTACACAAATCTATACAGTAACATGCAATCTTATATAACTAAAATTCACTTAAGCGACTATACAACAATATACAAGGTTTAGAGAGAATATTCACTTAGACACACAGTACTGCTTTCTTAATTGGGGCATCAGACCCGCTATTTACTTTAGGAATATCAGATTCCTGGGAGAGGCGCTACAGAAGCGCTTTCCTTCCGGGTTCTATTAATCCGCTCTGACAGTATAGGGTGGTAATCAAAAAATAGAATTACTCACCCGATACTGTATATGGCGGATCCAACTTCTCGACACCAAACTGTTAGCTCAATTTCATCGGAGTCATGCAAGGATGCCGGTGAGGCAGGTGGGGGAGGTAATACTGGAGAGAGGGATTGAGTTCAGGAGGAGGACTGCTTGAGGGAAGAAGGAGTTTCAGTGCCTGGAGATTCTGGTGGGGATCAGTGGTGATCGGTGTTGCTCAAGATTTTCACTGTTAGCTCAATTTCATCGGAGGCAGTTACAAGATGACTTAGCAGAATAATCTGCAACCCAGGTTAAAGTTCTCCCCCAATCCAAGTGAATACCCTCTCTCCAGCTGGGAGACACAGACCACAAACGCTTAAATTGGTGGAACAGCATCTGAAATCTTTATTTACAGGTCAATCTTATATACCCACTGATGTTGGGGAAAAACCAGATTAGACCGGAGTGCCCATAGAAAGTATTTGAAACAATAGCATAGACATGGTACAGACAGCAGAGACAATAGGATTTGTTATTCTGTAAACAACTGGCAGAGGTAGACTTTGTTACATGTGTTAATTTTCAATAGACCAGGTTCTTAACAACAATGCATGAAAAGGTCTGGGACTTCAGATCTCTGTCACAGTGGCTTGTATGGTAATATACCAAGTGGGTATTCAAATACAGGTTTGTCTCCTGTATGGTAATATACCAAGTGGGTATTCAAATACAGGTTTGTCTCCTGTATGGCACAATAATGTGTGTCTGGCCAGACAGAAGACAAAATGAAAATTTGATGTGCTGTATATCGTTTAATATCAGGGTGGTTCAAGCAGCACATTATTACAACCTTTCATTCACCAAAGGCATTTTTGCATCGAAAATGTAAATTTCGTTTTTGAGATTTCATGTAAATGCACTAAAATTTTGCTGACATTCGCTAAACGTTTGCGGCAAATTCCCGTTCGCGAATCGAAAAATTCAAGTTCGCAACATCACTAGTGCGGACCCCCTGGAAATCCCAACATGAAACTTACGGCTCTTTCGTTTGATGTAAGTAAATTGACACTACAGTTACGTTGCTTCATTATCTGTCATTTACCGCATTTAAGTGTATACTTTTTTCCTATCGTAACTTTAAAATCGATTTTCTCCAAAACTATAAAGGTATTTTTGAAAACTCTTTTTCCTCTTGTACCCGCTGTTTTCTCTAACATACCCTGCAAATTTGGTGATTCTAGCTGGTAAGGGGCTGTGCTAATAACCGCGAAAATCAGCAGCTATTAGCCAAAAAAAAAAAAGCTAAAATATTCAGGCGAACTTTTGCTTGTCGAAGCAAAAATTGTACTTATTTTCGCTAAAATAAGGAGAAAAGAATATTAGCATTTTCGCTATCACTGAATGGCTCTGAAGTGGCACTCTGAGGGTAGTGACTGGAGGTAGCACAATTGTGCTTATTAGTTAGAGGTTGATTTACTAAATTTGGAAACATGGACAACACTGGAGAACATACGTGACCACACTTCATTTAGTGTTTTTTTTAACTATCTGATAAAGTAACAAATAATTTCCACCCTTTGCAAGAGTTGTGGCAAATCACGATGAGTGCTGAAGGATTAGGGAATTGCTGTAAGAGCTATAGGGATGCTCACTGGATTCCGCGGAATTCTTAATTCCGCAATTCCGGACGGAATTAGGTCAATTCCGATTCCGTCGGTCGCAACGGAATTGCTAAACCTCTAAGATGGAATTCCACGGAAAGTTTTTTATAAAACCAACAACACTAGATGCTGAAGCCAGATTGAAAAAGCAATTCCTTTACGACGAAACGGAACGGAATGAGCAATTTCCGCCTAAAATTTCCGGTGACCATCCCTACTAGAGAGAGAGAGAGAGACAGAGAGAGAGAGAGAGATGAATCTACCTGGCTATCTGGGGTTCTCTCCGGACAACTGTTGAACACAAAAGGCAAGGCCATGCCTAGCTACAAATCCTTAAGCAAGCTAATTTTTCTCTTGGATTGATCATAATGGTACATGCTAGGCTGGCTTCAGCATCTAGTGTTGTTGGTGGTATAGCGGTTAAGTCCATTACCTAACACACACTGAGACCTGGGTTAAATTCCCAGCCATGGTGAGTTGGTTTTTGACATGCTACAAATCCTTAACCACATAAGGATCAGGCTCTTTTTTCCTGATCTGTGCTGCGTGGGGGGGGGGGGGGGGGGGGGATGAGGAGGAGGAAACATTTTTTCAATATTTCCGACGGAATCCGGAATTCCGCGGAATTTCGTACAAATCCGGCGGAATTTTCATAGCGACGGAATTTAACACTGACGGAATCCGTGATTTCCGGCGGAACGGTATTCACTAGTTCCGATCATCCCTAAAGAGCTGCTTGCTTGCATGCACCGATAGCAAGCTCTAAATTTTAATATAGACAGGACAGATGGAATAAAGGCAGAGACTCTTTTTATTTTTCTTTGAAAAAAACGGAACATACAAAACCTACAGCAACATCACATTACAAATGAATACAAGCAAAGGTTTTGCAAAGTTTTTCATTTTAGACGTTATATCCATATTTAGGTTGATAGCAGTAAAGTATTGATCTGTGTTATGCAGGAAGTTTCCAATCAGGATGATAATGTTTACTGTACATATTCTGGTTTGTCAGAGATGGTTGGGAAATCTTTACTGATTTTTATATAAAAGTTATTTTTGTTCTCTTATTCTTACCTTTATTACCTTGGATTGTCTATCTATCTATCTATCTATCTATCTATCTATCTATCTATCTATCTATCTCAATCTGTCTTTCTAATATTTTTCTGTTTTCTTTTTTTTTGTCATGGATTGTTATATATATATATTTTTCTGGTATACAGACCCCTACCCTGTCACTATAGGTATATCTTGGCTTTCATTTTTGCTATTGATGAAATAAACAAAAATCCAGATATTTTGCCCAATGTGACTCTAGGATACCATGTGCATGATTCCTGTAACAGTGTGAATAAGGCTGTAGATAGTGTCCTCCGTATCTTATCTGGTCATGGTGACATTGTTCCTAATTACTCCTGTCGGGATCATGGCAAACTGGTTGGTGTTATTGGAGATCAAACCTCAGAAAGCTCTTTATCTGTATATCAAAATGTACACATATATGGGTATTCACAGGTAATATGTCTATTACTAAACTTTACTAAAACTAAGTGTTGGCAACTAAGTTTCCTGCTTGAGCACCAGAGCAATTTTCACCTTTCAGCACTCCTCCCTTTCATTCCCCAAGAACTTTATCACTACTTATCACAATGAAATTAACTATATATTGTTTCTTTTGACCACCAATTAGGCTTTCTTTGGGTGGTACATTATGCTACGAATTCTTTTTTTCTAAATGTATATAAATGGGAATAATATAAAATCCAAAAATCTTAATCATGCGCTCCTCAACTGCTAATGACTCCTCTAATTGACCTGGATCGCTCCTGTGCTGAGTGTGTGTGTCACTCTCTCAATGCAATATATGGGGTATTGACAGGGCGCTCTACAATATATTAAAATTATATAAACATGGAAATTAAAATTGGATATTAAAACGTAACAGAAGGAAAGTTCCAACAATCTTCCTCCAGCTTTCTCAGGGATGAAATTTTGCACTTTCCTGACACGTATAGTTACATATGCGCTCACCAGGCACCTCTGAAGGGGTGCCTGGCACTTCTACTGACCACATATGAGGCCAAGTCTAAAGTGGATCCTTGTAAGCCAAATCCCTGTATGAACAGTGGGACGTGCATCCTGCGGCAAGAGCACTACTACTGCGAATGTCACGCCTGGGATGGGCTGCCCTGTGAGAACTCCCTAGGACAAATGTCATTATAAGGAGCAAGGTTGATGTCATCTACAAAGTGACTGCTGCTGGTCTGTCTTGGGTCAGCCAGGCAATATGGTGGAGGAAAGGATATTTGAATATCGAGGAGTTGCTGGCTGGGCCAAAAGTGCTTTGGGCTGATCCTGAGAAGGGCAGCTGACATTTCTGGTGAGCGCATATGTAACTATACGTGCCAGGAAAGTGCAAAACTTCATCCCTGAGAAAGCTGGAGGAAGATTGTTGGCACTTTCCTTCTGTTACGTTTTAATATCCAATTTTAATTTCCATGTTTATATAATTTTAATGGACATTATTTTATAACTATACTGTAAAGTGTTGTTTAGTTTCTGTATTGGAATTGGAGTATACTGTAGAGCGCCCTGTCAATACCCCATAAATGGGAATAATAAATAAAAAAATGAAAAAAAAAGTATTTCTCAGTTTCAGCGATTAGAGTTTTAAAATAAAACGTTCTGCTGTGGATAAAACTCACATATTTGTCCCGGTTATTGAAAGTTTATAATATTTCCCTAGTACAGTAAAATGTATGGCACCAATATTTTATTTGGAAATAAAGGTGCACTTTTTCAGTTTTGTGTTCATCATTAATTAAAAGCCTGTATTTTCAAAAATAACTGTAATATACCCAAATAACAGTAATATACCCTCTTGACATACATATTAAAAAAAAAGTTCTGTGCCTAAGGTAACTATTTATGTATTTTTTCATGCAAAAGATTTATTTGGGGAATTATGGGAGAGTTTGGGAGGTAAGGAGTTAATATTATAAGTAATTGTAGCTCTTTTTATTAAAATGAATGTCTGTAGGTGTAATTTTACTATTCGGCCACAAGATGTCCTTACTTATTTTCCTGTTAGTGTACTAATAGTACGTAAACAGGAACTAATGGATAGATTTGCAACTTTTTTTTTTTTACAAAGATTACGGCTTCTCATTGAAGCCGACGATCATTGATATGGCGGATTACATCAATAAATAGGAACTGGGTTACCATTCTCTGATCTCCCTACAAATGGGCGGTGATGAACACAAGCACAGGTGCGCACGCACAAGCAAGCGGCAGTGTGGAAAGCTGCGGTCATGGTGGAGATGCATATATCTACACCCCGGGGGCTGAGATGAAGTCTGTGGGGCGTAGATAAACTGTATGCGGATGCTCAAGTAGTTAAAGGCTTAATTGAAGGTGTTAAAGGAAGGCACAAGTCTGGGGCTGGTGGGTGGGAGGGAGTTCCATGGGGTGGGGGAAGCTCTTGAGATGTCCTGTAGGTGAGCACACCCTGTTTGTGTGACCCACTACCACAGGCTTCTCATGTTAGATTTCTTTTAGCTTGGATGTCTAAAAACAACAAAGTTCTCAATCACTGTCTTTTATGTTTGTTTTAATATTCTGTAGATTAGTTATGGTGCAACAGATCCTATTTTAACCAACAAGCAGCTGTATCCATCCTTCTTTCAAACTCTTCCCAGTGATCACATTCAGTATCTGGCAATTGTAAAATTGCTAAAACACTTTGGCTGGACCTGGATTGGGATAATTGCCTCTGATGAGGATGCCGGGGTGAAACAGAGTCAGGACCTCCAGAAAGTGGCTGCTGTTTATTATATCTGTATTGAGTTTGGTATCTACATACCTAATAAGGGAGTAACAGCTAAACAAAAAGAGACATTTGACAAATCAACTTCAAAAATGGTTATACTCTGTTCAATTTCACTCTTTACAATACGTTTCATTGGACTGGAATTTAATAGTCATAATGACAAAACTTTTATCTTATCGGTTGGTCTCACCTCTTACATTCTTCTGTCATCGAATGTTAAAGGCTTCTTGCATGGAAGTTTGGCATTTTCGCCAACGAAGCAAAAGATTCCGCAGCTGCAAAGATATTTAGAGGATATTAGTCTTGCTAATCGCCCAAATGACATTTTACTGGAACACATCCTTGCAATGTATTTCAATTGCCTAACTTCAAACCAGACATTGAATGTTGCAATAAAAGAAGAGTTTGGATTAAACCTGCACAAATGCAGCAATACTAAACGCCTAAGTGACTTAAGTAATAAGCTGTTCTACACTCAAGAGTTTGGAACCACTTATAATGTGTACAAAGCTGTCTATGCCATGGCACATTCATTGCATGAAATGCGATTATACTTGTCCAGAAACCCTGGAAAGGACCATATTAGACATAATAAGAACCTCCACAAGGTAATACAACCAATATTATAATCAGTAATCAGATACACAGCTTCTTCCCAGAAACCCATCCTTGCTTGCATGTTACTTTTTGAGCAACCAAATCACAGCTTCTGGCAAAAGACCTAGCTAACCAGCAGCTGTTTTAGTTATTCAGTGATTTGATCGAGCCACAACTCCCACAACTCCACAAATCCAAGACACAAAAGGGTGAGAGAGCCCTGCCCTTTCAAACTTATAATCTAAAGGAATGGGAATCATTCACAATGGGATCAGTGCACAAGTAAGCACATCTGGGGCCTTCTGAAAAGTTGTGTTTATACCGACAGATCATGTGTCACATAGATTGCACAGTGGTAGACTTCATTTCAATAATTATGGTACTTTTGAGGCTAATTGGTTGCACTAGGTCTTTCGTCAAGCATCATTGGGTTGTGCCCGTAATTTGGTTTGGCACAACAGCAGGGAAGCAGGACTCACATAGTAAGAGGTAAAATTAAACAAATTAAACAGCATTGTAAGCAAGATACATTGCTTCCACAAAAGTCAATGTTCAATAGACTGCTTGACACTAGCGACAACCAGTGGATGCACCGTAAGGGAGAAACAATCCCCTGTAAAGGTGGACATTAATGGTCCGGTTTCTAGTGAAAAATAATTTGAGCGATCAGCAATTCAGATCGGATTGGTTGTAAATAATTTCAGTTCATGTGCACAATCAATTGTGAATGATTCTAAAAATAGTCGTCCGATTTTATAGTCGTGGATTTTCGTCAAACCAAAATTTGGATTTTCTTGTTGGTTGTGATATGAAGAATGACCAGCACCATCCGTATTCTTTGCTCTTTTATTGCGTAAGTAGATTAAACATAGCCATCAGCAACGTTTCGGAGGAACACCTCCTTTGTCAAGCAAGGCATAGTATAAATACATGGTTCAATTGTATCATTTATATACTCACATGCCTGGGCGAGCGGCCTATCAAGTGCAGTAACACTACTGCCCAATCACATATGTCCATATTACAATCGGACCTGATGGGGAACTCTATGTCCGCTCGTCCATTGGACGCTAAATCTTTCCCCTCCCTCCCTCCCCACGTCTCCATGCAGGGATCGTCTCCGCTACCCAGCGCCTGCGCAATGACACTCGTGCGGCGTCACCCCGGCCCGCCCAAGGCGGACCTGACGGGGAACCGCATCGAGTGACGTGGTACGTAGGCGGCAGTTATGCCGCGTACGCCTCCATCATTGCGCAACCTGTGAGATCGGTCCCGGACACAGAAGCTCCGCCCCAAAAGGCCGAGCACTGCGTCCAGCCGCTCCCACCACGTTGTTACTAGGGCGATGGATATGCAGAGACGCCACCCGCACTAAGAAGTACGTCTATGTATATAGTGACATACGTTGTTACTAGAGAGAACAAATATGTATCTATAAGGACAGATAAATATACAGGGAGAGTTATAACAAGAAGAGGATCCAAATAGAAGCCTGTAAATGATTAACAACAGAAATAATAACGTAAGGGAAAATAATAATAATAAACATAAAAATTAAAAATAAAAAAATAAAAATAAAAAAATAAAAAAATATAATAGATGAAAAAATAATAGTAATATAAAATAACAATCAGCAACAAGAACATCATTAGATGTAGCAGGGGCCAACAATTTATAAAAAGGGGATCTGGCAGACAGACCGAGGCACATCCCACTGAAAGCAAAAGGAGAGTGCTGCACTATTACCTTTAACTTGTTGTTTGTGATAGATAGGAAGCAATGATTGGTTTGTTGATGGTGTAGTGAACAAATTTTCTTATGATCAGAATTATCTGATAGCTCGAAACGATTGTTTGCTAGAAATTGAATAGTTTGTGGCCACCTTTAGAGACCTCCATTTAGGTAGCCAGAGAGTCATTCCTCCCCCCATAGGTAGTTAGAGAGCCTGCTGTTTAGGTAGCCAGAGAGCCCTCTCCAATAGGGAGCCTTAGAGACCCCTGTATAGGTAGCCAGAGAGCCCCCCCCCCCCCTTTAAGGAGTCTTAGAGACCTCTATTTAGTTAGCCTGAAAGCCCTATTTAGCAGCCACAGTGCTTCTCTGTTTACAGTAGGTATCCAGAGTGCCCCCTACTAAGGGAGCCAGAGTGCCACCATTTATGTAGACACAGTACCCACTCAGGTAGCCAAAGCCCAACCCAGTATAGGTAGCCAAAATTCCCACCTGTTTAGGTAGCCTGAGAGCATGAAGGGAGGGTTGCATGCGTCTCGTCTCATGGTAACTGCACCTCACACATCACAGCAGAAGCTGCTACCATGTGATGGGACACTCAGGACCAGGAAGTACATGCAGTGCCTGTGGATCCTGGCAAGGTGAGTAACCAAGACACTACCATTGCATGCTCTGCATGTGCTCCCATCTCCACCGCTATGCCCTCCTCTGTAGCTGTGCCCCAAGCATTGTCCCGCTCTGCCCATCAATAATGATGGCCTTCTATCAAATCTAAATAAATGGGATCCTTTTACAGAAATACTTGCTAATAAATGCTTATTCTTTCAGATCTTTTTAAGACGAGTCAATTTTCAAGATCCTGTTGGGGGAAAAATATATTTCAATGAGAAAGGAGAAATGGCCACACTTTATAGCATACAGAATTATGCATCTTTAACACGTTCGGCATTGAAGATCAGAATAATTGGTCTTTTTAATACATCATCCTTTGAACTTCAGAAACTTAATGTCAACAAATCAGTCCTAGGGTGGAAACACGGTGTGGTTAGTAGTATGATAACATTTGCAACATTTCTGTGTCCGTCTGTAAATTCTAGACCAGGCTTTCTCAACCAGGGTTCCCTGAGTACTCTGCAGGGGTTCCTTGGCATTTTTCCCCATCGTGGGGGAAGTATAATAGAGCACATTATAATATGGGGTATTGCAAAAAGATGCACTAAATTGGGGTCAGAATAATAATGAGCACAATCATAAAAAGCACTAGGATAAGGAGACAGTATAATAAGGAGCACTGTAGACAAATAAACAGGCTCACCTACTTTTAAAGACCATGCCTCCTGCAAAATAAATGTAGGGCTTCCTTGAGATCCAAAAATGGTTGCAAGGGTTCCTCGACTTTCAAGAGTTATTTGCAGGGTTCCTCCAGGGTAAAAAAAGGTTGAGAAAGGCTGGTCTAGACTAAATATTCAAACAGTGCAAGAATTACCATATTACTGGGGCAAAGAATTACCCCAAAAATAGGCAAAAAAAATTGGTGTGTCTTATAGTCTGAATGTACAGTACATTGCAGAGTGAGCAGGGAAGCACATACCAATCTAGTGGCCTTCACACTGCATGATCCCAACCGCTGTGCTCCTCTCCGCCTCTCTCTGTCTGCAGCCGTTGCACATCCTGCTGCCGTACACTCGCCGTCCTTGCTGGTTATGCCATTGTTCTTAGTTACTTCCTGGTTGCTGATGCCCTCTTACTACATGACCTGATACGCACGTCTACTGGGGTCACACAGTAAGAGGGCAAGAGTAACCAGGAAGTAATGAGGAATGGACAGTGAAACCAGGAAGGATGGTTCATGTACTATAGCAGGATGTGTGGAAGCTGCAGATGGAGAAAGAGGGGAGAGGAGCATGGCGGCTAGGGTCATGCAGTGTGGAGGACAGCCCCCCCACCACCCCCAAAGACCGGATACAGCATACAGCGGCAAGATTAATGGAGACAGAGGAGGAGAGGAACACAGCAGCAGGATCAGTTGAAATCTTCCATTGCAGTTGCAGTGTAGTGCAGTGTAGTGTAGCTGGTGGAAATCAGGGGTTAGTGTAGTGTAGTGCAGTGTAGCATAGATGGTGGGCATCAGGGTTCAGTGTAGTGTAGTGTAGTCAAGGTTTTAAAATGTAATATTCTATCTAATAATTTATTTAAAAAGAGTCTGAAGTCATAAAAAATAGCTCTTTTTACTGGCCATTTATCTTAAGCAATATGATCATAGCTGAAATGCCGCATTCCCACGGCAAAACGATGTATTTACAACCCTAAAATCCCAGGGCAAAATTTCACGACTTTCCACCAGGTCGTAGATTTTGTTGCCCAGGGGAGCCAGAGCTTTGTGCTGTAGCTCTGCTTCTGCTCAAGTCAATCTCTGCTGATTTCTGCCTCTCCCCACCCCTCAGCTAAAGAAGACTGAGAGAGTCCAGGAGAGGCGGAGATCGGTGGAGATTGACTCGAGCAGAGGCAGAGCTACTGCACAAATCTCTGCCTCTACCAGGAAGCGAGCAATCCCTGAACTTTTCCCCAGGGATTTCTCTGGTATAAATACATTGTTCTGCCATGGGAATGCACCATTTCAGCTATGTTCTTATTAATGGCCAGTAAAAAGAGGCATTTTTTTTAGGCTTCAAACTCTTTTTAAAATGCCCATTAGGGAATGAGTACCTTAACTGCTTATGATTTTAGGATGTAGATTTTACATTAGTGCTGCTGTAGGTTCTAGGAAGTAAACTCTACATCCCCAATTAAAAACCACCAACCGCTATCGCGTGTGCATGAACGTGCCTCCGTTATCGTGCATGTTCATGCACATGCATGGTCCTGTGCAAAGGTGAATTTTTGCTGATAGCAACAATCCTTCAATAGGGATGCTCATTTGGATTCCGCGGAAATGCAATTTCCAAAATTCCGATCGGAAATTGCATTTCCGCATCGGAATGCGGAAATCGGTAATGCAAGTGCGGTAGGCGGATTTCCGCCGGAAATCGTGAACATTTCCGCCGGATATCGCGGAAATTTCAGCTGACTTTAACATCGATTTTTTTCAAAAACTATAAGGTCTTTTTGAAAACTTTTTTTGGCATCTTGTTCACAAGATTCTGTCTAATAAACTCTGAAAATTTGATGTTTCTAGGACTCACGGGGGCTTTGCTATTAACCACTAAAGTCGGCAGATTTTTACTGTAATGTAACAAGCAGAAAATCTGCATCTGCCTATTTTCAGCATGTCACATTACAGTAAAAATCTGCCGACTTTAGCGGTTAATAGCAAAGCCCCGTAAGTCCTAGAAACCCCAAATTTTCAGGGTTTGTTAAACAGAATATTGTGAACAATATGTAAAAAAAGTTTTCAAAAAGACCTTATAGTTTTTGAGAAAATCGATGTTAAAGTCGGGCGGAATTTCCACGATTTCCGGCAGAAATTCTGCATTGGAATGTGGAAATTGGTAGCGGAAAGCGGAATCGGTAATCGGCAATGGCGGAATGCAAATTTACCGCTGAATCGGAAATTGGCATTTCTGACCATCCCTATCCTTCAAGTGTATGATTGCAATGTTATGTAACAAAAACCTTTGCTTTAAATAATTGAAGACAGAAATTGTTGAAACCAGCTGAGGGGAACTGAGGTGTTTCTGCTTGTTTGGTTGAGTTCCTCTTCTACTTTCTTTTATGTTAGTTTCCCACTTCTGCTTGCTCTGAAGATTGCCCTAAAGGCTATAGAAGATCCTTGAAGAAAGGATTGCACCACTGCTGCTTTGACTGTATTCAGTGTTTGGATGGAGAAATTTCCAGTGAGTCAGGTAGAAATCAATTCTTGGTGTATTTTGTACCCATTGGTTCTTTAATTAAAAGCCATTTGCTGAAGTTCAAAATAAGTCAATGTTTATGAAGAGGATTGGGAAGAGAACAAGTGGTGGTCCCCAACTAGGAAGTGACATGGGGTGAGGTAATCAGTTCTGGAAGATCTCTGAGGAGGAGGCTACCATCACTGGGGGACAGTAATAGACAATTTGGGTTTCTGGTGGAATTGATCAGTAAATAAAATCTGAATTGTGGCTCTGTCATTTGTTCATACCAAGAATAAATGTAAAATCATCATCTTCATCAATCATCAATCATCATTATCATCTAATCCTACACTCTCTTAATGCCAATGTGATCCAGAATACCAAAGCAGCTTGGGGTGACCCAAAACCACTAGAAAAGTACAGGGGACCAAAAGAGATCGAAAAGCCCTCCTACTAAAAAGCAATGTGTAACGATTGGGGAATTATTTCCGTGGTCAGCGCACAGGATGCGCGCTGACACTACGGAAATCCTCCACAAGCGTGTAATTTGACAGAACCCAGCTATGGTGCTATGCACCTGTAGAGGGAAGTTCCCACCGGCAGATGGAGCTGTGGAGTGCAGACGAACACAGCCTCTGCCCTGCCACAGATGCCAGATGGGAATTGTACGAGTTGAAGCAATGCAGGGCAAGATAGCCCTTAAAGAGAGAGAGCACAGAGACAGAATGTATGTGTGTCCACCAATCTAGTTGCCACCCAGCGACGGTGAACACACAACAGCGGAAACGAAGTGGGAACGCAATCGCAAGAGTGGTGATTGCCAAATAGTGACACAAGACTGAATAAAGACAGAGCACAAGTGTAGCAAGAAAGACATAGCAATAAACAATGATCAGAACGTCAAGGAAAATAACAAACGCTAGCTAAACACGAACACCGCACTCATTCGCAACAGCGAACGCGTTTAAGACACGATCACCGCGCGTTAGGCGCCCAGTGATAAGCGTGCCACCCTAACTAACCAATATAACACAAACACGAAATAACAGAAACAAGACAGATTGGATCCACTGCTCTTTCGCAAGAGCGAGTGCGATCTGTACACGGGAACAAAACTGAAAGGGTCCACTGCTCTCCCGCAAGAGTGAGTGCGATCCAAACAGACAGAGTGGTTTTCTGTCAGCCGCCGCCGGTGACAGAACAATCGCAACGGAAAGACAGAACGATTCTCTACCGCCAACCGCTGGCGACAGCGCAATCGCAAGAACAAGACACGACAGAATAAGCAGTACAATATACACAATCCTGACTGCACTAACTAGGAATGCAAGGAGCACTCCCAAAGGGAAACTACTCTAAGCTAGCAATAATAACCAACAATGAGCAGAGGGCTGAGACTCCAGGCAAGTTAACAGGAACAAACCATCATGACCAGCAAGGAATTCTGGGAGCACAAGGTATTTATACTGCAAGCCATCAAAGGAGGCAGCTAGGCAATTTTCATGACAAGTGTATGCAAATTCCTGACCAGCAGAGCAACTCTGAAACTTGCAAAGTGAAGGCAGGTCTCTTTTCCAGAGACCTGCAGCACTCAGACCTAAAGAATGGACAAACAGCTGTCTACCCGTGCAGACAGCTGAGCAGATCATTACACAATGTTTAGTTTGGTTTGCCTTCTTAAAAGAGAATGTATTTGCGATAATTCTGATTTAACCTCTTGACGACCAGCTAACGCCGATTGGCGTAAACTGGTCGTCTGCGGGTTACCATGGAAACGGCCGCTCAATCGAGCAGCCTTTCCATGACAGTTCACGGAGGGTGTCTCCGTGAACAGCCGGAGAGCCGCCGATTGCGGCTCGCTGGCAAAATGTAAACACGCGGGGAAGAAATCCCCGCTGTTTACATGACACGGCGCTGCTGCGCAGCAGCGCCGTGACGTAGATCGGCGATCCCCGGCCTCTGATTGGCCGGGGATCGCCGGCATCTGATAGGCAGAAGCCTATCCTATCAGGCGCAGGACGGAATTCCGTCCTGCGCCGCTCACAGGGGGAGGGAGAGGGAGGGAAGGGGAAGGAGGCCAGGAGGCGCTGCGGAGGGGGGCTTTGAAGAGCCCCCCCCCGCAAGCGCAAGCAGCCAGCGGCGATCAGACCCCCCCAGCAGGACATCCCCCTAGTGGGGAAAAAAGGGGGGTACTCTGATCGCCCTGCTGCACTTCTGATCGGTGCTGCGGGCTGTAGAGCCCACGCAGCACCGATCACTGAAAATTACCCTGGTCGACCACTATCACAAAAATCATAACATTTTAAATACATGTAAACACATTCAAATACGAAGTACATATTTTCCAGAATAAATTGAGACATAAATTACTTTTCTCCTATGTTGCTGTTACTTGCAGTTTGGTAGCTACCAAAATAGTGTGCAGTGAGCACGGAGGTTGGCCAGCATTTTTGTATAGATCCTTTTCTTTGTGTCTTTATAAAGACTAAAGGTCATGCTGAGAATCCCCTATGGAGAGATGGACTAGCCCAAAACCTGTCGCTTCTATTACCCAGTGTAAGTGACAGCAACATAGGAGAAAAGCAATTTACGGCTCATTTTACTCTGGGAGAAATAAACTTCTTATTTGTATGTGGTTATATGTATTTTAAATTTTATATTTTTTTGCGATAGTAGTCCTTTAACCATTTGCCGACCACCCATGGGCGGCGGCAAAGTGGGGACTAGCTGGCCGGGGATCGCGCGCTAGATGCACGCGCATCCGCCGGCAATAGGCTCCGCCCACCCGCGACGTCAACCCGCTGGCCAATTAGCAGCGCTGGCGGGTTGTTAACCCCCGATCTGCCGCGACATAAGCGTATAATACGCTTTGTATTGTACACAAAGCATATTATACAGGCTGCCTCCTGCCCTGGTGGTCCCAGTGATTGAGGGACCACCAGGGCAGGTTGCAGCCCCCTAGTAAGCACAACACCACACTGATCCTGCCCCCCCTGCCCTCTGATCACCCACAACACCCATCAGACCCCCCCCCCCTGCCCACCCTCCAGTCCCCTGTTTGCACCCAATCACACCCCTAATCACCCATCAATCACTCCCTGTCACTATCTGTCAACGCTATTTTTTAGATTAGGTCCTAAACTGCCCCTGGGGGCTCCTGATCACCCCCACACCCTCAGATGCTCCCCAGACCCCACCCCAGACTCCCCCCTGTGTACTGTATACATATATTCTGCCCCGTAATCACCCACTGATCACCTGTCAATCACCTGTCAGCCACCCATTAATCACCCTTTGTCACCACCTGTCACTGCCACCCATCAGATCAGACCCTAACCTGCCCCTCGCGGGCACCCAGTTGCTTGCCCACAACCTCAGATCGGCCGCAGACCCGCCCTCAGATCACCTCCCAAGTGCATTGTTTACATCTGTTCTCCCATCTAATCACCCACTGATCACCCATCAATCACCCCCTGTCACTGCTACCCATCGGAGCAGACCCAAATCTGCCCCTTAGGCCCCCAATCACCTGCCCACACCCTCAAATAGCCCCCCAGACCCCCTCTGATCAACTCGCCAGTGCAGTGCTAGCATATATTTTCCCCTGTAATCACCTACTGATCACCTATCAATCACCCTGTCACCCCCTGTCACTGCTACCCATCAGATCAGACCCTCATCTGCCCCTTGCGGGCACTCAATCACCCGCCCACACCCTCAGAACACCCTCAGACCCCAGCCCTGATCACCTCGCCAGTGCATTGTTTGCATCTATTCTCCCCTCTAATCACACCCTGGTCACCTATGAATCACCCCGTCACCCCCTGTCACCACCTGTCACTACTACCCATCAGATCAGACCCTAAACTGCCCTCTGCGGGCACCCAATCACCCACCCACACCCTCAGATCGCCCTCAGACCCCCCCAGGTCCAGGTCACGATTTGAGAACATCCTGCGCTTCCTGTACTTCAGTGTCAATACAACCTGTCATCTAAGAGGCCACCCTGCTTATGACCGGTTCCACAAAATCCGGCCCCTCATAGACCACCTGTCATCAAAATTTGCAGATGCTTATACCCCTGAAAAGTCATTTTGAGGCATTTGGTTTCCAGACTACTCCTCACGGTTTTGGGCCCCTAAAATGCCAGGGCAGTATAGGAACCCCACGAAGTGACCCCATTTTAGAAAGAAGACACCCCAAGGTATTCCATTAGGTGTATCATGAGTTCATAGAAGATTTTATTTTTTGTCACAAGTTAGTGGAAAATGACACTTTGTGAAATAAAAAACCCAATAAAAATCAATTTACGCTAACTTGTGACAAAAAATAAAATCTTTTATGAACTCACCATACTCCTAACGGAATACCTTGGGGTGTCTTCTTTCTAAAATGGGGTCACTTGTGGGGTTCCTATACTGCCCTGGCATTTTAGGGGCCCTAAGCCGTGGAAGTAGTCTAGAAACCAAATGCCTCAAAATGACCTGTAAAATATCTAAAGGTACTCATAAGACGTTGGGTTCCTTAGCGCACCTAGGCTGCAAAAAAGTGTCACTGTCACACATGTGGTATCGCCGTACTAAGGAGAAGTAGTATAATGTGTGTTCAGGGTGTATTTTTACACCTACCCATATGGGGTAGGAGAAATGTAAATGGGCAATTGTGTGTGAAAAAAATCAAAAAAATCTCATTTACAGAGATATTTCTCCCACCCAGCATGGGTATGTGTAAAAATACACCCCAAAACACAGTATACTATTTCTCTAGAGTACGGCGATACCACGTGTGACCCCTTTTTCCAGCCTAGGTGCGCTAAGGGGCCCAAAGTCCTATGAGCATCTTTAGGCTTTACAGGGGTGCTTACAATTTAGCACTTCCCAAAATGCCAGGACAGTAAACACACCCCACAAATGACCCCATTTTGGAAAGTAGACACCCCAAAGTATTCATAGAGGGACATGCTGAGTCCATGGCAGATTTAATTTTTTTTTTTTGTCACAAGTTAGCAGAAATGGAAACTTTTTTTTTTTTGGTCACAAAGTGTCATTTTCCGCAAACTTGTGACAAAAAATAAAATCTTCTATGAACTCACCATGCCTCTTAGTGAATACTTTGGGATGTGTTCTTTCCAAAATGGGGTCATTTGGGGGGTATTTATACTATCCTGGAATTTTAGCACCTCATGAAACATGACAGGTTCTCAGAAAAGTCAGATGCTTCAAAATGGGAAAATTCACTTTTGGCACCATAGTTTGTAAATGCTATAACTTTTACCCAAACAAATAAATATACACTGAATGTTTTTTTTTTTTTTATCAAAGACATGTAGCACAATCAATTTGGACAAAAATGTTATAGAAAGTTTACTTTATTTGAAAAATGTCAGCACAGAAAGTTAAAAAAATATTTTTTTTGACAAAATTCATGACTTTTTTGATGAATATAATAAAAACTAAAAATTGCAGCAGCAATCAAATAGCACCAACAGAAAGCTGTATTAGTGACAAGAAAAGGAGGTAAAATTAATTTAGGTGGTAGGTTTTATGACCGAGCAATAAACCATTAAAGCTGCAGTGGTCTGAATGGAAAAAAAGGCTCTGGTCCTTAAGGGGTAAAAAGACTGCGGTCCTCAAGTGGTTAAATATGTAACAGTGGTCTCCCACAATGCACCACTGCCGAATATGCAAATTATCTCTATTTTTTCTCTTTTTTTAGCTTTCTTAGCCCCTGTTGCATGCAGCCCGGAGTAAACAAGGCTTGTTGCCCATGCACGGAAAAAGTGAAGGTGCATAAACACCCCACAAAACTGTGCATGGGCAGCCCCAGGCCCCGCTGAAGCAGGGCCCTTTCTGGTGTTCCCCTTTTGGCGCCGGGGGCTTTTGGGTCCTCCGACACCCTGAGGGATTGGAGGACCCCCAACCTGCCCTGTGGTTACCCACAGGGCCTGGCCATGTGGCCTCCCACATGGTCCGGGTGGTTACCCCAAGAGAGACCTGGGGCGGGGACCGAAATCCCCATGGGACAAGTCCCCAGTGCCAGCAAGCTGGCCCAGACCTTGCGGCTGGAATCATAAAAATTCCGCACTCTCCCTAGCCAAAAGGCCGTTGAGCTGTGTTAGTCGGCTATGCATATGGGCAGTACAGACTTAAGCACCTTACTCCGTCATGGGGTTTTCAAGGCCCCAGGTTTTTTAGGTACTTCTGGAGCGCCACTTCCAGGGGCAGTACGACTAAGCAAAGCCCTCAGCCCTGCAGCTTCAATCATGGTAGATCCATTCAGTCAGCCTCTGGGGAAATATGAAACCAAGAACGGACACCTTATATGGAGGATCTGAGGTTCCCCTCCCCCTCAGTTGTTCATTCAAGGTGCCCTCCCCCCGGGTAGATCAGGCCAGGGTCCCAGTAATATGCCTCCCTAAGACTGATAAGAACAGATACTACACTTGATCTTAGCCAAAAAAACAAGGCTACATCCAGAAATGCTGGAGTATAGCAAGCCTATAGCTTTAACTTTTACAGAGCCACATCAACCCAACATGTGGTCCTAGTGGTTCTTTTTTTAATCACTTCAATTATTTACAAAAAAAATCATTGGCTGTTAATATAGTCTTTTCTTATCTAGATAAAGGATCTTGTGTGAAGTGTCCAGAAGACCAGTGGCCAAATGATGAGAATCAGTGTGTTCCAAAGCAAGTTGAATTCCTCTCCTACAATAATGACCCGATATCCTTTGTTCTATGCTCCGTCACTGCATTGCTGTTTGTGAAATCTTCAGTCATCTTGGGCATATTCATCATATACCGGGACACAGCAGTTATCAAAGCCAACAATAAAATGTTAAGTTTTCTTCTACTCATCTGCATCATGTTGACCTTCCTCTGCGTATTTTTGTTTATAGGTCGTCCGGTGCATGCCACCTGCATGGTACGACACACTTTATATGGCATCATCTTTTCCATTGCTATTTCTAGCCAAAACCATCATGGTCTATGCAGCCTTCAAAGCTACCAAACCTGGAAGCTCCTGGAGGAAATTCATAGGTGTAAAAATCCCCAACTGTGTTGTTTTTACTTGTTCATTAATACAGATTTTGGTCAGTTTATTCTGGTTATCTATTTCTCCTCCATTCCCAGAAAGTAACTTTGACTTGTATCAAGATAAAGTTGTCATTCAGTGCAATGAAGGTTCTCCACTGGCATTTTCCATACTCCTGGGTTACATGGGACTTCTAGCAGCTGTGAGCTTCATGGTGGCCTTCCTGGCCAGGAACATACCAGATAGCTTCAACGAGGCCAAATACATCACCTTCAGCATGCTGGTGTTCTGCAGTGTGTGGATCACTTTTATCCCAGCTTATATGAGTGCTACAGGAAAGAGTGCTGTGCTTGTAGAGATATTTGCCATAATATCTTCTAGTGTTGGAATACTTGGACTGATATTTTTGCCTAAATGTTACATTATTCTGATGAGACCAGATTTGAATGCTAAAAACCTTTTGCTTAAACCGTGTCATTGACAATAACAAAGCTGTATTAATAAATATCTTTCAATGAACATTATACAAGTTTTCCTTACTCCACTCCTTACCTCTTGTCTTCGACTCTTGTTTTTGTGCATTTGGTGAATACAGCCTATTAGCTACATTGGCATTATCTTGCTAAGCCAACAATTTTTAACTGCTTGTCAATATAGACCCACCACACCAAATGTTTGTCTCAACAGGCTTGAAATCTGCCTGCAATTTGCACAGTATGCCATCAAGGTTTTCTCTTGCTCTACATCCAGTGTTCTGCCTGAAAGAACCATCAGTGCTGCTGATGGAGTGGTCATGGACATTCAGTCATGACTATTCAGAGAAAATGTAGTTCGGCTCACTTTTTGAAAATCAATAAAAGGTGGATTACCAAGAAATATAAACCCCTCTCTCCCTTCCATTGCAGACCTGCTTTAGTGATACAAGAATTGCAGCTAACCAGGATGAATTTATGCACCTACACTGGTCATATGCTGTGTCTGTGGCAACCAGCACGGTAACTACCACACTGTCAGCTGCAGCGGTTTATGTTTCAGGTAGTAATTACTACATAGAAGGATGGCATTCAACAGCTAGCTAGCAATGTGCTTTTCATTCCTGCTGCTTCTGAGAGGCCAGACAACTGCTGCTGACAACCCCAAGCACCACCGTGTAGATTGGTACTGTTGACTTTTGCTGCTAGTTACTGTCAGTTTGATGGGTGGCATCCAGTTCATGCTGCAACCGAGCAATATATTCTGCATTCCTGGTGAGGAACTGCTGAACTAGAGCAAAACTCTACCCACCGACCCTACAAGATCACACATACACTATACATAAACAGTATGTGGTAAATTAGAGCAATTGGAGCAAATACTCTATATCGTACCTCTGTAGTGCACAGGTGAAAAAACACGTCATAAGTACGCTTAATGCAAGGAGAACGTTGTGGAAAACATTATAGTCAAACCAGGAATTAGTCACAGAGTAAGGGGGAAACAATCAGGAGCCAGAAGACATGTAGCCAACCATGCACTGACTATCAATCACAGAGGATGGTGCAGCCACGACAGCCAATATAGATCAGCCCTATCCACACTTGTGACTCATCAACCGTCAGGAAAAAAAAGAGAACACACACACCACAATTCAGAAAAAAAAAACCCACAGAAAACCACAATAAGCTACTGTATGTAAAAATGCCATGCATCCATAAATGTATCCACAAGTACAAAAATAGCAACTAACAGTGGGAACAAATCCAAATATGCATGATGTCTTAGGCTCACAAGTCCTGGCACTAATACTTAAAAGGAAACTGATTAGCAAGAGACAAGATATTTAGCAAAAGGCAACTATACAATAAATACAGATAGATAGATTGTAGTCCAACTTAAGGCGACTTCTCCCCAGGACACCAAGTCAACAAAATAGGCCTTTCTTTTAGAGAGTGACTTCATGACTTGTACCCCAGCCAACAGGAACTCCACCCACCACCTGCACCTTGAGTTGAGAAACATTATGCTTACATTCAGAGAAATGCCCAGCCACTACCTGTGACCTGTCCCATTTCTAATCACAGATTTATGTGAGGACAATCTGTCTGTTAGCCTGTGTGACATTTTACCCATGTATCTGAGGCCACAGGAACACTTCAACAGTTAGGTGACAAAGCTTAAGATGCAAAGTGTTCTTATAATGGTAAATGTGGTATTATTTGATGGGTGGATAAAAGTATTCCCTTTGATAATATGTCCACAAAGGTGACAACTCAAACAGGGATAAGTTCCCATTTGATCTTCTCTGACCATGGTGCTCTCTGAAGGACATTAACCCTTTTTTTTCCCTAAAGGGAGTCGTTTCTACTCGGAGTTTTGTTTTTACAGAAATACACTCTCCCTCTTACTCTCTCTCCCATTCTTACATGGAAGGTAACACAGTAACATGGTATATCTTATTTTAAAGAACACATTATAACGTTTAATTTCCTACCTTATTTGGACAGTTTGGTGTTGTAACGATTGGTGTAGCAACACATACGTCTGATTATGTGTGATCTGCAGAATCACCGATAATACAGACGCTATACCTGATTATGTGGTGATCTGCAGAATCACCAATAATGCAAGTATAGCTAGCAGAATTGCAAGGTGAATAGTGCTTGGTGCAACAGTAACTGAATAGTTTAACTAGACCTCACCAGAGGAGCTGGTGGGCACTATTGGTACAGTAACTGAATAGTTTTGCTAAACCTCACCAGAGGAGCTGGTGGGTACTATAGTAGACAGTAATAGATTAATGAACTAGATCTCACCAGAGGAGCTGATGAGTACTAGCAAAGAGCACTTCACCAGTGACAGGGTTCACTGGTGAGTAGAATGAACAGACAGGCTAGGATCAGTAACAGGCGGGCAGGTACAGTACAAAATCGACAGGCAAGTGAGTAGTGAGATATCAGGCAGAGTTCAGCAACAGAGTCAGATGGGCAGAAGTACAGAATTGATAAGCAAGAGCAGGGTCAGAGGATAGGCAGAGTCATACACAGAATATCAAATATACAATAATACAATAATCCTAGTCTTGTGTGAAATCCCTGGTTTCCTCCCAGATCAAAGCACACCAGATACTATCTAAGGTCTGAGCACTAGCACATAAGTATTCGCAACAGCAGACAGGTTGCGAGTGAAGACTGAAGGCTTTTGAAGCAGAGGAGACCCCACGGCTGCACCCACCACCAATCAGCCAATCCTGAGCGCCGTGAGTCTCCTCTGACCAGGGCCGGCCCTAGACTTTTTGCCGCCTGAGGAAAAATTAGAAAAAATCACCGCCACCCCCCCCCCCCCAGCCGTGGGTGGGGGGGGCGTCGAGCTGGAGGGGTAGCGGGCAGAAAGAGGGTATTGGCCTAACGGTGGGGAGGGGGGTCAGACCCCCCTCCCTTGCCTGGGTCCCCCGATCTGCGCTGCTCCTCCAGCGTTAAACCAGCGTGCATATCATTAAGAGGCAACGGGCGAGAGAATCACTCACCTATTCCGCGTTCTATCGTGCGTTCCACTGACGTCACTTCCTGCAAGGCCGTCCACTTACAATACAGTGGGCGGCGTTGCCGGAAGTGACGTCAGTGGAGCACACGATGGAACGCGGAAAAGGTGAGTGATTCCCCCGCCCGTTGCCTCTTAATGATATGCACGCTGGTTTATTGCTAGAGGAGCAGCGCAGATCGGGGGACCCAGACGAGGGAGGGGGGGGGATCCGACCCCTCCTCCCCACCGCTAGGCCTAATACCCCCTTTCTGCCAGCTACCCCTCCAGCTCGGCGGGTGGCCCCCAGCATCCAAGGACAGGCGGGTGCCGCCCTTCCAGATCTGCCGCCTGAGGCAAATGTTTCACCCCGCCTCATGAGCGGGCCGGCCCTGCCTCTGACGTCAGCCGACCAGCCGGTCAGCTGACGCGCCTCCTCCCCACATAGAGGTCCTGTCTCCGTGCGCGCCCGCGTGATACAGCAACCCTATGAGCAATGGACAACCCCGTCCTCGGCGTACTAGACACCAGAGGAACGGGCAAAGTCCCAGAGCAGGGAAGCGAGGCGGCTGCGGAGACACCCTGCGGCACGCAGCCGCTGCTTCCGTGGATGTTACAGGTGTCTTCTATTGGCTGGTAGCAGAAAAGTTGGCCAAAGTATGGTACACTTTAAAACAATTTCCTGGGTGTAATCCTGGCCTGCGTGAGCAAGTTTCGCAATGAAAGGTGGTTTTTCGCCTGCCACCTGGTGTCTTCCTGTCACTGCAAACTGTGCAATCTTTGGTGTTTCGATTGGGATTATTAGCAATGCCATACCATTTAGATGCTTCTCCATGTCCAATGAAGAAGCGCAACCATATCTCCGCTGAGGCCTAGAGGCTCGTTGTTCGCGAAACCAACTCAATAATTAGGTTCTTGCGGTAGCTGATATGATCCTTTGGTTCATGTGGATGCAACTGGTTGTAAATTATGAAGCTATTCACTAA